>NC_139029.1:88109281-88303426 GCF_964662115.1 Mustela nivalis | reverse complement strand
AATAAATATAATCTTAAAACAAACAAACAAACAAACCAAGTAGGGCATTCTACATGGATGGGATTCATGGGGTTGGGGGGCGCAAAGGGGGGTCATAGTGGAATGATGCTTCCCCACACACATGATATGGTGATGGTGTTAAGTATTATGGAAAAAATAAAATGAGGGAGGTGTAGTATGTATCAAGGTGATAGGGGAAGCAGTCCTTGCAATATGAATGAGAATGAGCAGGAGAGGAAAGATCTCTGTTATTCTGCTTAATGCATCTTATATATTTTCTTAATAGCTTCTAACATAAATGAAATATCAATCAAAGGATGAAAAGAAATGATTAATCCTGGAACATTTCATAAAATTGAGTTAAAATAATCAGAGCAATTATATGACAACCTTCTCTGTCCAGACAAACCTGCGAGCAGAAAAGAAGGAGTCCACACAATAAAATGAACATTTTAGAAATCAGCCTTACACAAAAGGAGAAAAGTATAAATGAGCGCTTTTCTCCTCAGGGATTTCCATTCATCAGTTAAGAATGTGGGGCTTTATTCTTTTATTACTTGTAATTCATCTCAGAAAGTTCTTTATTCCCAGAAGGAACCGTGCTTTACTCATTCCCACTCACTATGGGACTGGGTCCCTATGAAGCAGTTATTTTTAGTCAACAATTTATACTCCTAATTTGCTTCCTAAGCATTATCATTGGTTAACCCACCAATCTTCACAAAATCTATTTATATCCCAATCAAATGAGACTCTTAACAGCTGTTAGCATTAGAAGGGTGAACTTGTCTTCATTACAAGTTTTCTTTCTGGTTGAGTTGGGAGGAACACAGAAGTGACAAGAAATGTCTGAGCCATATGTTCCATGCTGCAAACATCATAAATGGCCAAAAGAACAAAACCACACAGGACTTCTTCCCTCAGCAATAATTGAAGACTTCTATCTTTTTGCTGGAACAGTGATTATTTTTCATAATCTTTGTTTTTGTATTGGTTTCTTCAGGCTGCCACAACAAAAATACTATAAACTAGGTGGCTTATAACCAACAGAAGTTGATTTCTCACAGTTCTGGGGCCTGGGGAGCCCAAGATCAAGGAGCCAGCAAGTGTAGTGTCTCTTGAGGACCCACTATCTCATAGAAGGCATCCTTCTCACTAGAACTTCAGGAGGAAGAAGAGGAAGGGAGCCATCTTAGAACTCTTCGATAAGGGCACTAATTCTATTTATGAACTAATCACCCCATTTACTAGCACTATCACACTGAGCATTAAGCTTTTAACACATGAATGGCAGCAGGGTTGGAGACTGGCAGGGGGAAGGATACAAACATTTAGACTATAGCAATTTTTCTGTTCTTGGTTGTACAAATACTTTGATCTGTGTGGGAGGATTTTCCTAAAGACTGGGTTGTGGGTAAAAGAAGGTTGCACTAAAACTAGTTAATTTTGCTACCAATTATCAGAACCACTCAACAGGTAGGTAAACATGAAGAGAACCTTAGCTAAAAGGAATTTTGATTTTTATCTTTATGTTTTAATTATCTATTGTCTGTCTACATTATAAAGGTTGAAGATAAGGGGATATTAATTACTTTGTAGAATTTGAATGGCAATATGAAATTCCCTTTCCTTGTTTGTAAACAGATCCAGTGTAAAACTACACCTTTTCTTCTGAAGTATATGGAGGGGGCATGTTTGCTCTGATGAGTAATTTCTGCTCAAGCATGAATTTCTTTGAAGTCTTATGTTTATGTTAAGAACTATATTAAGTCTTTATATGAATATACTTATTTTCATAAAACAGTACTTCGATAAATTACTTACCATAACTCTAAGGGAAAACACTCCTCTGTGTGTGTCCTCTACTCTCAGTACTCCACTGCACTTCTGGCCCTCTCTGTCACCAAATATGTGGTCATTTTTCTCACACCAAAAAATTCTTAGATTCTCTGAACACAAAGCTGGGTGTCCTGTGATTTAACTCAGTTCCCCCCCCCCCCCAGAGATTTTATTGACTGAGAGAGAGATAGAGAATGTGCCAACAGGCGTGAAGAGGGGGAGAGGGAGAGGGAGAGAGCAAGCGCTCATAGCCTGATGCGGGGCTCAATCTCATACCCCTGAGATGATGACCTAAGCCGAAATCAGGAGTCAGATGCTTAGCCAACTGAGCCAGCCAGGTGTCCCTAATTTAACTCGGTTTTGACCTTATCTACATGGAGATAGTGACAGATCCCATAGGTTAAGGGCTCAATCCCACAGACTGCCCCCCCACCCTTCAGATGCCAGTTGCCAAGTCCAAGTTGTCTCCTGCGCTTCTGACTGACCAGTTACAAATTGAAGTTTTCTAGGACTTCGCCTTAATGTTCTGTTAATTTGCTAGAGCAACTCACAGAACCAGGAAAATCGCTTATTTACCAGATTATCAGTTTGTTGTAAAAGAATATAACTCAAGAACAGCCAGATGGAGGAGGTGCATAGGGCAAGGGAAGAGGAAACGGATATGGAGTTTCTGCCCTCTCTGAATGCCACTTTCCCTGCATCTCCATGTGTTTAGCAATGCAGAAGCTCCCCAGGTCTTGTCCTTCCGGATTTTTAATGGAGGTTTCATTACATGGGCATGTTGATTAAATCATTGGCTATTGCAGATTAAACTCAATGTTTAGCTATTCTCCCCTCTGGAAAATCAGGGAGTGGGGCTGAAAGTTCTAGTCCTCTAATCATGGTTAGTTCTTCTTGCAATTAGCCCCCATCCTTAAGCCACATTGTCAAAAGTTACCTAATCAACAAAAACTCAGGTGTGGAATGTATAACAAAAAACACCTTTATCTCTCTCATCACTTAGGAAATTTCAAGGGTTTTAGGAGGTCCTTGCCAGAAATGGGGACAAATTATAACTTTTATCTTATTATAATAACATAATTATTATAAATCTTATTATAGGCTTATTAGAACCACAGTCTCTCTCTCTCTCTCTCTCTCTCTCTCTCACACACACACACACACACACACACAGACATGGTGAAGGTGCTAAAGTAGGGTGCAAACAGCCCTAGTACCACTAAGAAATGTATACAATTTTAGGAGAACAATAAAAGAGTCTTTTCAGGCACACCTCTTTCTTTCTTTCTTTCTTTGACAGAGAGAGAGAGACCACAAGTAGGCAGGGAGGCAGGTAGAGAAAGAGGGGGAGAAGCAGGCTCCATGCTGAACAGAGAGCCCGATGTGGGGCTCCATCCTAAGACCCTGAGAACATGACCTGAGCTGAAGGCTGAGGCTTAACCCACTGAGGCACCCAGGTGCTCCCAGGCACCACTTTAATGATCAAAGGGTTGATAGCATGCTAACCAACTTAGGTATTTTTGATATAACCCTAAAATTGCTGTTATTTTCTTATTGGAGTATTTACTTGATAATGTATTATTACTAAATGGGTAGACGTATGAAATGAATGTATCAGTCATTTGTATTCTGCATGTAAAATTAGATTACAAGAAAGCTTTTGTAAGCAGAATTTTGTTCAAATCATTAATTCTTCCTCTCCAGAGAGTCAGTTCAAATTTACCAACCCAAGGAAACTTAGATTGTTTCTTAGTCTATTTCCCCTTCTCTTCCCATCTTCCTTGTTCTCCATTTGCCTCGCTACTCATCACCTATATCTCACAATGTGATCACCAACCTCTATTCTTATCCCATGAATTGTACTGCCATTTTGATAAATTATGTTTCTCCAGTTTCTTTCTTGTTCATCCTCATTCATTGGATCTCTCTTCGCCTGTCTGTTCCCATTTGTCCTACTTATGGCACCATTTGTATTGAGCCATAGCCTCTGTTTAATTTGGTTTTGTTTTGTTTTTTCTTCCTTAGTTTTCTTTGGTTGTCTCTGGTCTTGCCATTTGTTGGCCAAAAGAAAACTCTGCATTTCGTATTTACTAACTCCTTGTTTCTGAATGAAAATATCTTGTCATACTAATATAGTAGGATAGACTCTTGCTTAGCAAAAATTAGTTACTGTTTAAAAAACCTTGACCTTGGGGTGCCTGGTGGCTCAGTCAGTTGGGTGTCCGACTCATGATTTCAGCTTAGGTCATGATCTCAGGGTCCTGGGATTGCACCCTGGCTGGGGCTCTGTGCTGTGCACACAGTCTACTTGAGATTCCCTCTCTCCTTCTGCCCAACCCCCACTCCCCTGCTCATGCTCTCTCTCTAAATAAATAAAATCTTAAAAAAAAATCCTTGGCCTTTGTTAGTCCCTTTTAATTATAAGTTCTATATAGCTAGAAAAATTCAATATATATCTAATAGGGATCTATTAGGAAGCTCTACTAAGCCTTCTGGATAGATGTGGTATTCATTCGTTTCCTCAATGAAAATGTATTAAGCACCTACCTTGTCTCACCATATATCATGTGCTTTGCTGGATTCACAGAGTTCTGCTGTGAAGAAATAAAAAATAGCCATTTTTTTCATGGAACTTATGTATGACTGGAAAAAACAGAAATTGATCAAATAATTGAACCAATAATCTGAATAGGAATTTGGTAAGTGTTAGGCACCTGGGTGGTTCTGTTGGTTGAGCAAGCAACTCTTGATTTCAGCTCAGGTTATAATCTCAGGGTCCTGAGATAGAGTCCCGTGCCCCTGCAGCAGGCTCCATGCTTAGCAGGGAGTCTGTTTGAGATTCTTTTCCTCTCTTCTTCTTCCTCTGCCAAGGGTTACATGGAAAGATCTTCTCCCCTCCAGCATCACTCTCCTTACTCTAAACAGGAAGAAACTAGCCTAAGCCTTTTTCTGGCTTATAGAAGCAGGTAACTAACAACAGAATTCATTTCTTTTTTTTTAAAATTTTATTTATTTATTTTTTATTTGACAGAGATTACAAGTAGGCAGAGGAGATAGGCAGAGAGAGGGGAGGAAGTAGGCTCCCCATCGAACAGAGAGCCTGATGTGGGGCTCAATCCCAGGACTCTGGGACCATGACCTGAGCCGAAGGCAGAGGCTTTAACCCACTGAGCCACCCAGGTGCCCCCAACATAATTCATTTCTATATGTCTTGTAGGACCTTATAACATCTTATAGGTGTCTATAAACATAATTACTATAAATATAATCCAACCATTAATTGTAAAATTCATTTAATAATGGTTATTTCTCCCCAAAACATAAGTGCCAAGACTATAGGAGCTGTGTCAATCGTCTTCAATTCTGATTCCCTAGGGTCTAACAATAATGCCCACACTGAGTAGTATATGACAAATGTTTGTTGAAGAAGGGAATGAGCCATATTTATTATCTAAAATAATCCTGTGCGATGTGACCTCAAATTGAACCTTTACCCTTCTGTTTCTTCAGGCACACAGTTCTGTCTCCTGGACACACTGCTTCCTAATGCTGTAGCTGAATCTGGGAGGCAGGATATTAAAGGATTCAATTTATTTGTTAAGCAGGAATTATTTACTGATGGGGCACAAATCAGATCCTAGAATCCAAAATAAACACAAAATAAATATAAAACAAAGGATTCTTAAAAGTTCCAGTTCCTAGGCATTGGCTGATTACACGTAGGGTAGTGGGAAATTAGACTTTCTGCCCCCTCGTGGGTTTTTAGAAATTGAAAAAACCCTGATGTTGGCTTAGAAGAAAAGTTCTCAAATTTTTGAGTTTCCTGTACACTGTTAAAAATTCTTGAATATCAGAGTGTTTTTCTGTGGGTTATATTTATACATAGCTTCTGTATCAGCAGTTAAACCAGAGATGCAATAAACAACACTGAAGTATTGAATGTGCGGGCTTAGACTAAAAATTTTAGATAAAATATCATTTAAATTTGTAAGGTTAATCACTGTTAAGCATTCTATGGTTTCTATATTAATATGTTAAGAAGGATAAAATATACTGTCTAACTTTAGACTTTGAGTGTGAATATCAAAATAGCTGGAAAAACCTCTGAATATAGACAGTGTAACTCCAAAATGTAAAGGAAAAAGTTGGAAAAAACTCAAGGGAAAAAATATGAATTATTATAAAAGAAGAAGAAAAATGGCACACATGAAGTTCAAAAATGATGGTAGAAAAAAAATCTAAAAATATTATAAACCTCCAGAAAAATATCTCGGGGAAAAAAAATAAACTGGAAAATGAAGATTTTAATTCATTAAAAAGTAACAGCAATAACCTTACTACATGTTAACATAAAAGCATATTTTATTAAAAATAACTACCTTTTCCAAAACAAAAAATAGAAGCAGTGGCATTGTTTTATATGTTTGTCAATCTCTTTCATGTCTCACTTAGTACAGTAGACAGCTGAATACTCACAGAAGAAGAAAAATAAAATGAAACCTTGTAGTTTAAATAAATTAATTTAAATTAATTTAAAAATGCATTTTGATTAGCTCTTGAGGTGGTTCTGTTATGTAGTAATGAGGAATCTTTAAATGAAAAGTTGTTGGGGTCACTAGATGACTGAATGGAGGAGGTGTGAGGGGAGAAACTTAAACAGGTGTTAACGTCATAGAAATCCAACTTCAGGTCTCAACTTTATGAATACACTGACGGTGTCTACTGGTTTCTTCCTTTGTAAGAGGGGCAGCAGTGCTTCCATTAAGTGAAAGAATATATATGAAATGGCTGGGAAGCTGTTTGCTCCCTGTAGATGTTAGTTCCTTTTCCTTTCTCTAATCCCCAAATCCTTGAATAGCCTAGAACAGAAGCATGACAGTCATTAAACTGGCAAGTACAGTTAAGACTTATGTATATCAGACATTATTCTATTATGAATGCTATTTCATCAACTTTTGTGTTTAATTTCATCCTACAAATATCAACCAATGTCTTTGAATCTCTGTGCAACATCAAGGATACTATAGTAGCGTCCTTGCTCCCAAGTTCCTGATGTTCAGTTGAGCAGGCAAGACTCATAGTGTGGAAAGCTCAAGAACTTATACACAAGTGGGAAGTAGTATAGTACAAAGGTTATGAAGAAAGGTGATTTAAGCCAAAGAAGGTAGACCTCCAGAGATCACAGTGGGAATGATCTGAGGATATTAAATATACACGTCCAGTCCAAATGTGTATGTATGTGTAGGGGTATCAGCAATCTGAAAATAGTAGAGCATCACATAATGAAAACACACTCATTGGATTGTCTTTTACGCAGTTAGAGTAGTGGAAAAGAACATGGCTTTTGAAATTGGAAACATCTGGTTTCAATTTCTGGTGCTGCCCTTAGGAACTACATGAACTTCAGTAATTAATTAAATGTTCAGAGCCTCATTTAGTTACATGATGGGATTGTAGTAAAGGTTATCACTATCTGCAAAATAATAATAACACCTATCCATCAGATTATCAAGAGGGTGACATTATAATGAATGAAAGAACTCAGTTCTGTGGTTCAGATAGCAAATACTCAGTATTAGTCACCATTAATATTACTGTTGTTAACATATATCTATCTGGGAGAACATAGATTGGCCATTGGGTATTTTGAATCACTCAGGACAATCTTAATTCAGAAACTTTTGTCAGGATGCACTTGGGTGGCTCAGTCAGTTAAGCATCTGCCTTTAGCTTAGGTCATGATCCCAGGGCCCTGGGATTGAATCCTACATCTGGCTCCCTGCTCTGTGAGAAGTCTTCTTCTCCCTCTATCCTTCCCTCTGCTCATTATTTCTCTCTTTCAAATAAAATACTTTTTAAAAAACCACTTTTATCAGATGGTATTCCAGATATCCTCATTTTTAATTAAAACCACTTACTACAATGAAATAGCCAAGAAAAATTTAATATACAGTATTGGAGACACATTATGAATATATATTTTTTTATTATCCAAGGAATTTGTTCTATTTTCTCAGTCTGCTTCAGTGAGGGGCTTCTTGTGGTGATCCCAGCTCCTCCTCCATTTGCTAGGTAACTCTCCCAACCATGCAAAGCATTTGGCAAATTATGTGTGGGGACCTACATAAGGATTTTAGCCCCTGATGTAACTGTTCCAACATCTGTCCCCCATCATCCTGTAATTCCAACTCTGAAACAAGGCCAAACTTTTACACTAGTTTCCCTAGTGATCCTGTCTTCTTGAATTTTGTGTATAGCTTTAAACCCAATTATGGATCTAAGTCTAATATTCATTCACCCCATTGGAAAAACACTGCTCAAGTATTCACAACTGAGGTTTTTTTTTTTTTTTTTAAGATTTTATTTATTTTTCAGAGAGAGAGAGAGAGAGAGCACAAGCAGGGGAAGCAACAGGCAGAAGCAGACAGAAGGAGAAGCAGGCTCCCTGATGAGCAAGGAACCCAAGGAAATGGATTCCAGGATCCTGTCATGACTTGCACTGAAGGTGAATGCTTGACCAACTGAGCCACCCAGGGGTCCCAGAACTGATCATTTCTTAACCTTCTATTTTGTCTTGACCAATCTTCAGTCAAGCTTTTCTCCTTCCTCCAGGCTTCTGAACTCTGCTTGCTCCTAAGCCAGAACAAGTAGAAGCAAGTAGAATGTGTTCCTTGTTGGTTTCTCTTGGGAATCAGTGAGACACTCTCCCTGCTATACCCAATTGGTCCTTTCTTTTTGCTTGTCCAACTTCCCTTCAAAAGACTCTGCTGATCTGTGTTTACTCCTCTTTAGCCTCTACAAGAAAAGCCTTTCTGTTAATTTTAAGATGGCTGCAGATTTCTGAGATCAGAGTTTTTTCCCTAATGCAATAGTTTTTCTTCTGAACAAAATCTCTTCCTATTGAAGTCTGAGCTGTTTTTGACAATATCTTGGTTTTAATCCCCTAGGAAACTCCCCATTCTCCCTGGTTGTTGCGGGACGCCATCTCTTTTCCTTGATGTCCTGATCTCCTGGTCAATTCTTGGCAAAAGTATCTAGCAACATTTTCCCATATATCCTGTTCTCTGGGCCCTGAGTGGCTGAGTCTGAACCATTAGATATAGCATTGATGTTAAATTCAAAACACACATCCTTTCAGAGTAATGAAAATCATTCTTACATTGAGCAAAAGCCCAAGTATCTCTCCAAGTTTAAGGGAAAATATAAAAAATTTACTTGCTACGTATCAGGCGGCATGGAGAAGCAAAAAGAAAACAAGAATAAACTATTTTGTCAACCCTTCGTTTACTCTGCTTGATTATGTCAATTAAAGTAGTGTTTTCTAGATGAATTTCCATACTGAATCTAATTAATATGTTGGTTCATGTGCTTATTATATAGGAATCGCTGCTTTGTTCTTCTAACCCCATTGAGGTTATTAACATGTCCCAATTTAGTATTACCTGAAAATAATGAATGGCTTCCTCCTCTCTTACAAAGAATAAACAAGAAGGCTAAATCACTTACTGCACTTTGCCCCCATTGTATCTTCACGGCTGCTTCTTCTCATCTCAATTCCATTTAATTATTACCCTCCCTTAGCTTCTTACCATGTGCAAGTCATCCTACTTTTGGCACTTATGAAGGAATTCCTTAATTATCATTTAGATCCTAGCATTTTCTCTTCCAGAAGCTTACAATTTTCTTTTGAGGCATGTTAAAACAAAGTCCTCTACCTCTTGCCTCTTCATTCCCTAGCCCTGGGTCTCCAGCTGATGGCCAAGCAGGTTGACCTAATGTCCATGCATCTCAACTTAACTCTCAGAACATATCCATATGACTCTTTCATTCATCCATTGCCTTAAATTCTCCCAAACATCTTTGGTATGTTTGAATTTGTTTCCTTCCTGGGATTATACACTTATATCACAAATATATATTTTTTAAATAATTTAAGACTGTCTGAATGCTTTTACATTCCAGGTAAACTTCTTAGATTTTCAGAAAGATTTCATTAGTCCTTCCTCCCCCGAAAACAAATTCATTATCTAAAAGTCTAAAATAACCACTGTTTTGAATTAATTTATTTTTCCTTTTTCTTTTCTTATATCTTTGTTCACATTCCCCCATATAGTTTTTCTATCATGATATCCAAATCAATTAGAAAATAATCCTAACTATTAAAAAACTACTAGGAAACAGTATTTTCTTTTTTTTTTTAAGATTTTATTTATTTATTTGACAGACAGAAATCACAAGCAGGCAGAGAGGCAGGCAGAGAGAGAGGGGGAAGCAGGCTCTTCGCTGAGCAGAGAGCCCCATGCGGGGCTCCAGCCCAGGGTCCTGGGATCATGACCTGAGCCAAAGGCAGAGGCTTTAACCCACTGAGCCACCCAGGTGTCCAGAAACAGTATTTTCTAAACATTGTCTTTTATTGTGCAAGTTCTGAGGCAGAAATTCTATTTAAGTAAGGTGATGTAGCAGCCCTAGTCTCCCTCCATACAATAATGCCTCTGTAATCTGAAATGAGCATGAGCAAGCTTGCTTTAGGTATGGAAATAGGCAGCACTTTGGTAGTATTTTATAAGCATACAGATGCAGGTATTCCTCCTTGAGAACTCATGAGAGATACCTCTGTCATATCACTTCCCTTGCTAAATTTGGTCAGATTAGTGTAGATTTACACCTGGCCTGTTCTGATGCCTATTAGAATCCACCTTTGGTGCCCTACGTGTCCTGTTAGGATTGGACCATCTGAGCTACCTAATGCTGGACACATTCTTGCTGGCCAAATCTCACCCCGGGACGGCTGCACCTGCACAAATGGGCAGTAGACCAGGAAGCTAGCATTAAGAACAATAACATGAAATAACAATAAGAATTAGAACAGCTATATTCACTAATCAGTTCTGCCAAGTGCTGTGTTGAATGCTTTATACAATCATTTTAACTTATCCTGATAAGCCATATGAGGAAAACACAATTGTGTCTACCAATTTAAGAAGTTTATCTCACAATTTGAAATTCATAAGCATTTCAAATATGTTAAGAACATCTTCATTTCAGCCTCTGATTCTCTCACCTAGTTGAGAATCTCAGGCTCTCTGCTCATGCTTACACTGCCAGAAATTAAAAAAAAACAAAACAAAACAAAACAAAAACAAATAGGATAAGTATATTGGATGTTTGTACTGTTATGTAGTCTAATGCACATATTTTCTATAATAATTATATTACAATTTGTGGTAGGGGTAAATAAATGTGACCATATAATTTATTATCTAAACACGGACACTTTCAAGGGTGAAAGAGGATGTTAAGAATCTAACAAGTGTCAACTCATATGTATAGATGTACCTAGGACTGTCCCCAGGAGAGTAAGAAATGTGGTCACCTTATATCTAAACCATATCAGCTAGTTGTATAATACTGAAATTTTTCTGGATGCAGATCAATTAGATGAGCATGTTATCTACCTATTATATAAAATACATGCAATGAAAAGTTAAAATATTTTCAAAATCACAAATTGTGCATTTTACTATATTACTATAATTAATTATAAGGAAATAATTGATAGTCAAGCTTTTTTACTCCAATTCTATAAGACTGCCAAAAATTACAGTATCGCTTAATATTAGTAAGTTAGATAAAAAAAAATTATGGTCCATATCTTTACTTCATTACAAGATTAAAATGAGGGACAAAATAAATTTTTAGAAATAACCAGAACACTAATTATAACAGTATATGATTTTCATATTTTTATATCATTGCTTATTAGTACTTAGATCTCATAGTGCATTAAGACACTCTTTGGATTATGTCAATTTTCTGTTTAGAGCATTTCAAAATTTTCTGTATTACCTCCAGAAAATACTGTCTTCTTACACTGATATCAGAAGGCCTTCTGCAAATTTGTCTCTTTTGTGCTGTCCAGTATAGTAGACCACACAGGCGGCCATTTAGATTTAAAATTAAATTAATTAGACTTGAGTAAAATTAAAAATTTAGTGCCTCCAGTATAGTAGGCACATTTCAAGTGCTCAGACTAGGTGGCTAGTGACTACTATATTAGACAATGAAAAACAGGAAATATTCATCACCAAAAGCTCTACCTAATGATTGGATTCTTAAACTTATCTATTGTTTTGCTTTAGAAAATTGCTGCTCTTGCCAAATTAGACTTGTTCCCATTATCTACTAGATTATACCTTTTTTTTTTTTTTTAGCCATTTTTGCTTAGTTTTACTCTATGCCTTGGAAAACCTCTACTACTTGAAGAATTCATACATTTATCCATACAAAAAATTATATATTGGTGGGGCGCCTGAGGGGCTCAGTGGGTTAAAGCCTCTGCCTTCAGCTCAGGTCATGATCTCAGGGTCCTGGGTTCGAGCCACGCATCGGGCTCTCTGCTCGGCGGGGAGCCTGCTTCTTCCTCTCTCTCTGCCTGCCTCTCTGACTACTTGTGATCCCTCTGTCTCTGTCAAGTAAATGAATAAAATCTTAAAAAAAAATTATATATTGGTGATACCATAAAGAGACAAAGACAGAAAAAGACAAGAAAGAAAAGAAAGTCCTTGCCTGCAAAGTCACAGTCTAATGGGGGAAAGTGACAAGCAGACAAGTGGGTAAGGTGATAGCAGCTAAAAGAGGTAGGCAGCAAGTTTCACAGGAGCAGATGAATACTCCTGTCAGAAATTGGAAATTTACAGCAAATTCTCCTGTAAAAGATGGCACATGATCTGAACCTAGGAGTATAGGAGTTTAGAAAATGAAATAATGGAGAATGGAGACAAGAAGAATGATCTGAGAGAATACAGGCCAATTGGAAGTTGAACATCACTATGGCTAGACTTCAGCATATAAGTTTACTGCAATACCAGATCATGACACCTGGGTCATGTGAAAGCTCAGATGCCATGTTGAGAATGTTGGCTTTATTTGCAAACCTAAAAGGCCACTGGCAGGGATGTAGGGCCTAAATGCAGGGATGTGACAAGATCAGATTCGTGTTTTTGCACAGAAGACCCTAGCAACAAAGAGGAAGGGGATTAGAGAAGAAAGACATTTAGAAGACCTATTCATAATCTGGGTGATAAATAATAAGGGGTAAATTAAGGCAGTGGCTGTTGGGTAGGAAGGAAGATTCTGAGAGATTACAATGCATAATTGATTGATAATAATTGTTAGGTATTGGCCATTTCAGATACCATCTTCAGGTTGAAGTCTTTCACATCTGGGGTCTCTGTGTTTAAATTATTATGGCATTTATTTGCTAATGTTACTTTCCACTACTGATTCTTGATACCAAAGACTAAGGTATATACTTTGCATTATCCCTTACAGTGAGCAGCCCAGATCTTTGCTTTAATGAGCACTTGATATATAATTGATCAAATTTGATTTGATCAAAATTAATATTGTTGAGCAAATGTCTAAGTGAACTCTAGTAACAAAGGACATATGAGAGAAATAATGAAAATAAAGTTATGGGTGGTAAGGTTGGTGCTTTTGTATCACACTATGTTCCTTGATTGTACTTTCCACAATGTTAATAAAATAACAAAAAGTGTAATTGTTGAGCCTTGGTCTTTCCCACTAGGGTATATACATTTTATTACTATAAGAATCATGGCTGTCCTGATTACTGTTGAAATCTAGTTCCTAGAATGGTGTCTAAATCATAGTTGATGCCTAATAAATATTTAGGGAATGAATGAATCTAAACTTCATAGATGAGAGAGAAATTATCATTTATGGACACTACACTATTCTCTGGACATTAGCCTTAGTTTATAGTTTTACAAATATTAAGTCTTTTACTAATCAACATATTTAAAAAATTTTTTTTTATTTTTTTATAAACATATAATGTATTATTAGATTCAGGGGTACAGGTCTATGAATCGCCAGGTTTATACACTTCACAGCACTCACCATAGCACATACCCTCCCCAATGTTGATAACCCGACCACCCCCTCCCTCTCCCCTCCCCCCAGCAACCCTCAGTTTGTTTTATGAGATTAAGAGTCTCTTATGGTTTGTCTCCCTCCTGATCCCATCTTGTTTCATTTATATTTATCAACATATTATAAGCATTAGTACACCAGGAAAATAAGTATCATTAACCCCCTTTTTTCCCCATTTTATTTTATTTCTTTTCAGTGTTCCAGCATTCATTGTTTATGCACCACACCCAGTGCTCCATGCAATACATGCCCTCCATAATGCCCACAACCAGGTTCACTCAACCCCTGCCCCCCTCCCTTCCAAAACCCTCAGTTTGTTTCTGAGTCCACAGTCTCTCATGGTTTGTCCCCAACTCACTTCTCCTCTCTATCTCCCCATATCCTCCATGTTATTCGTTAATGCTCCACAAGTAAGTGAAACCATATGATACTTGACTCTCTCTGTTTGACTTATTTCACTCAGCATAATCTCTTCCAGCCCAGTCCATGTTGATATAAAAATTAGTATTAATCCTTTCTGATGGAGGCATAATATTCCATTGTATATATGGACCATATCTTCTTTATCCATTTATCCGTTGAAGGGCATTTTGTTTCTTTCCACAGTTTGGTGACTGTGACCATTGCCACTATGAACATTGGGGTACAGATGGCCCTTCTTTTCACTACATCTGTATCTTTGGGGTAAATACTGACCAGTAGTGCAATTGCAGGGTAACAGGGAAGCTCTATTTTTAATTTCTTAAGGAATCTCCACACTGTTTTCCAAAGTGGCTGTACCAACTTGCATTGCCACCAACAGTGTAAGAGGGTTCCCCTTTCTCCACATCCTTTGCAACACATGTTATTTACTCTCTTGTTAATTTTGGCCATTCTAACTGGTGTAAAGTTGTATTTCAATGTGGTTTTGATGTTAATCTCCCTGATGGTTAATGATGATAAACTTTTTTTCATGTGTCTGTTAGCCATTTGTATGTCTTCTTTGGAGAAGTATCTGTTCATGTCTTCTACCCATTTTTTGACATGACTATGTTTTGTGTGTGCTGAATTTGAGGAGTTCCTTATAGATCTTGGATATCAGCCATTGGGTAGAATTCATGCAGAAGGTGGTGAAAGTTTGTCATGTCTGACAGAAGAATGGTAAAGACATTTTATTTATTTTTATTTTTATTTATTTATTTTCAAAGATTTTATTTATTTATTTGACAGAGAGATCACAAGTAGGCAGAAAGGCAGGCAGAGAGAGAGGGGGAAACAGGCTCCCCACTGAGCAGAAAGCCCAATGTAGGGCTCAATCCAGGGACCCTGAGATCATGACCTGAGCTGAAGGCAGAGGCTTAACCCACTGAGTCACCCAGGTGCCCTAGTAAAAGCATTTTAATATGGTGAGATTGATACCCACTGAATTTGAAAACCATCCACACAAGTGCATGATATTAAAGAGAGCTCAGTAAGTTGGCTGTAAGATTGGATGAGAGAAATTTGGAAATTGATTAAGAACCAGAGAATTCTAGGGAGGTTCTGGCATAAAAGCATAATTGAATAGATTTGTGGGAAATAGTTCAAGTGATTAATCCAATATTCTAAACTGGCAAGGCCATGGCATGTCTGGGAGGCTCAGTCAAGTGTCTGCCTTTGGCTTGGGTCATGATCTCGGGGTCCTGGGATGAAGACCGGAGTGGGGCTCTCTGTTCAACAGAGAGTCTGCTTTTCCTTCTCCCTCTGCCTCTCTCCTGCAACCACTCACTGCCCAGCCCTGCTCACTGTCTCTCTCTTCCAAATAAATATTTAAAAAATAAGTAAATAATTGGTGAGGCCAATAAATATTATTTATTACTGTGGATTAGAATCAGAGTTAAACTACAAACTAAATTGTAGGTTGGGGAGGAAAACTTTGTAAGAGTAAAAAGAGCATTTAAAACTAAAAAGAGCATTTTTCTTTTCTGATAAAATATATTTAAGTTTAACACCATCCCGAGGCAGGTGCCACGTACACTGGCAAGTTATGTAGCCATCTAGGTATCTGATTCAAACATCCAAAGGAAACCAACATCTAGCCCACACAGACTGCTCCCTCTGGTCATGGGAAGGGGAAAAGCATGTTTAATTCTTACAGGCACAGGTCCAATGCAGAGGTAATCACTGTGAGTACTTTAGTGGACATCTTCTAGATATTACTCTATGGCATAGGCAAATTTATGTAAACAGAATCACATTTATGTAAACAGAATCACAAACAGAATTTATATAAACAGAAACAGAAATGTTGTAAGCTTTTCCTAAACCTGAAAGCTATAATTCTGCTTCATCTCCCTGTCCATGGGTAGATCTATGAAGCTTAATTTTGTCAGAGCTGCATGGTCTCATTATCCGTTATCTCTCTATCATCTATTTAGTTAGTTAGTTTCAGAGGTAGAATTTAGTGATTCATCAGTTGCATATAACACCCCATTACATCAAGTGCCCTCCTTAATGCCCATCACCCAATTATCTCTTCCCCTCTTCTTCCCTCCAGCAATCATCTGTTTGTTTCCAAGAGTTCAGCATCTCTTATGGTTTGCCTCCTCTCAATTTTCCTCTTATTTTATTTTTCCTTCCCTTCCCCTGTGTCCATTTGATTTATTTCTTAAATCCCAAATCTGAGTGAAATTATATGGCATTTGTCTTTCTCTGATTGACTTATTTTGTATAGCACAATACCCTCTAGTTCTATCCATGTCATTGCAAATGGCAAGATTTCATTATTTTTGATGGCAAAGTAATATTTCATATTTATCTATACCACATCTTTATCCATTCATCTTTTGATAGACATCTGGGCTCTTTACATAGTTTGACTATTGTGGATGTTGCTGTTACAAACATTGGGGTGCAGGTGAATACTACTTTTGTAACCTTTTGATCAATACCTAGTAGTGAAATTGTTGGATCTGAGGGTAGCTCTATTTTTGTAAAATTATGGGGAACCTCCATACTGTATTCTAAAGTGACTGCACCAGCTTGCATTCCCACCAACAGCGTAAGAAGGTTCCCCTTTCTCCGCATTCTTGCCAACATCTGTTGTTTCCTGAGTTGTTAACTTCAGCCATTCTGACCAGTGTGAGTGGTATCTTACTGTGGCTTTGATTTGTATTTCCCTGATGCTGAGTGATGGTAAGCATTTTTTCATGTGTCTGTTGGCCACTTATATGTCTCTTTGGAGAAATATCTGTTCATTTCTTCTGCCCATTTCTTCACTGGATTTTTTGGTTTTTGGATACTAGCACTTTATCTGATAATACATTTGCAAATATCTTCTCCCAGTTGGTAGGTTGCCTTTTAGTTTTGTTGACTATTCCCCTTTGCTGTGCAGAAGTTTTTTATCTTTATGAATCAGTCTCAATAGTTGATTTTTGCTTTTGTTTCTCTTACCTTTAGAGATGTGTCTAGCAGGAAGTTGCTGGGGCTGAGGTCAAAGAGGTTGCTGCCTGTGTTTTTTTTTCTAGGATTTTGATGGATTCCTGTCTCACATTTTGTTCTTTCCTTTTGAGTTTTTGTGTATGGTGGAAAAAAGTGAAACAAGGAATTGATCCCATTTACAACTGTACCATTATTTGTTTAATGGATAATCTAATGATAAATACTTAGGTTCTCAGGAA
The DNA here is from genome assembly GCF_964662115.1 of Mustela nivalis. Taxonomy (NCBI): domain Eukaryota; kingdom Metazoa; phylum Chordata; class Mammalia; order Carnivora; family Mustelidae; genus Mustela; species Mustela nivalis. Next base: position 88,285,994 of record NC_139029.1, on the reverse strand, counting down.
ATATTATTCCTTTAGTAGCATAAGACAGTGCCCAGTTTCTTTCAATATCATCCAAATTAGCTTTTAAAAAATCTTGACTATTTTGGCCAATTTTACAAACAGAAATATCTCAAGTTATTTCAATTCTTTGATTATTTGATATATTAGGCATATTCATTTGTATTTATTTTCAAGTAGATTTTCTATTCACCACTAAGAACCAGTGAAGTATGTAGATGAAACTCACAGATTCTCAAATCCGTGTATCCATGCTGGAAAACTACTTACTAGTTAAAAAACCTTGAACACATTAGTTAACCCTTCTACATCATTAGGTTTTTCTGAGGATTTAGATAAGTTAATATAAATATGATGTTTAGAAAATTCTCTACAGATAGTAAATGCTATTTAAGTAGTAACTGTTTTTGTTGTTCAAATCACTTAATCTTATTTTTTTTCTTTTCTGAGTATAGCATTATAATTAAGAACGTGGGTTCTGCAATCAGATGGGATTTGATCATTGACTCTGCAATTACTGGCCTTATGACTAAGCAAGTGACTTCATCTCTCTGAGCTTCAGTTTACTTACTTGGAATCTTCTTAGTATAGTAACTACTGTTAATGTTGCAATGATTTCTTTATATTATAAACAGTAACCCTTGTCTGTTATAAACATTTCAATTTCTTTCCTAGTATATGTGTCAGCGTCCCGACAGAAAACATCTAGCCCAATCAAATTAGGATAATTTGAGAAAGATTTATGAAGATTGTAGGACCGTGTTTTAAAATGTATGGTGAAGGGAGGAAACCACAGGGGATTAAGCAGTAACCTAGAGTAGACACCTCTAGAGTAAAAGGACAATGGGAGGAAGAGATTTCTGGAAATTGGGAATAACAATGGACATTGACAGAGCAACACATCAAGTGTTGCTTGATGATCAAGTGATCATCAAGCTTGCTGGGGCTTTCCATGGTAAAGCCCAAGGGAAACCAAAGCATCCCCAGGAGCTACTGATTCAGACAAATTCAATGATTTCTGGAGGCCTTAGAAGTCTATTCAGGCACAGAGATAGAGAGTAGATTAAAAAAAAAGGTGGAATTAGATCTCAAGGGACAAAGCTACAGTGTCATTTTAATTTTTGTTCATGTTCGCATTTGCCAAATATTCACATCTAATTTTTTAAATAAGATTGGTTAAATTTCTTTATAGTGTCTGGTATTGAGGTCACATTTTGGCTATATCTGTTCCAAGATTATAAAAAATACTCTCTCATATTTTTTTCTACGTCTATACTTGTATAGTTTCCTTTCTTAATTTACATATAAATCTATCTGAAATATATTCCACATTTTTTATGTCTCAAATGTCTAACTAGCTAGTTGAATGCAATTTATTAAATTATTCATTTGCTGGAGCTGTGCTTTGATTGGATATTTTATTGTGATGGTGTGAGAACTCAAAATTAGGGGCTAGAAGTAGGTGTTAATTTTCTAAATTGTGCTGGGGCTAACTGAGAAAGAGATGCTAATAGAAGAGTAGGGAATCTATGCAGGTAAAAGGTATTAAAAAATTAAGATAAAATTGGTAATATTTTAGGCTTTCATAAATATTATTTCCATTGCCTAAAATGCATTTCTCACCTCACCTACTATATCCCAAGTCTTTTTCTGCTGATGGACCTTGTCTTGTCTTTTTGCACTCATCTCAAATGTCAACTTTTAGGAAATGGCCCCATCTCTTCTCCAGTGCATCTCTGTTCTTTGCTTTCAGGTACTCTGCATACTCTTTATTTTTTTTTTTTTAAGTTCACTTTAACATTGTAATAATTACATGGATATTGCTTCCTAGCTAAAACTATGAGATCCTCCAAGGCATGGCTACTCATTTTGAGTGTTGATTTCCCAGTTTCTGGATCATGTCCTAGAATGCCCACAGATAATGCCATAAGTAATGTGTATCACACAGTGAATAAAACTGACATAGGGCTAACAGGTTATGGAAATTCTCTAGAGCTGAGGGCAAGGGTCATGTAGAGAGCGATGTTTCATGCTGAGATAATTCATAAAATAGAAGTCAGGTGGGAAAGAGAGAGTCGACTGAGAAAAGTTTCTGCCAGCTTCATCAGTAGGTTGGAATTAGTAGGAGGATTTGGCCCAGGGTGGAAAGTGGATAACTAGGTGTGTGGAAGAATGAAGTTCAGCAGCAGACAGTTAACTGAGGTGTGATGGTCCAACTATTCTGTGACTCAGGGAAAAGAGGGTCGTACAAGGTCAGAAAGGAGGAAAAAAGGGTCTGTCTTCCTTTCTCAAATCCTATCTTTACCATTTCACATAAGGGCTATACACATTTTGAAGGTTTAGAATTTTTTCTGGGTGATATTTTACTTGTAACAGACACTTAATTACAATGTGTGAGTGGGTGGGCAGGATCGCTGAACCAGGAGGATGTTTAGGCCTGAATGGAAGATTCCAGAATTCATGTCATAACTGGTTAGGCATTTAAATATGTCCATTGACTCCCTTACTAAATACATTTGATCTTGGTCTCTCCCTAATGTTAGGCTCTCAATCTATTTAAAAAATCAAATATAAGATAATGTTAATTAAATTTATTGTGGTAATCATTTCATGATATGTTAAGTCAAAGCCTTATGCTGTATACCTCAAAATTACATAGTACTGAATGTCAATTATATGTCAGTAAGACTGGAGAAAGGAAATAGTATCAATTATACATTGTTGTGTCAATATTTTTAATGATAAATCTTGTGTAGAGTATCCAGTTTTAAGATTATATAAATAAGTTGAGTTACATTGAAGACCTCTTATCCATAATTTTAGTGTGCTTATATGTAGGCTTTTACCTCTTTCCTTTTACTTTATTTGTTATAAATGAGCACTTAGAGTTTTAGGTAGAAAAGTATGCATGCTTTCATCAACAATCTACAGGTATATTTATGTTTTTCTTATTGAAAATAGATTAAATGCAAAAACTGCAAATTGCTATTTACACTCTGCAGATACAGAAGGAGTTTCTGAGCTCCATCAGCCTCCTTCTCTGATGCACACTAACACCGCCACTTCTGTGTTAGAAGCTACAACACTGCATCAACAGCAATACTAAGAACTAACAATATTAAACAGAGTCAACACTCACAGAGCACTTATTACATAGTAGGTACTTTTCTGTGCCCTGAGTATATTCAATTCACTTCATCTTCATGTTAGTTTTATGAAACACACATAATTATTATTTCTAAAGATGAGAAAACAGAAAACTGAAGTACAGAGATATTACTCATACAAGATTACATAACTAGTAAGTAGAAGGGTAGGACTTGAACCCAGGCAGTCTGGCTCGAAATTCCAATACTGCTCCCAAGATCCACATATAATCCAAATATTGGTGGCACAAGCTCTCATGTGTTAGGAAAGTACCAAACACCATTTTCCAGCTGGTTCTGAGAGTTTCCCTGGACATTGCCAGTTGCACTGGGGACACATTTCCATTGATTGAGAACCTCATTACCCCAGTCTGATTTGCGGAGATAACTTTACCTTCTACTTGTTTGCTTCTCACTAATCATCAGAAATGCTCTTATTCCCCAAATGCATAGAATCCTAGACAATAACTTTAATATTTTAATGAGAGTTCAGAGGTAATTCAAAGAAAGAACCTCCATAAATGAACTTTTCACCACTGCAGGTAGCCCAACCCATCCTTAAATTTCCTCCCGTGTTGTGCTTTTTATCCATTTCTGTCCCATCTCCCTGGGGCCTTGAGAAGCTCTGCCCATCAAGAGTTGTTCAGGCTGCCTCCTAGACTTCTGAGAAGGGTCACTTTGGTTGGCCTCAGTGCAATCTGTTGACAGTATTTGCCTTTTTCTTCATTTTGAATGGATAATTTAATGGTGAGTTAGGACGGGAGTTACCACAGATTGTGATCACCATGCTGCCTTAACCCAAAAGTTCTCACATTTTGAACTTTGCAGCTTTCCTGCACGTAACTCTTATAAGACATTTTCAGAGTTCAGATCTTCAGATTAGACATTTTAATATTTGCTAAATAGGAAAAGTTGTTTATTACATCTTCTTGTTTTTGTTATTTTATTCTCGTTTATTTTTAACACCAGAAATGAACATGTAACTCCCAAGTTTTAAACTTGAACTTAGTTCCAAGTCTTACCCCTTACCAATTAAGTGGCCTTTGGCAAGTTCTTTGAACTCTGTTTCACTGAATATAAACTAATGCAAAATTTTCACATTGTATTTTAATGATATGCTCCAAGAAAATACAACATAAAGCAAAATACTTATAAAAAGAATGTTTCTGGGGTGCCTGGGTGGCTCAGTGGGTTAAAGCCTCTGCCTTCGGCTCAGGTCATGATCCCAGAGTGGTGGGATCGAGCTCCGCATCGGGATCTCTGCTCAGTAGGGAGCCTGCTTCCTCCTCTTTCTCTGCCTGCTTGTGATCTCTGTCTGTCAAATAAATAAAATATTAAAAAAAAAGAATGTTTCCATAAAAATCTATGTCAAAATCAAGAGAGATTCCCAGATACTCATTATCCAAGACCTGTTATGACCACAGCTTCATCCTGCCATTCCTTTTCTTACCCTACCTCGAACATATAAGATCTTTCATTCAAACTCCTACCATGGCCAGTAAGGTGGCTTATATCATGTGGATTCTACTTACCCTCTTTCAGGTGATTTCTTATTACTCAAATACTTGCTCATTCTGCTCTAGTCACATAAGCTTTTGTTCTGGTCTCTGAATATGCCAAGTTAATCCCTGCCTTACAGATTTTGCAAGAAGCTATTCTTTGTGCCTGAACTATTCTTCCCCAAATCTTCCTATACATGGCTCTTGCTTGCAATTAAATCTAAGCTCAAATGTGACATTGTCAGGGAGGCTCTGACCATCTACCCCATCCTATCACTGAGAATCATAGTAGTCTGTTTTTCCTTCTCCATAGCATTTACTACCTGAAGTTATTTTATTTGCTGCTGTGCATTTTCTGTCTCCTATAATGAAAGGGTATGCTCCTTTTGAACACAGACCATATCTGCCATTTTCACAGTTATATTCCAATGTATAGAATACAGCGTCATAAATAGTAAACCTCCAATAAATGTCTGGCTAATAGTGTTGAGTAAATTAGAAGTAATTAATTTTTGACTTCTGGTTTGATGGAAGAATTATGCAGACACACAAAGCTGTGGCCCCAAAGGAAATGATTAATCAATTCCTAAAATGGAGTGAGTTAAATAGAGGGGGTGGGTTCTTGCAAAGTTTCATTGACCACTTTCCTCAACTCTTTATCTACCTTCAAGAGTAGAATCAGAGGAAGGGCTCACAGTTAGAATTTAAGAAAGACCTAAAATCTCTGTATCCTTATTGTCTTTCTTGAAGAGTCAACAAACAAATGAAGTTTAGATTGATTTTGAATTTTATTGCAATGGTCCTTTTCTTTATTCCTAGCCAAAGTACTTGTATGGCTTATGTCACTAAAGTTAGTGCAAAATATGAATACTGATAACAAAATAGGATATGTGTAAGTGAGAAGAGTAATTATAAAAGAAGCTGTAAAGGGATGATAAGCTATAGCCAGATCTCTTTCACCTAATACATAGTGAAACCTCATATTGAGAAATTCTGACATAACAGGACCAGGTGGGCCCTGGCCGCTGGTAATTTTGTTAAGCTATCCAGGCTCTTAAAATCATTTGCCATTATTGAGAATGACTGATCTAGACCAGTCCCTTCCTAGTTTAAAACAAAATTCAGAAACCAATATGATGTTTTTACATAATGTTTTTTGTGCATTTTTGTGCATTTCTGTGTTTGATTTTTGCATTGGAATTTTTCAGCAATTAAAAAACTACAGTTATGCCTAGTTATAGAAGCCTGATAGTAAAAATTAGACAGACATGCTTCTAAAGCCTGTTTGATTACATTCTGAATGTTATAAAGTTCTAACTTTGTATTTAATCGATAATGGGCCTAGTAAATGTCATGAGTTTCTTAATTCTTTTGAGAATTTAATATAAAGAACATTTTCAAAGAATCATACCAATAAAGAATAATTAGATGAAAGCAAAATATTTTTAAAGTCTAATTTATGTTCTGGAGTCATAAATGTAGAATTTTTCTATTTTTATACAAGCATACTAAAGGCTAGCTTTTTATTTAAAGTATCATAAATAATTTTTAGTTATTTAGTAGAAATTAATAAATAAAAATATATTTTCTTTAAATGACATTTTAAATATTCCCCAGGAATTCAGGCGATATTCCCAAAGCAAATGAAAATTTTGAATTAATGTAAATATTATTTTTTATGCCCAGCGTGGGGTTTTGCTGGGTATTTAAAATATATATACATTTTTATCTTGATATGTACACTTAATTTTTCCTTGTGCTCTGTGTACTTAGCATTGGACTGCTTGTCTTCTTTAATGAATATTTATTTATCACATATCAATGCTGGGAGATGAGTCACAGGGCCAGGCTAGGATTCCTGCCCTCTTGAACCTTACAGTTTGGTCCAATGTTTTTCAAACTTTATTGTGTATACAAGTCACCTGCATCTGCTAAAATCCAATCTTTGATATAGATTTGGTGCATGGTCTGAGAGTTTGCATTCTCACAAGCTCCCGATCATGCTGCTAGGCTGTGGATCACACTTAAAGTAGAAGACTTCATCCTTCCTTAGTGGTTTTAAGCTTCAGTGGCTCTATTATTAATCAGTCCCAAATTGTAGTTTTCTTATGAAGTGTACTATTGAAATCAGTATATTCATTTTTTTTTAAGATTTTATTTATTTATTTGACAGAGAGAGATGACAAGCAGGCAGAGAGGCAGGCACAGAGAGAGGAGGAAGCAGACTCCCTGCCGTGCAGAGAGCCCGATGCGGGGCTCCATCCCAGGACTCTGAGATCATGACCTGAGCCGAAGGCAGTGGCTTAACCCACTGAGCCACCCAGGCACCCAGTATATTCATTTTTTATCTTGTTGTAGTTCTATTCTCTCACTCAATTATAACTTGTCTGAAGGCAAGAACCAAGTTTTGTATTTCTTTCTGTCTCATAAAGCCTAGTGTGCCTGGGATCAGAGAAACTACTCAGTGTATACTTAACAGGGTGATACTCCATGATTTAGTTTTAGCTCTCCATAAAAGCTGAAGGGGGCATCCGAAGATTTCTTAAAACCCCTAATGTAACAGACTGAAGATCAAATGGCTTTGGAGATAGTAATCTTTCCACTGAAAGGAATTCTGACCTCCTTCACAACACACCCCAATAGTCCATCTCTTTTTTTTGTTTTTGGCATGTGATTCAAGTAGAGGACATGCAGCAGGACAGCAACCTCCTACCCCCACCCCACCACCAACAGGAAGTGGCTCTCAGACGAAGTGTCCACAGATAAAAAAGGTTTGTGGAGAGAAAGCAGCGGTGTGCCTAATCTGCAGGAAAGGTTTGTGGGGAAAAGATAGGTTCTGATTATTCCCACAGTGCCTCTTCTGAACAGAAATGGGAATTGTGGGCTTCATTTTATTATTTTAATTAGCCTTATGCGGTGCATTACAGACCCCAAAGTGGTCAGAAAGCCACAGCACATCCCCATGTATATTTCATAGGTCTGCACTATAGCTTTCATATTTCAAATAATTTCATCCCTAGGCCATTTATTAAAATAATGCAAGTGTGCATGAGCACATGCAGTGTTATTTATTACATAAATGCCCACCAAATGCTACCTAGCATCCCCCTTTTTATTTATTTATTTATTTTTACCCTGAGAAATGCCTTCTCAAGCTGACCTTACAGAAACGTGTTTCTGTGTGTTAAACTGCCTTCTTAGAGCACGGATTCTTACATGCATATATAGTGAGATTTCTGTCCTGATGCAAAGGGGCCATTTTCCTCGGTGACACAAGCCTTTTTCAACTGCTTCACATATGCAGCTGCCTGCTGCTTTGGGCCTAGTTATTGTTGCCCAAGGAGTGCTGCATTTTCTTCCTCTAGTATGAGGGGCTCAATGTGACAATAACCATTAGTTCTCAATACTGAATGAACTATAGAGAAAACACAGACAGCCAAAATCCAAGAGGCAATGTCCTGTTGGAAGGATAGTGAACCTTATTCTAAGCCAATGTTTGTTTGTTTTTAGTCACTGTTGAATAAAACCAACAGCATCATCTCATACACATCACCTGCAAGAGAGTGGGTCTTGAGAGTTGAGTCAATGCTGAACACTTTATTTAGATTGCAAATTATCTAGCTACCTCAGCAGACTGCAAAATCAACTGGAAGCTTTTCAGCATTTAATTAAGCAGGACAAAAGAAAGTCCCAATAATAACAGTGTGAAACTGCAGGAGAAAAATTATGAATACAAAGGGAGAAATCATCAGTAATTAACCCCAATCTGAGACTACAGAGGAGACTCCAAAACAAGAAAGGAACACATACAAATAATACTAAATTTGCTTGACTTGAATGATTTCGTGTTTAATTTAACTATAAATTCACAAGAACAGTGATCCAATTGCTAGGGGGAAAAATATTCCACGTAGCAATTTCCCAAACCTTCATAGGGAAGATGAGTTTCACATCTAATGTGTGCTTTTCCTTTTGTTTCATGGTTGGATTTTTACAGTATTATGTTAAGTTATCATCCCCTGCTGAGATATTGGGGGGTGTAATGGGGAAAAATAATGGCTATGGGGTTTAGGGATTAAGGAAGGGTGGGAATTCTGCCTATAAAACTGCAGTGTTCCTTTAGCGTCTGACAAAACTCTTTCCTCACTGCTAGTCAACCTGGAGAGGTTTTTTTTTTTTGTTTGTTTGTTTTGTTTGTTTGTTTGTTTTTATTCTAGCTTGTATATTATTTTCTTTAATGGCACCCTCCGTGACCCCCAGGGTCTGTGTCTTTTTAGCATTCTGAAGAACTTCTATTAATTAGCCAGTTTCACCATTACCCTATGACTGTTTAGTCTCCATTATGACTCATTTTTCTCCCCCTTTTAGTTTTCTTCTGCTTCTTTAGGGCATAACCTGGATCATTCTCATTTTCTAGCTCCTAGGACAGTGCCTGACTACATGTTAGCTTCTTAATAAAAGTTTCTGAATTTTCAGGGCTCAGCTCTGTACCCCCTTGTTATTTTATATGCTGCAGAGGCAAAATTATTGGACTCGTGGGATAAAGTGACATTGACTGAATTTATTAGGATTAGCTAATTTTCAAAAATTTTAGGTAAAATACAAATCATGTAGAGAAATTGGCTTTTATTTATAAGAATGATATACAAATAGCCCTTTATATTTACCTGACCATAAAATAGCAACTGTAATTTTCCTTTATATTAGCTCACAGTTTATAATAATGCCAGGACTGCTTCCTTAATTATTTTAAACTTGACATTTTTGTTTTTCTAAAGTGCCAATTTATTGCTGGAATGTTATCTGTTGTTCAATAATGATACTTGTAATTTAAAGAGATGACACACTGTCAGGTATCCTAGTCAGTTAAAGTATATTTTTTAAGTAGGGGTGTTATTTTGAAAATAACATCCTAAGCCATTGTTAAAACTGTTATTTTGAGAATTAAAGAGAATTTGCCCTAATGTTTAAACAAATTCCTGTGCTAATAGCATTCTACCACTGTAAATATCAGCTCTGAATGACATTACATATTTCAGTAAAAGTAACCCCCTGCTAATTGATTCTTTACTCATATTCTTTAAATTATTACGAATTGGGATTAGTCTCAGTTGTTTAATTTTCTTGCCTCTGTGCATTTCTTCAAACTGTTCTCTCCACCTGGAATACCCTTCCTTCTTATCGCTGTCTATTTAAATCCCAATCATTTTTTGGTTTCAAGTCCATTGTCATTCACAGAATGTATGCCAGCCAGTGCCTTACCTTTGTAGCTATTCACGAAGTATCCATTTGCTTTCTCTCTTCCAGGAAGGATTTGTAGTCCAGCCCATAATTATTCCTCCTTCTAGTACGCAACCCTGGCAATTGCATTAGAAATGTACTCAATGATTCACCTGGGTATGCATGGATTGGGATTGGGGAGTGTGAGAGCACGTGTGCATGTGTCAGAGAGATTTTGAATAGAGGGTGATTTTAAAGCTCCTAACCATATCCCATTCCATTTAAAGCAAATATCCTAAATGAGCATGAGTTCCTAGATGGGTTCCCTTAGCTATTCTCAGTTACCTAGATCTCAGAAGGTAAGATCTCACCACTATGCTTAGTTCATTCAATGTGACCCCAAACAGGCTTATGCTTGATTTGATAATCTAACAATAGATCAACTGTTTGTTCCAATACTGAAGGGGAGCCTGATCAAATAGGATTTAATGAACAACTCAGTCTAAGTTGTCTTCCTAAAGAGTTTTCTGGGAAATTTAAAAATTCTATTCAATAATTTTCCTCTGACTCACTGACTTTGCAGTTTAACTTTCACTTTAAATGTGACTTCTTTGATCATATGATAAATACTTCTTTGCATATCTATTTTTCTCTGTTAGATGACTATAGTAGATTGCATTCCTACTTTCAGTTCTCTTTCATTAACATTATACTTCCCCCCTTTTTGTCATGGTTTGATGGCAACTAGATTTTACTTTTCCACCTTTATCTGTTGGTCTTAATAGTGATGGGACACAGCAGACTTTAAACATGCTGTTGAATATGGCTTTTTCTCTTGTGTTCTTATGATTCACCATGAGAAGTACAAGGTCCCAGTAGCAACCTTTTCAAGAATAAATACTTGTAGCAGAAGGGAGTGGAGTTATCTGATTCCACCCAACATCAACACCAACAGCCAATTAATGGTGGTATGCCCTTGTTCTTTATCTATTGGAGGAAGATAATGGTGGTGGTGGTAACATACTATCCATAGTATAGTGTCTCTGCCTGTATTAATTGAGTCACTATGTATCTTAGAACAGTATCTGACGCAAAGGAAGTGCTCAGTAAGTGTCAATAATTATCATTACCATTAAAAAAAATTTTTTTTTTTGGAGTAGGTTCCATGCCCAACATGGGGCTTGAATTCATAACCTCATGATCAAGAGTCACATGACTCTACTGATTGAGCTAACCAGCGCCCCATCGTTACATTTTTAATCACCTTCGATATAGTATCACAATACTAAAACTTTATAAGATAAACCCCACCATTGTTTCCATTCAACAGATGAAAAATGGTAGATCAGAGAGTTAAAAATTTTACCCAGGGTCACACAACTATTAAATAGCAACGTGAGACTCAGAATGAGGACTTGTTAACTCTGGAGCTCACGTCTAACCACTAAGCTGTCTTCTTAATGTTACTTTTGTGACTTAATGCATACATAACCCAAGGCAATGTTGGAATAGAACCAGCTAACTGCTAAAATGGAAGGGAACCAAAGAGAAATAATACAGGACAGAGAAAGAATAGTATCTCAGAATATTATCTCACCACACTAAGATTGTTGAGTAACCATAATGATTTTCACTTTCTGTTTGTTTCTAAGGGAGAACACAGGAACCCATAGAAAGTGTTTTCACAAATTTTCTTTTCTAATGGGGTTTTAGGAGCCAGCATGAAACATATTTAGAAAAGAAGGAAAGCACAGAAGATAGCCTCTTTGCAAACCAGACTTATTAAAAATATTCACTTACTTGTATATGTGGATTTTTCACAGTATTTCAAGACAAGTGAAGGGTCCTTTGTTAAAATGCTGTATTTTAAATCCTAATGCTTATTGCCCAGAAGTGGTAAGGACATGGAATTTTCTTATGGAATTGAAGTCTCTGATTCAGGTAACCTAGTCCTTTATCTGATGTCAAGGAAAATAGACTAATATTCAGTTGATAGCTATCTTATTTCCCCAAAGGCATGAGTGGCTGAGTGTGGAAGGAAGAAAAGCCCATGTCATCTACTAGGATTACAAATATTTCCACAGGAAAGCATTTTTTGTTAAATTTCAAAGTTATGCTGGGATCCCAACACAGTCTCACCAACAGTGGGATCCACAAAGCCTTTGGGTAGGTAAGATTGGTAGCATTTCCCCTTGGTGAAGGGAAAACACCCAGTTATTCATGCAGATGTTTTGACATGACCAGTGCAGTAGAATGTTTTTGGTAAGTGTCTTTTCTAGAAAAAAGTTCCCTACATTTTTAAAGGACATAATCCAATATTTATGACCTCTTACCCAAGGTTTGAAATAGAGGTCAGATCTATGGCCATACCACCCTGAACATACCTGATCTCGTCTGAAATAGAGGTCACCTGGGGACAGACCAGGATTTTAGCTCACATACATAAGTCAATAGATCGAGAAAGACAATAGTGGCTGGGACTTTCTAGTCTGCCTATGAGTTCAAGTCTTCAGCTGCCTGTTCTGCAGTGGAGAGATTTGTCTGACACTAACTAACACTATTATCTCTACCCTACATATTTGGATTTTTGGAACTTTAGAAGGAATCTAGAAAGAGGACACCCTACCCTAAGGATCAATGTCCCCACTGAGAGGCCAAAGAGAATAAACCTCATAGAAGAGTCATTTAGACATTTGGAAAGAACAATGTCTTGAGATTCCTGCCAGCTAAAGAGAAGTCAGGATTGGAAAGTCAAGGGTTAGGAGAATATGCCACCCCAAAAAATGACTATAGGGCTTCAGTATATGCTTTGGAATACTGATTATCTTGAGTTATAGCACCTGAAACCAGCAAATACAGGAAGAGGTTTCTGTAAATGCTCTGATCTGCCTAAAGAAGATCCTTTAAAAAGGAACTTACTTGTCACATCAACAGGGAATACAGACTCTTATCACTGGAGAGAGACTAGAAGTTGACACCATATTCAGTCAAATTTATCATGAAAGGTCATACTTCCCATCTGTTCTTGTAAGGCCCATCCATCTTCCCTAAACACCATTTACTCTCCCCTAAGAGGCCCACATCCCCTTTATCCTTTCAGTATTAAGATGGTATTTCAGTCCAAATTCTATGCTACTTTGGGGAGGTATCCATTTTTTCCCAGGTTTCTCCCCGGGGGAGGTATATGTGATAATAGACTTCTGTTTGTTTCTTTCTGGTTAATCTGTCTTTTATTACAGGGGTCTCAGCTAAGAAATCATAGGATAGAAGGAAAATCATTCCTCTCCCTTACAAAGGCATAGTCTACTCCTTATCATTAGCAACCCCGTCCCCAACCCAATCAGAGAAATAAAGTTGGCATTAGGTCAGAGCCAACAGAAGAGAAACCCAAGGCTCTGCATCTCCTTTGGTCACCAAAATGGAATTTCCATTTTGTTTGGAATGCTTTTTTTTTTTTTTTTTTTTGCGGGGCGGGGGGCATTAGTTAGTTTGGGAAATGATATTGCTTAGTTTGACAAGCTGAAATACATTCCTGGAAAGCCCCAGAAAAACCAATGCAACCCCACCACAGCACATATTATAGTATCTCTTTGGCACTGAGATTTATCAGTAGCATTTTCACTCCTTTCCAACATGGGGGGCAAATTTACTACAACAGAAGTTTTTCTTTCAGTGGACATATTATAATTCTGCTAAAGCTTTTGGTTTGTCGGCTTTTGACCTAAAATGATATCACATGAGAAAACATTCACACAATCTAGTCAAAGTGTAAAAATGTAGAGAAGAGAAATAAGCCTACTTTTGAAGAGAAGACATTTTGAGCAAGATTTCTAAAAACTGAGGAAATCACAGACTCTTATTTGTAAGGTTCTCCATGAGAAAGGGTGGGGCAGGAGTGAAATTTACAATAAAAATATATGTTTGTAATGAAAGGAGAAATTCTCAGAATGGTTCTCCAGTGAGGGAGGTTACAAACTACTAAATGCCAAGAGGTTGTGGTTCTTACCAACTGTCTTCAACTCTCTGTTATAAAAGAAGTATGAACTGGTTTGCTCTGGCTTGATTCCCCTGGCCACAAGACAGGAGAAGAAAAACAATGTGGTGAGAACATGAAGAGGCCATCCTTGGGACAGTTTGTACATTGCCTCATTTTACCTCTTCCTTGGTGAATATAGTGTACCCAGGTAAGGCTCCGAAGAAGCAATGTGAGATATTGTGATCAAACAGCCTACCATGCTCAGCGTACACCCTGCCAGGTGATAATGATTAATGTACTTCCAGATAACTATAGAAGGCAGACTTACTCCCCAGAACAAATACTTGCAGGTTTGCTAGAGGTTTCCCTCTGATGGCCACTGGCCTGCTGATTTTTCTAAATCTGGTTTTGGGAATCAGAAGCAGCCTGTACAAGGAAAATAGAACTTTTAGGTGAGCCCTAGAACCTCCAGTCTTTTCTACCATCACATTTTGTCAGGCATCTTTTTCATTTTCATCAGATCCAGGGAATCCGGGCTACTGTGCAGAGAAGTAAAAGGTGGACCCATTCTCTGTTTGTTCCAGTGAGGAACCAGTGGTTCTCCAGATCACTTACGAGGAAGTGCTGACACACAGACTTCTGGGCTGTACTCCCAGAGTGTTTGATTCACTGGGTCTGACATGAAGCCTGAGATTTTCTCCAGGTGATCCTGATGTTGCTACTCTGGGGACCACATTTTAAGACTCCTCATAATAGGGGCACCTAGGTGGTTCATTCAGTTAAGCATCTGCCTTTGGCTCAAGTCAGGACCCAGGGTCCCAGGATTGAGCGCTGCACTGGGCTCCCTGCTCAGAGGGAAGTCTGCTTCTCCTTCTCCTTCTGCTTCTCCCCCTGCTTGTGTTCTCTCTGTGTCTCTATCTCCTATGTCAAATAAATAAATAAAATCCTAAAAAAAAAAAAAAGAATCATTGTAATAGGTCAGATAGAAGTGTTAGTGTTCAAGCAAGAACATTTCCAGGTGTGATGTTCAGACTTTGCGCTTCAGTGGCCTGGAAGGGAGAGGAAGCCTCAGAGACCAAGGCTGAAATATGTGTGTGTAGTTCGGGAGCTAGAGGCTCCCAGACCTTTTAAGCCTGGTCATTCAGATAGAATCATTTGCAGCAAACTGCCTACATTACAAACCTATACTTAATACCAGTCTTAAATATTCTGTATCATTTTTATAGGAGATGACTGAGAAGTCATTTTAGCCATGAAAACATTTGGGGCATAAAAGGGAAAAATGGTTTGTGTTGAACTATGAGCATTTCAGGCAGGGGACTCTAGGCAGCTCTAGTATAGGGTTGAAGGACCACCAGAAACAGTTGCAATATTTGCGCTTGTCATATACTTACCTTTTCCTAATTTTCCTGTTTCCTTCCTCCTTCTCTTCCTTCCTTCTACATAAACTCACAAGCAAAATAAGCATGACATTTTTAGGAAATAAATGGCATCTACTTAATATACATAGGAAAAAAAACCTTTAAGGTGTACATCTGCCAAATTTCAATCATGTAAGAAAGTATGCTAAAAAAGTAAACACTTGATCTTCTGACTCTAAAAGATTTGCTCCTTTTAGCATTCCATTGGGAGAACATCCCAAAAAAAAAAAAAAAAAAAAATCTCTTCCCCTTCTAAGTAGGTAACCATTTCGCTTCTGACATGAAATAGCTAATAACCATCTCTTCCTTTTTAAAAGATGGAAATCACTGTTGAAGACATGGTTAATTTTTAATGTGCTTTCTTCAAAAGTTAGACTAACTTTTAAAAACTCAAGTCAGAAACTAAAACGGATGTTATCCCATGGATGGATGACATCAATTGAAATGTATTTTTTTTTTCTTCCTGGTGATTGATGTAATTTTCTATTAAAGTGACCTTTGCTAGAAATGTTTTCCCTGTAATGATTTCCTGTCCTTTGGACTCAGCAACCAGAACAGAAAAACTAGCTTAAGCCTTTCAGCTACTTGATGTTGAAATGGGAAAAGAAGTTGAATCTGAAGGGAGCACAGCTGTATGCCATGTGAGTGCCAATCCCAAACCAGCCTTCCAGCTCCAACATCACAGCCCACTGTGGTCATCTCACGGACATCCCTTCAACGTTAATACAGTCCTACTTCCCTTTTTATTGTGAAGCATCTGTGGCCACACTCAGAATTCCAGCTAAATATGCTAACGTAATGTGTATCAGGTAGGGACACAAATATGCGTATGGTGGGAAGGAGCTATACTCTCAAGAACTGGGAAAGGGAAGGCTGATAATCAGATGGAAAGGAGCAGTGTAGGGGGAAGGAGTGGGGGATATACACATATAGCTTGCAATAGCGTGCTATTCTATGATCTCCAGTTGGGGAATCAGGGGATATGTATGTGTGTGTGTGTGTGTGTGTGTGTGTGTGTGTGTGTGTGTGTAAACCAGCACTTTTTGGTATGCCATTCTCTGCCATTCTTTATTAGGTCTTTTCCTAACTGGCTTCTGTTTCCTGGGCCCTTTCCTGTGTATCCTGTTCTATCATCTCCTGTGTGGAGTTCAGCACTAGCTCTAGTACAAAAATCTAGTAGTACCATATATTACCAATTGCATCTTTGAATGTATGACTTTACTGACCCATGTATTTAGTACTACTGAGAATGTGAAAAAACAACAACCAGTATTTCTTTGGTTGTCAGAGTGTTTACAGTTTTAATTGTGAAGGAGGATTGTTTTCCTGCAGCATAGAAACTTATGTTTATTACTGTCTGACACAAAACCAGAATCATATCTGTGATAGCCTCATCTAAAAGGAAGTAAGAGTGACATGGGAGTCTTAGACATCCATGCTTCCCTAGGAAGGGAACTAGAGGAGGTAAGCAGAAGTGGGTAACAAAAGTAATGATCTGTGGTAAACAGTCATTATGGTTTATAAATTCAAATCTATTCCACTCCTTTTAGAAAAAGCAGATCATCAATTTTTTCAAAGAAATGGAACAAATAATCTTAAAATTTATATGGAACCAAAAAATACCCTCAATAGCCAGAGGAATGTTGAAGAAAAAAACCAAAGCTTGTGGCATTACAATTCCAGACTTCCAGCTCTATTACAAAGCTGTCGTCATCAAGACAATATGGTACTGGCACAAAAACAGACACATATATCAATGGAACAGAATAGAGAGCCCAGAAATGCACCCTGAAATCTATGGTCAGCTAATTTGACAAATCAGGAAAGAATGTCCAACGGAAAAAAGACAGTCCCTTCAACAAATGGTGTTGGGAAATTTGGACAGCCACATGCAGAAGAATGAAACTGGGCCATTTCCTTACACCATACACAAAAATAGTCAAAATGGATGAAAGGCCTAAATGTGAGACAGGAATCCATCAAAATTGTTGAGGAGAACACAGGCAGGAACCTCTTTGACCTCAGTCATGGCAACTCCTTCCTAGAAACATCGCCAAAGGCAAGGGAAGTAAGGCAAAAATGAACTACTGGTACTACATCAAGATAAAAATCTTTTGCACATCAAAGGAAACAGTCAAGAAAACCAAAAGACAACTGACAGAGTGGGAGAAGGTATTTTCAAATGACATATCAGATAAAGGACTAACATCCAAAATCTATAAAGAACTTACTAAACTCAACACCCAAAGAACAAATAAACTAATCAAGAAATGAGCAGAAGAGATGAACAGACATTTCTGCAAAGACATCCAAATGGCCAATATGAAAAAGTGCTCAACATCACCTGCCATCAGGTAAATACAAGTCAAAACCACAGTGAGATACCACACCACACCAGTCAGAATGACTTAAATGAACAAGTCAGAAAATGACAGGTGTTGGCAGGGATGAAGAGAAAGAGGAACCCTCCTACACTATAGGTGGGAATGGAAGCTGGGGCAGCCACTCTGGAAAACAGTATGGAGGTTCCTCAAAAAGTTGAAAGTAGAGTTATCCTATGACCCAGCAATTGCACTAATGGGTATTTACTGCAAATATACAAATGTAGTGTTCTGAAGGGGCACATGCACCTCAATGTTTATAGCAGCAATATCCATAATAGCTAAAATGTGGAGAGAACCTAGATGTCCATCAATAGATGAATGGATAAAGATGTGGTTTATATATACAATGGAATATTATACAGCCATCAAAACCCAAAATCTTGCCCTTTGCAATGATGTGTATGGAACTAGAAAGTATTAGGCTAAGAAAAATAAGCAATCAGAGAGGAATAATTACATTATCTCATTGATTTGAGGAATTTGAGAAATAAGACAGAGAATCATAGGGGAGGGGAGGGAAAAATGAAACAAGATGAAACCAAAGAGAGAAACAAACCATAAGATACTCTTAATCTCAGGAAACAAACTGAGGGTTGCTGGAGTGGAGGGGGGTGGGAGGGATGGGGTGTCAGGGTGATGGACGTTGGTGAGAGTGTGTGCTATGGTGAGTGCTGTGAATTGTGTAAGACTGATGAATCACAAACCTGTACCCCTGAAACAAGTAAAACATTATATGTTAATTTTTAAAAAGTATCTATAGAATTATATGAATGAATATTGATATTTTCTCTTACTATGCTTCATGCTGGATCAACTAAATCCACTCTGCCTTTGAATACACACACACACACAGTCTTGTCACTACCATTTATTTTCTTAGGGATAAGAGATACCAACAATAAATACAAAAAAATGTATGACTTTTGTCATTTGAAACTATACTTGATTTTGTTGAAAAGCTCCCCCCTTCAGCTTAAACATTATGAACTTTGCTCAGCATACCAGCTAGTCTCCCTGTAAATATTTATCCTTAATATTTAAATACAGATCCTACCTGAATTTGAATGTATTAAGGTACAGAGAAATGGGATGAAGACATAAATTGAGCTTTTGTCTAGTGCTTGTATCTGAGGTGATTTCAAGGAAAGATATACTATATCCTTGTATCAGAGACACTTAACCCACAAATTTTAGGTACAATCCAAATTGATTTAGGTCAACTGAATTAAATTCAATAGCCTAAAAAGAAAGAAAACCAACAATTTTGTTGACGAATGATCTGGAATTCAACACATGCATGTGTATAAGAATTCAGTCCCCAAAAGCCTGGATAATGCAAGAAGAATTAGAAAAGTATGGGAGTGTCTTAGTCTTCCAGTCTGCTATACTAGTATACCATAGACAGGATGGTTTATATATAATCATCTTTCATGTTTTCAGAGACTGGCCGTCTGAAATCAGGATGCCAACTTCGCTGAGTTCTGTTGAGAGCCCCCTCCCAGGCTACAGACCGTGGACTTCTAGTATCCTCATGTGGTGGAGAACAGGTATCGGAAGCTTGTGCTCATGATTTCTACAAGGGCACTAACCCCATTCATGTAGGCTCCACCCTTACAACATCATCTAAACCTAATTATCTCCCAAAGGCCCTACTTCCTAAGAGAATCACACTGTGGGGTGATTTTCAATTTAGGATTTGGGGGCAGACCCATTCAGTCCACAACAGAGAGCAATGATGAAAAAGAACAAAGTTGAATTAGATTTCCCCTGCATTCCCCAAATATTTCCAGAAACATATCTAACCCAATTTTCTACATGATCCTGGGTTGCCATCCTTCCATCTATAACAAACCACCAAGCTTAACACTCTCGAGATCAGCAAGTGGGGACACATTTCTCCAATAAGTGCAGGTTCTGTCCCCTGTAGAGGGCAGAGAAGTTGCTATGACCCTCAGTCTTTCTTTGATTTGTAGGTGAACTGTGTTCAATAGACACCAGAGAGATATTTTTGGAAGTGAAGATGTCTATGTAGAAGATAGGATTCTCATGGATTAACTAGAAAGCTGAAATTAAAACCCTTAACAGAAAATTACAAATCAGATGTACACAGGTAAATTTTTGTAAGTATTTTATAGATCTATAATTTTTTCATTATAGTTTTAAATCTTTCTGATTTTACTTTGGTACTTCCTTCTATTGTTCTGATTATTTTACTGCATGAGCCACTGAGAATCACAGATTCTATATATCAAACTTTATTTTTCACAAATAATTTTAGAACTCAAAGTGTTTGGTAAGTATACTTAGGTGTTTTATGGGAATAAATCTGGTAAAAGGAAGCATTTAAGTATTATACATTTAGAAATCACATCTTTTGGAAATAAACTATACCATCAAGACATATTGAATAAGATCCTCATACACAATATTTTTCCTAAATATTCCACAATTAGCTTTGTGTTCAGACTTGCTCTTTACTAATCTGAAAATAATCTTCAAGTTGCAAATAAAGAACTTTTCACCCTCACAGGTCCAAGCATGAAACAATGCCATGTGAGGAAGACAGTCTTTAGTTTTCCACAAACAGCTCTGTTAAGGCCAGCCATATTACCAAGAAACCACAGTTCCAAGTGGAGAACATGCTAGGCTATCTTATTCATGCTGATGAATGATCTAATTTCAAGTTTTTCACTTTGTAAAAGTTCTTGTTTCAAGGAAAGCAATTCTCCCAGCCTACATCCTATTTTTGCTTGTGAAATGAATAAAAAAAAAATGCAAGATACCTTTAGAATGGAATTTTTTTTATTATTATTCAGAGATGATTCTGCCCTTCTTTGAACTACAATGCACATCATCACTTATCAATAAATCATTCCAATGGCTTCCGTCATCCCTCTCAGGCCAGAAAGTCACACTGTTTCTGGTTTGACAAACTTACTAGGTTACTTCTTTAATGTATGGCAAATGTATCTACACATCAAATGACATTTCAAGTGTTCCAAGTATCTCAGAACTTAAGTATTCTATTTTGCTTTTAAAGAGGTAAAAAATACAAATTTAGGTGACAATATTTTTACCCTTTAGGTATTTTTATATCTACCCCCCTACCCTACTAGATCATGAGCTTTAATGGATTAGGTCTCAGTCTTCATCAACTTTTTAATACCCTCCCTTGGTAGAGTGCTTTGAATACAACACATGAGCAGTAAATTTTGAGTAAAACTGAAATTTCTAGAAATACATCTCTATCCCAAAGAAATGGACAAAGGGAGAAGCAAAGGGAAAAGACATTTCACTGATGACATTAAGGAATTTGAGGGAATCAATTTGAGGAAAGCTCTCTTCTTCCCATCACACACATACAACACAGTACTACTTGGCCCATTTTCACTTACAATCAATATTAATATTAATTGAAAGTTCTGTGCTTTACTTACCTGCTCTATTTAAACTGCTTACTCTATGTGAGGAGACAATATTAGTGGGTATTCGACTTAGTGAATTGTCTGATATCATGAGCGCAACTAGACATAGTGCTTATGTGCCATTTTTATTTTCAATGGTGAGATAGCTCTCTTCCTCCTGCCTATCCTGTTTTCTCAAATACATCCCCTTTTGTCCCTTTCAACCTTTATTATTTGCCACTATCACTTTCTTGCCAAACATCTCCATTCTTGGTTTTTTTTTTTTTTTTCCTTAAACGTCCCTTGGGCTCTCTCTCATCCTAAATTTGCTTCTCTTGACCTTGTACTTCCTTATGGCTACAGCCTGATTGCCCTCTTCTCCATGAAGAGGTAATCTACACTCCTTGTCCTCACTTCCATCATTTCTCATTTATAATGCAACTCACAGGGATTAGCTTTTGTGCCAAGCAAACTGAAATTGCTCTGGCAAGGGTCAACAACCAACGGACATGTTTCAACTTTTAGATTCTTGGAATAAAGACCTGGAATAAAAACACTAACTTTTACTGGATGGATATATAATCTCTTTGACTTTCTTGAAGCTCCTAGTTGCCTTCTGTGGTACCAGTTATCCTCTTACCGTCTCTGATTTCTACTTTAAGTTTCTCCAATGAGTACCTCTTTTGCATACCACTTAAACTGTGGTGATTTCATGTATTCCATTCTTATGATCCATGATTCTGCTCACCTTTACTCTTAGTTTGGATACCATCCTCTTCTTTTTTAGATGAAACCTTTGCCCATATATGTATGTGAAAGGCAAATTATTCCAGTTTGCCCTGAGGCAATCTAATTTCTTTTTGCCCATTTCCACCCAAACATTGCAGAAATACTTGCTACTTAACAGGTCTCTTTTGAAAGAATTTGTGACTTTGACTTTCAGATTTCCTTTTCTCCCCCCCCACCCCCCCGCATTGCACAGGTTTGTAAAAAGCATCACCATCCACCTGGAAGTGCCAACGAATCCTATTCCTTATCCATCGCATCCAGCCTACGGCCAAATCCTTTTGATCTCATCTCCTACATTGTTCTGAAATCGGTTTCTTACTTTGTGCTACAACCATCTGATACCAAGTCCAAGCAGGTTCTCATTCTCGTTAGCATGGAATAGGGAGAGAGCCAAGTAACCGAATTTGTCCTTTCCTTCCCACCTCACAGCCAATCAATCCATCCCCATTCTGCAGCCAGAGAGATGTAAAAAATAAATAAATAAAAAGACAAAGAAAAACAGAAAAAGTGAGCAAATCACTCTCCTTTTTAAAGCTTTTCAGTGGCTCTTCACCATCTATAGGATGAAATACAATCTCTTTGGTTTGGTATTAAACATTTATATAAACTATATTGTTTATATCTCTGTACATTTTTGTTTGGGATCTCTTTCAGGTTGACTTTGGACCTATGTTTGGACCTAAATGCTCTACAGCATTTTATTACATTTATTAAAAGTTTTGTCTTTCTTAATGTGTTCCTTCTTAAGTTTCAGTTTGGTTTTTATCTCCAGGAAGCCTATAGTTTATCATAACTATTTCTCTCTTGTCATCTTGCAACATCTTATGTATAGCTCCAATAGCTTTACTACGTTGTATTAAAATAACTTTCTCTCCACTAGGTGATAAGCGACTCAAGGCCATAGATTATGTCTGATCTATCTTTGCAGATCTATGTGTCCTCACATACTTCACACAGTAGGTACCAATATATGCATCTTACTGGCTTCACTTTGAGTACATATGTTATTTGTTATTACCCATATTCTTCAGTGCTTCAGAGACTTTTGTTAATTCTTCCTCTAACATGCAACTAGAGTAGTGACTAAAACAGTTTTGCCTAATATATCTTATTAATCACAACTCTAACAGGGAGATAGTAGAATTCCCAGGTTGGAAGTGAGAAAACAGATTTGCAAAAATTTTAAGTAACATGTCCAAAGTCACACATCTAGTAAGGAGCAGAGCTCGGATTTGTATCCAGGGAGACTGCCTGTCCCATAACTAGATCCATACCAAGAAATCACCAGGTTTTTCACATACTTTATATATCTCAGGAAAATGAAGTCTTATTTTATGCCTTATTCATTTTCATAGCTATTCCTTTGATGCAAAATAGGGATGGGTTTACTCTATTCCTTTTGGGGATATGAAAACTGAATTTCAAGTAAAATGAAATTACATTATAAAAATGTTTAAGAATAACAACGAATCAAAATTCTCACAACCCAATCTCCACAAGGCTCAATGCTATGCCCAGAACATATTACAAAATGTAGGTGGTCATATTTTTATTTCAATGAATAACATAATTCACTGAAAAAAAAATACGACTCTATTATCCATGCCCTCAGTACTATAGGCACAGTAATTTAAAAAAATAAAAGAGGTATAACTTGACTCATTAGGAATATTCAGAAATAGTTTTGAAAAGTTACTTTCCTTCACTCGTATTCATTCAAACACCTACTAAGTTCATCTCCACAGGTCTCTCTGTAACCCTCCAGTATCTAAAACAGGGAAAATGACATAGGTCTTTCAGTTTTATTATGATGTTTATGTGAGATAACTTACGTAAAGTTTATGGCCCGGAGGGAGGGCAAGCACTCAATAAATACAAATTTCTCACACTTCCTATTTCCCTTCCTTTTTTCTGTTCCTGTTCCTGTAGCCTTCTATAGTATTCACTAGATGACTGCCATGCTGTCTTCAAAGGTTTCTCATTCTCCACCTTTTTTGTAATCCATCTTCTATTCGGCTATCTGGGCACAAAGTGAGCTAATTAGAAGGCCGCTGGAAAGGTCAGGCTGCTAATCTTCAAAAATGTTTATTGCTAATGAAATCTAACATAAGATTTAATTTACATTTTGAATGTTGGAAAAAGAAGGCATCTGTAAGCTTTTAGTCCAAGCCACTTGCATGTCATTTTAAACCACGCACTGTGGTCCATCCAGTCTAATCCATGTCCAAAGCTTTCTTCTTAATAACACAATCTAAGAACCTTCCCCGACATGTTAGACAAGAATTTGCACCGACATTTTTCCCTCTCTTAGCCGAGGGAGGAGAAAGCGTCAAAGTTCTTCCCAGTTAAATGTTTCCTCTAACTTTAAAACCAATTCATTCAAAAGAGTGTGAACCTATTACCATATATAATTTAGAGCTGTCAAAAGCAAGTTCTTAAATGATTATAAAATATTGTAATCCTGTACAATTTTTTAAGGGCTGTTGTTCATGCAGCAAAACACCTTCAAACAGGGCACTGGCCCAGTTGATGGGATTATCTTCTGCCTTGAAGTTCAGAGTTCCCTCCTTCCAAAGAAACACTTGTTTCCATGGGCAACAGAGCCACCCAGGCGCACAGATTCTGAAGTTCTGGATTGACTCTTGTGCCCTGAGGTAAACAGTTGCCTGCTGCACTACATAAACACTGAAAGCAAACTCCCTTGGTAAAAGACCTGACCAGCATGAATAGAGGGCTAACTACAGGCTGCTCCAAAAAGCCCACCTCCAACTGTTCCCTGACAAAGGTTCCCAGAGAGAGTGCTCTATGCCCTGTGGTTTCAATAATTTCTGCCATTTAGGGATGGGAGTCTTATTGTCAGAGGTCTGCAGCTTTTATATCTGTTTGACGTACAACAGAATATCATTAATGTTATTGTTGCCCTTCATATTCCAGGGAGGACAAAATTTCTGGCCAATATGTTTCTCGATCAAGGTGAATTGAAGGAATTTTCATCTTGCTTTGAAACCAAGAGTTTTGGGCATGTATATATGACCACACATTTTTGGCTATGAACAAAAGTGGGGTAGTTATTTTAACATAAACTTTCATAGTGAATCCCTTTCTGATCTGTAGGTTCATAATGTGTCCCACATATGATAATAGGCTATTTCTAAATAGTATTTAATAATAATTACAAAATTCAGATGATCCTAGCAATGTTGTTTTTATAATTTAGGCTATCTGAATAAGAGTTAGGCAAAACATCTAGGTTGACTAATTTTTTTTTTTTTTTTTTAAACCTCATGAGTATGTGCAAAGGAGAAAAAATAGTTCTTGGAGGGAGAAATTCCTAGAGACTGGCTTTATTTTACTATTCTTCAACTATAATGCAGTTTCTTCATTTTTCCAAGCACTGTCTCCACTGAGAAGCATTGAATAGAAAGAATGACTTTGCCATATTTTAATGGTGTGTTTATTCTGTGAGCATAAGGGGTAAGGCATTTAGTTCACCATTGTATTCCCATCCTCTGGCATCACTTGCACTTAATTATGGATCATAGTAATACTTGCTGAAAGACTGACATGTAGATTAACAGAAACATTTGCAGGGACACTAAAATATTAAACCACATTTTCTGTACTGGAGTGAAGAAATACATAAGTCAATACCTATAAGGTATAAATGTTGTGGTAAAAATAGAGACTCATCTAGGAATCTACTGTTCAAGTCCATAAGAGCATCAAAGTGGTGAAATGATGTTCACAATAAGATTAACTTATATTTGTAGGATTGTTTATGAAGCACTTCCTCTTATTTGATCCTCCTAGCTAAACTATGATTTAGGGGTATGTAAATGAAAGTTGAGAGAACTTGAGTCATTTCCCTAAGGTCAGAGGGCAGTTATTTAGGTCCTTAGAATCCTTTCTCAGTACTCTTTCTGGTCTACCCCTGCTTTCTCAAATTCTCCATGGGAAAAACTGGGGTGAAGGCTCTAGAATGTAGAGATGAGTCAGCAGAATCAGTTACAGATAAAATCCAAAATTTTTAAAATACTCTACCACGCATAAAACTGAAGATTCATTGATAGAATTTGGGCCATGTTACCAAAGGGCTAAAAGAGATATTCTAATGGAAACGTGATTTGGGGAAATACATGCTAACATATTAACTACTGATATTTGAAGATGCTTCAAACTGGGTTACACTACCAGTTACTTCTATGATCAAGATCTCTTCATTCCTAAGCTA
Source organism: Mustela nivalis (assembly GCF_964662115.1). NCBI lineage: Eukaryota > Metazoa > Chordata > Mammalia > Carnivora > Mustelidae > Mustela > Mustela nivalis. Next base: position 88,259,927 of record NC_139029.1, on the reverse strand, counting down.
ATTGGTAAAACATTCTGAAGGCCATGACAGTATTGCCAGTGTGGTGTGTATCCACAGATAAATCCCCACCTGGGGCCACTCAGTTTCTGACAGCTCCATGGACACTACCTATACAGTGGCTTTCTGCAGAAGGTTCTTCAATTCTATCAGGGACAGGGCACAACAGGGTGACTTGATTAGTTCAAGTCCATCCTACAAAATGGAAAAGCGTTCATTCCACATTTGCTGAATATTTTGCCACATACGAGGTACTATGATAGATCCTGGCTTTATTCTACCCAATGTAAAAGACATTGTCTTTGTTCTCAACTAGGTTATCAACCACACAACAGTTTCTTCACCTTTCTATATAAAGAAGATAACAGAAGGTTACACAATTAGAACGTCTTTTGCAAAATTTCTAAAGAATGAATTTACTGGATGAAGTCATAGTGGTTGAGGTTATTGTTAGATTGCTTATCACCTAAAATATTTTTCACAAGAATTCAAATTTAGTGTGCAGGTGTCAAGAATATTTTATTTAAAGTTACAGCTTAATTTGGTGATTTGGGGGGGGGGTTAAACACTTGGGCAGCTTTTTTTTTTTTTTTCTACCCATTGGTAAAAATAATTTCTTTTGGTTTTGTAGGAGTGTATATAACTGCAGAATGGAGGTCAATGTTAGGTTCTAGGATTTGCTCCTCGAACAGATGATCTGGTTTCAGGTTATTCAGTAGCCTCCTCTTTTCAACTGCTGGAAAATTGACTTTGTGATACTTCTCCTGGTACTATTTTAAAGACATATATTAACATCTCAAGTCCCATTCTAAAAATGTACTTGGAAACATAATGATGTAAAGAAAGGGACATGGGAGGAGGAAGAGCAAGATGGCGGCAAAGTAGGAGACCCTGTTTCAACTAGTCCCCTGAAGTGAACTAAACAGCTACCAGAACACTCTGAACACCCATGAACCAGCCTGAGATGTAAGATTATACACTTCTGGATCTCGACAGAGACAGAAGACATCAGTGGAGAGGTAACATGGAGTGGGACCCCTCAGACTGATATCTGATGATAAACAGAAGGGAGAGGGAGCCACCAGAAGTGACCCATTGGAAAGTAATACCCCATTATGAAAGCTTCCTGTGCTTGGGGACGAGCATTAACTTGGTCTGGTTAAAAGCGCTGAAAAAGAACAAAGGGTCTTAAGAGGCAACTGGTGGAATTGGGTGTCCACAGGCATGGCCCTAAGCCCATGGGCCCAGGATGGTCACAGCTGGCACCCACCTGTGCCTGAGAGAACCTGGCAGGGCCTCCAGTCCAAGGTCTCTGGGCCAATAGCCTTCTGCAACTTGCAGGCTGCTGCCAGGTATGAGTGCACCCGGAGTGGACCTGGTCTTCAGAGAGCAGTCCTGGCAATGCCAGCCACCAGAATCAGGCTCCCCAGAACCAGTATCACTCACAGTTTTAGTTGCACAGAGGTGCACAGACAAGCAGGGCCTCAGGCAACCACTGAGATAGTGGCTGGAGTGCACACCACCTGTGGGAGGTTGTGGTATTCAGCAGAGTTTGCAAAGTGGGAGTCTGTGTGTTCTGGACCATCCAGAGGGAAGCAGATAGAGGTTTCTCTCTGAGGTTGAAGTCTGGGTGCTGATGGTTTACTTTGCACTAATTCTGTGAAAAGCCACAAAAAACCACCAAAGAAGAAAAACGTCCAGAAAACAAAAGCCTGAAAGACAGTTTTCCACACAGTCCAGCCCCCTTGGTAGCCTGCAGGGCATCTCAACCCAAGCAAGACTGACTGGAGAAATGTGGCAGGCTCCTCCCCCAGAAGACAAGCCACAGGGTCCCCACAAAACTGTCAAACCCCAACATTTTAAGCCCCCAGTATTGCCCCAAACCTGTATATTCATAGATACAACTTTATTTTTTTAAATTCATTCTTACAATTCTTCATATTTTTAACCTACTTACCACTACAACTAGATGTTTAATACAACATATTACATAATAAGTTTTTAACATGAACTTTTTTCATACACTTACCTGTGTTTCTTTTTCTTTTCCTTTTTTAAAATTAATATATATGTAGATATGAGCTTCAAGATAATCTTTTTTCCCTATTCAATACTACCCCTATATATAAACCAGTTTTAATTTCCCTGTATCTCTGGGAAGTTCAGTCCTCTAACAAAGATAACAAGATATACCCAGGAAGAATGAAATAAGCTTCCTTGCCCATATTGAGGGTTTATAACCAACTTCCCATCTTATTCTTCTGTCAGTGTTTCTGTTTTGGTTTTGGTTTTGCTCTTTATAAATCTTATTCTTGGAGTTCATTTTGGCTGGGTTTTTCTTTCTTTTTTTTTTTTTTATCTTGTCTTTTACTTTTGGGCTCATTCTAGCTGGACTTTTTCTTTTTTTCCCTCTTTTTCTCTTTCTTTTTTCTTCCTTTTTGGTGGTGACTTCTGAATGCTCTGAAACTTTCCAGAGTGCAGCTTGCCTGGATTGTGGTTGAAATATTCAGCTATACATCCCCTCTACCACCTCTCACCAAAATGACTAGGAGCAGAACACCCAACAGAGGAAAATTTCAGGGACAGTGACCTCCGCCACAGAACTACTGGATATGGACATAAACAATATGTCAGAAAGGGAATTCAGGGTAACTGTTAACCAGGCAATGGCTAGGTTGGAGAAGACCATTAGTGGCAACATAGAATCTCTAAGGGCAAAAGTGAGGGCTGATCTGGCAGTACTAAAAAATGCTGTCAATGAGATCCAATCTAATCTAAATACTCTAACAGTTAGGGTAACTAAGGCAGAAGATCAAATTAGTGATCTAGAATACAAACTGATAGAAAAGCATCAAGAGAAGTCCTGAAACAAACAGCTTAGAAGTGATGAAAACAGAGTTAGGGGAACAAATGATGCCATGAAGCATTCCAGTGTCAGAATTATTGGGATCCTGAGGGGGTGGAGAATGAGAGAATACTAGAGATATACTTAAACAAATCCTGGATTAAAATTTTCCTAATCTGGGGAATGGAACAAGTGCTCATATCACACAGGCAGAAGGGAAATCCCCCAATATCAACGAGTCTATAAAGACCTCCAGACACTTAATTGTGAAATTCATGAATCATAATTTCAGACAGGAGGTCTTAAGGGCAGCTAGGGAGAAGAGATTCCTTACATACAGAGGAAGGAACATCAGAATAACATTAGTCCTGTCCGCAGAAATCTGGCAATCCAGAAAGGACTGGCAAGACATATATTTAGGGCAATAAATGAGAAGAACATACAGCCGAGAATACTTTGTCCAGCAAGGCTGACGTTTAAAATGAATGGAAAGATAAAGCACTTCCAAGACCGGCAAAGTTTAAAAGATTATGTGATCATCAAGCTGGCACTAGAAAAAGTCTTAAGACGGAGAGGTGGAGGGGAGCATTCTATAAAAGAGCAAAGAACCCGAGTGACATAGAGCAGAAATTTACAGAGACAATCTATAGATACAAGGACTTCACGGGCAACATGACATCAATAAAACTTATTTTTCAATAATCACTCTCAATCTGAATGGCCTAAATGTTCCCATAAAATGGCACAGGGCTGCAGACTGGATAAAACAACAGGACCCATCCATATGCTATCTACAAGAGACATATTTGGAACCTAAAGATACATCCAGACTGAAAGTGATAGGATGGAGAACCATCTTTCATGCCAACGAGCCTCAAAAAAAAGCTGGAGTAACAGTTCTCATATCAGATAAATTAGATTTTAAGCTAAATACTGTAGTCAGAGAAACAGAAGGACACTACATCATTCTTAAAGGGTCTATCTACCGAGAAGTTCTAACAATTGTAAATATTTATGCCCTCAATATGGGAGCAGCCAATTATTAACCAAAATAAAGAGTCCTATTGATATAAATACATTAATTGAAATGGATTTTAACATGCCCCTGTCAGTAATAGATCATCTAAGCAAAAAATCAAAAAAGAAACAAGAGCTTTGAATGACACATTGGACCAGATGGACCTCATAGATATATAGAGAACACTCCACCCTAAAACTCATTCTTCACAAGCACACATGGAACTTTCTCCATAATAGATCACATACTGGGTCACAAATCAGGGCTCAACTGATATGAAAAGATTGAGATTATTCCCTGCATATTCTCACACCACAATGCTTTGAAACTGGAACACAACCACAAGAAAAATTTTGGAATTTAAAAAAGAAGGGATTCAAACACTTGGAAGCTAAAGACCATCCTCCTCAAGAATGTTTGGATCAACCAGAAAATCAAAGAAGAACTTAAACAACTCATGGAAACCAATGAGAATGAAGAAACATCAATCCAAAACCTATGGGATATGGCAAAGGCAGTCCTACGGGGTGGAATACATAGCCATCCAAACCTCACTAAAAACAAAACAAAACAAAACAAAAAAAAAACCCTGAAAAATCCCAAGTACACCAACTCTCTTTATACCTTAAAGTACTGGAAAATCAAAAAAAAATTAAGCCAACCCCATGCACAAGAAGGGAAATAATCAAGACTAGAGCAGAGATCAATGAGTTAGAAACTAGAGATACAGTAGAACACATCAATGAAACTAGAAGCTGATTCTTTGAAAGAATTAATAAGTCAAAAAGCCACTGACCAAACTAATCCAAAAGAAAAGGGAGAGGACCCAAATTAATAAAATTAGGAATGAAAGGGGAGAGAACATGACTAACACCAAGGAAATAGAATCAACCATCAGAAATTATTATCAACAGTTACATGCCAATAAATCAAGCAACCTGGAAGAAATGGATGCAGTCCTGGAAACCTATAAACTTCCAAGACTGAAACAGGAAGAAACTGACAACTTCAATAGACCAATATCTAGTAACAAGATTGAAGCAGTGATCAAAAACCTCCCAAAAAACAAAAGCCCAGGACCTGATAGATTATCTCAGGAATTCTAACAAACATTCATAGAAGAACCAATAGGTATTCTCTTGAAGCAGTTTCAAAAAATAGAAACAGGAGGAAAACTTCCAGACTCTTGCTATGAAGCCAGCATTACTCTGATCCCCAAACCAGTCAAAGACTCCCTCAAAAAGAAGAATTACAAACCAATATCCCTACTGAATATGGATGCCAAGATTCTCAACAAGATCCTAGCTAATAGGATCCAAAAGTACATTAAAAAGATTATCCACCATGACCAGGTGGGTTTTATCCATGGAACGCAAGGGTTGTTCAACATTTACAAATCAATCACTGTGATAAAACAAATCAATAAGAGAAGAGAGAGGAACCACATGGTCCTCTCAATTGATGCAGAAAAAGCACTTGACAAAATACAGCATGTGTTCCTGATTAAAACTCTTCAAACTATAGGGACATAGGGAACATTGCTCAACTTCATAAAATCTAAGAAAAACCCACAGCGATTATCATTCTCAATGGGCAAAAGCCGATAGCATTCCCGTTGAGATCAGGAACACAAGGATTTCCACTCTTACCACTGTTGTTCAACATAGTACCAGAAGTCCTAGCAACAGCAATCGGACAACAAAAAGAAATAAAAGGTATTCAAATTGGCAGAGAAGAAGTCAAATTCTCTCTCTTTGCAGATGACAAGATACTGCATACAGAAAACCCAAAAGACTCCACCCCCAACTACTAGAACTCATACAGAAATTCAGTAATGGGGCAGGATACAGAATCAATGGTACAGAAATCAGTTGCTTTCTTATATACCAACAATGAAAATATAGAATGGGAATTAGAGAATCAATTCCATTTACTATAGCACAAGAACCATAAGATACCTTGGAATAAACCTAACAAAAGAGGTTAAAGATCTGTATTCAACAAACTACAGAACACTCATGAAAGAAATTGAAGAAGGCACAAAAAGATGCAAGAGCATTCCATGCTCATGGATCAGAAGAATAAACGTTGTTAAAATGTCTATACTGCCCAGAGCAATCTATACTTTCAATGCCATCCCCATCAAAATTCCAATGGCATTTTTTCAAAGTACTGTAACAAACAACTTTAAAATTTGTATGGAATCAGGAAAGACCTCAAATTGCTAAAGAAATGTTGAAAAACAAAGCTGAGGCATCATGTTGCCTGATTTCAAGCTTTACTACAAAAGCTGTGATCCCCAAGACACCATGGTACTGGCACAAAAACAGACACATTGACCAGTGGAACAGAGTAGAGAGCCCAGATATGGACCTGCAATTCTATGGTTAAATAATCCTCAACAAAGCAGGAAAAAATATCCAGTGGAAAAAAGATAGTCTCTTAAATAAACGGTGCTGGGAAAATTGGACAGCTATGTATAAAAGAATGAAACTCAACCATTCACTTACACCATACACAAAGATAAACTCGAAATGGACAAAAGACCTCAACATGAGGCAGAAATCTATCAAAATCATAGAGGAGAACATAAGCAGTAACCTCTTCAAGATCGAACACAGCAACTTCTTTCAAGACATGTCGTCAAAGGCAAAGGAAACAAAAATGAATATAAACTTTTGGGCTTGATCAAGATCAAGAGCTTCTGCACAGCAAAGGAAATAGTCAACAAAACAAAGAAATAACCCACGGAATGGGAGAAGATAGTCGCAAATGACACTCAGACAAGATCTGCTTGTCTGTATCCAAGATCTATAAAGGACTTCTCAAACTCAACACCCAAAAAACAGATAATCAAGTCAAAAAATGGGCAGAAGACATGAACAGACATTTCTCCAAAGAAGACATACAAATGGCTAACAGACACATGCTAGAATGTTCATCATCATCAGCCATCAGGGAAACTCCATTGAGATACCACCTTACAATAGCTTGGATGGCAAAAACTGACAAGAAACAACAAATGTTGGAGAAGGAGAACCCTCTTACAATGTTGGTGAGAATGCAAGTTAGTAGAGCTACTTTGGAAACCAGTGTGGAGAGTCCTCAAAAAGTTAAAAATAGAGCTACCCTATGACCCAGCAATTGCACTCTGGGTATTTACTCCAAAGAAACAGATGTGGTGAAAAGAAAGGTTATATGCACCCCAGTGTAAAAAAAAAAAGCAGCAATGTCCACAATACCCAAACTGATAGTTTAGAATCAACTAATATTTTTTCCAAATTATCTGCTATTACTACTAATGGTCAATTCACATATTTATATAAACCTGGACGTGCCAGGTACATAGGGGAAATACTGGTTTCATGAACATGAAAGATTATCTTCAGCTTTCTATTTTTGGCTGTGGCTTGTCAGTAACTGAATAGGTAATTCTGGTTTTGTTTGTTTGTTTGCAGTACAGAGTCTCCTTGTATTTTATTTATTTATTTTTTTAATTTTCTCCTAGAATTCAATATTTTCTTTTATCTTCTTGAATACAGTAAGCAGATAAATGTGTCCATGTCTGGAAGCTTTGGTGGTTTATTTCTGTTGTCCGTTGTTTCTTCTAGCTTCTGGTTCAAATACTTTATTTTTCTTAGCCCCTGATTTTATTGTATAGTATGATTTTTTAACTTATTTTTTAAATTTCTTTTCAGTGTACTAGAATTCAATGTTTATGCACCACACCCAGTGTTCTATGCAATATGTGCCCTCCATAATACCCACCACCAGGCTTACCTAACCTCCCACCTCCTGCCCCTTCAAACCCTCAAATTGTTTTTCAGAGTCCATAGACAAAAGGCTGATATTCAGGATCTATAAAGAACTCCTCAAACTCAACACACACAAAACAGATAATCATGGGGGTGAACCATGAGAGACTATGGACTCTGAAAAACGATCTGAGGGTTTTGAAGGGGTGGTGGGTATTACAGAGGGCACGGATTGCATGGAGCACTGGGTGTGATGCAAAAATAATGAATACTGTTATTCTGAAAATAAATTAAAAATAAATTTTTAAAAAATGGGCAGAAGACATGAACAGACACTTCTCCAAAGAAGACATACGAATGGTAACAGATAAATGAAAAAATGTTCATCATCATTACCCATCAGGTAGATTCAAATCAAAACCACATTGAGATACCACCTTACACCAGTTAGAATGGCCAAAATTAACGACAGTAAACAACAAGTGTTGGAGAGAATTTGGAGAAATGGGAACCCTCTTATACTGTTGGTGGGAATGCAAGTTGGCACAGCCACTTTAGAAAACAGTGTGAAGATCCCTTATGAAATTAGAAATAAAGCTACCCTATGACCCTGCAATTGCACTACTGGGTATTTACCCCAAAGGTACAGATGTAGTGAAAAGAAGGGTCATCTGTACCCCAATATTCATAGCAGCAATGGCCACAATTGCCAAATTTCCAAATTTCTTGGAAAGAACCAAGATGCCCTTCAAGGGATGAATGGATAAAGATATGGTTCATATATACAATGTAGTATTATGCCTCCATCAGAAAGTATGAATACCCAACTTTTGTATCAGCATGGACAGGTCTGGAACAGATTATGCTGAGTGAAATAAGTCAAGCAGAGAGAGTCAATTATCCTATGGTTTCACTTTTTTGTGGAACATAAAAAATAACATATAGGACATTAGGAGATATAAAGGAAAAGTGAATTGGGATAAATTGGAGGGGGAAATGATCCATAAGACTGTGGACTCTGAGAAATAAACTGAGGGTTTTGGGAGGGAGGGTGGTAGAGGGATGGGTGAGCCTGGTGGTGGGTATTAAGGAGGGCATGCATTTCATGGGGCACTGGGTGTGGTGCATAAACAATGAATTTTGGGACACTGTAAAAATCAAATCAAATCAAATATTTTTTAAAAAAAAAGGGACATGGGCTTCAGAGCCAAGTCAGGCAAGATTTTGAAACTCAGTTCTATAGATGAACATTTTACTTTGGGGAGTTAGTGAGCTTCTCTGGACTCTAGTTTCTTAACCTATAAATAGGGGTCAGATTTCCTGTCCCTAGATTTTTCTCATATTTACAAAGAAAATATCAAAATAGTTATAAAGCCAAATAAATGTATAAATGATTATTATAATTTTTTTTCACAGCTGACTTTATAATTTTTTGGTGGTCCTTAAATTGATAGGTAATGGCAGTTCTCCTAAGTCTGGACTCCTGAGGATCCAGTATATACAGTATTCAGTACAACAGATTTCTGCTTTCATTGCACAATGCATTTGGAAACCGAATCCCAAGACTGATCTCATAGAGTAAACTAATCACCAAAATATGTGTGTGTGTTCCTCTGTTCAAGCATCTTTTGTTTATACACTTATATCTTTATATATGTTCAGTAAATCTTCTTCACTATTGGTTTTGTATAGTTAACATGAATATTGATTGTCGTGTTTAGCCAATTGATAAATGCATTTAATTCATTGATTGAAAGTGTCCAATAAATTGATAAAGATTCAAGAACTGTAAGTATTTTTAGACAATGCTGAACATTTAAATACTTTGGACTCTTACTTGGTTTTTACCATTTTTCTAGGACTACCTGATTCAATAAAACTTTTTTTTAAGGATTTTATTTATTTGACAGAGAGAGCAAGAGAGCAGAAGCAGGCAGAGCAGCAGAGGGAGAGGGAGAAGCAGGGTCCCCACTGAGCAGGGAGACCAACATGGGGCTCAGTCCCAGAACCCTGGGACCATGACCTGAGCTGAAGGTAGTTGCTTAACCAACTGAACCACCCAGGTACTCTCAATAAAACTTTTTGAAAGCATAACTATACTATACTCTTATATGCCAGTGCTCATAATAGCCTCATCATAGGTTGTGACCTTTAGATCTGATAAACAGGTATATACTTTTTTTTTTTTTTTTTGGACTGACAGAGACCACAAGTAGGCAGAGAGGCAGGCAGAAAGAGAGGAGGAAGCAGGCTCCCTGGTGAGCAGAGAGCCCGATGCGGGGCTCAATCCCAGGACCCTGAGATCATGACCTGAGCTGAAGGTAGAGGCTTAACCCACGGAGCCACCAACGTTCCCCAACAGGTATATACCTTATGTTTATCAATTGTCCATTGCATGCCAGGCACTCTGCTGGGCATTAGAAAAATTATGGTGAGTGAAAACAAATAACGTGGCACCCATTGAATAAGACATCATAAACAATTCTCCAATTGGCCAGGTCTCTGCAACATTACCCAATCCTCCAGGTCAACATGAACTGGCCAGAGGTGGAGATCCCTGGCGTAAGCTTGACCATTCATGGTCTCTCTCTAAACAGTTTGAAAATCTAATAAGAGACATCAAAATATGGGCCTCACTGAGACTGGGTCATATTAATGTCACCTGGGGAGGACCACACACTGATCTAGTGGGATACCTGGAATTGCTTCATCTTTACCTTTTGATTTTGTGAGCTAACCCTAGTTTTGAGTTTAAGCTGACTTGAAGCAATCAATTTCTTTTTAAGTTACATTGACCAATATAATATTTATCAATAGGTGATGTAATACTATGTATTATTTCATATATGTATATAAGTATATGACCAATAGGAAGCCCAAACCTGTAATGTACAACCATGTTCTCCTCTACAAAGGTTAAGTAATTCTCATTTGATCATACTCATCCCTTAGGATAGTTAATAAAATAAATTTAAAAAAACCTCTCACTTCTTGTGTTTTTAGCACTCTGTATGTCTAAAGTGATATCCTAGGTCTCGTGGGAGTTATAAACCCGATTATCACTATATATGTTACGAGTTCACTGTCCTTGTTTTAAACTACTTTGTACCTGGAGGGATAAATGGGCTCAGAGCTCTTTTATACTAATTTAATTTTAATTATAATTGACAACTTAGTGTCTTCTTAAAGGAATTTTAAGGTCCTAAAAGCATACAACTGAAAAAATGCTTTAAATAGTGCAGCAAAGATATTATTCATTGATCTATGTTAATATCAACCTCAATATGGATACTCCATATCTCCCTCACTTTCTCTTTTTATTTCATAACTCTAATTACAATATGACTTCTATTCATATCTATTTCTTACCAAACTAGACAGTAATCTTTGAAGTATTTAGGACTTTGTCTGGGTTGTTCCTATCCTTATTGCCAGCACCTGAACTATGTCTTATAGGTTGTAACCACCCAATCATTATCTGTTGATTAAATAAAGGAATAGAGCACTTGTGCACTAAAATGGTTAAGTGCATTGATTCTGGCCTAACCAGACTTAGATTCAAATATTGGCTTGTCACTTATTAGCTCTATGAATTGGAAGAAAAATAGTTAACAACTATAGGACTCAGAGTTTCCTCATCTGTGAGATTGGTATAATAATTCACTGGTTCTTTTGAAAAGTGAATTATACAACATAGTTCTGTTCTCTGTTCATCATGAATACTCAATAAATGGTAGGCATTGTTATTTAGATACTAGCTTGTGAGTGTTCACAATGTAACTTGCCTTTCTTTTTTCCTAATTCTCCCTAACATAAACTGATGTGTTTAGTTTTACTTTTGGTTTTGATTTTAATTTTAATTTTTGAATGATTAATGAAGAACAAATATTTCCCCTTTTGCTCTTTTTATGACTATTTTATATCTTATTATGACTTTAATTCAAAGTTGCAAATCACATTATTATGATTTACATTTATTTTTCTTTTGAAAAACAGTAGAGAAAAATCAATAAAATAAAGAGCTGGTTCTTTGAAATGATAAACAAAATTGACAAAGCCTTTGCTGGACAAACCCTTAGCCAGACTCATCAGGAAAAAAAGAGAAACGACCCAAATAAGTAAAATCGGAAATGAGAGAGAAGTAACAACTGACACCACAGAAAGACAAAAGATTATAAGATAATACAATGAAAAATTACATGCCAACAAACTGGACAATGTGGAAAAAAATGGATAAATTCCTAGAAACATGCAATCTTCCAAGTGAACCAGGAATAATAGAGAATCTGAACAGACCAATTACAAGCAACAAAATTGAACCAGTAATCAAAAAATACCAAGAAGTAAAAGCTCAGAACTAGATTGATTCACAGGAGAATTCTACCAAACATTTAAAGAAGAGTTAATATTTACACTCCTCAAATTATTCCAAAATACAGAAGAGGGAGGTAAGCTTCCAAATATATTATATGAGGCCAATATCCAAACCAAAGACATCCCCCCCCACACACACACACAACTTACAGGCCTATATTTCTGATGAACACAGATGCAAACATCCTCAACACAATATTAGTAAACTGTATGTAACAATATGTTAAGATGATCATTCACCATGATCAGGTGGGATTTATCCCAGGAAGGCAAGGATGGTTCAGTATACACAAAGCAATCAATGTCACAAACCACATCAACAAAATGAAGGATAAAAATCATATGATCATCTTAGTGGATACAGAAAAAACATTTGACAAGACTCAACACACATTCATGATAAAAATACTCAACAAAGTGGGGTTAGAGGGAATATACTTCAACATAATAAAGGCAATATATGAAATACCCACAGCTAACATCATCCTCGGTGGTGAAAAACAGAGCTTTTCCTCTAGGGTCAGGAACAAGCTAAGGATATCCATTCTCACCACATTTATTCAACATAGTACTGCAAGTCCTAGCAAATAGACAAGAGGAAGGAATAAAAGGCATCCAAATTGGTAAAGAAGAAGTTAAATTGTTACTATTCACCAAGGACATCAGATGAATTACCACCTAAATTTACCAGCTAATAAAAATACACAAAAGAACAGTAGGAAAGACTATATGTTAGAATATTTGTATATTTCCCTAACAATAAAATACTTTATATATTTTTAAAGATTTTATTTATTTATTTGACAGACAGAGTAGTAGGTAGGTGGAGAAAGTAGGTGGAGAGGCAGGCAGAGAGAGAGAGAGAGGAGGAAGCAGGCTTCCCACTGAGCAAAGAAACCGATGCAGGCCTTGATCCCAAGACCCCGGCACTGTGACCTGATCTGAAGGCAGAGTCTTTAACCCACTGAGCCACCCAGGTGCCCCAATCCTTTATATTTTAAAATAAAAATCACAACATATATATTTGTAATAGCATGAAATCTTCAACTGTGAGAAAATCTATACTTAGTGCGTTTCGTTTATTTACCCAACTGCACACCATGCATTATATCATGTCCCTGTCTTCATATAGCTTATTATATGGGAAGCTTTGAGTCCCCTTTTGCTCTTAAATCATCTGAAGCCACCAAAAGAAGGTAATGTATGTGACTGGTATCCAAACACTTTTATTACCAGTGTTCAAATGGAGAGTTTTCTATGGCCAGGTTAAGTGAAGCAATAGTATCTCATCTATAAGCCTATACTCATTGATTCAGTGCATGTGGTTTAATATAATTCTTCAACCATACTTGGAATTATAGAGTTTCTTTTCAGTTATCTAGTATAATGAAAGTATTTCCAGGAAAGATATTCAGCCAGATCACAAATATTTATTCATTTCTTAATACACCTAATGCGCTATGCTAGATTACTTAGATCTTGTTCTCTTGGAGCTCTGAGCCACCATGCAAAAAGTCCTGCTGTTTTGCAGGATAGACTTATTGAAGGGTGCTCAGTCTACACAGAGTGGAAGGAGGTCCAGCTGAGCTCACTCTTCCGTCCATCCATCTAAGACACTGGTCAGGTGATTGACCATCTTGTCTCCTCTTGACTAGCCATAATACCAGTTGAATACCACTCAGTGATCCCAGTCTGTAATAAGCAGAAAAAGAGTACACCCAATAAGACTTGTCCAAATTTCTGACCCATAAAATAATAAAATTAAATCTAATAATATTTTTGTCATATCTGCCTTCTAACTTTTTGGCATTTTGTTAGGCAACAATATAAAACTAGAATATGAAGTTACCCAAATTAATATACAGTTATAAATTATGATAACTATAACTAAATGGATGGAGACATATAGCATTCTAGAATACATTATAATGCAGAGCCTGAGGATTATGTCCATGATTTTTAAAAAATTCTTTCTCTATAATAAGCATCATACTCATAGTATGTATTTTGGAGTGGGGGTGATTGGTAATGGGTTATAAGATTGCTAAGTAAGGAGAGATGAGGGTTAACATCACTCACTTCATAATTTTCTGTAAACCACTTCTATTAACTCACACTGAAGAGATACTATAAACTGTTGTAGAGTGGCCTCTTACTTTTAGAAAGGATTTAAAATAAAATAAAATAAAATTCAGCATTTCAGAGATGGAAACTATATCAGAAAAAGTCTTTATTAATAATATGTAATTTTTGGAAGACCAATTATTAAGCTCCCACCATGTTTCAGGGACTAAAATAAGTCTCCTATAGTCATTGTTCCTTTAAATTTACTTAAAATACTGATCTTCCGAGATGGTAGGATTTAACTGATTTTTATCCCACTTTACTGATACTTTAAAGGCATGGACTGGTGGGGGAATAATTTTCTCATGATCTGCATAAAATCTGCAGGTGGGAAATATACGCCTCAAGTCTGGCTATTTGATTCCAGTATCTTCCTTGAAAATGATGACATTATTATTATATAAGAGTAACATAAAGGTTATGACCAGGGACTAGAGTGAGCAAACAGTAACTGAATAAGAAAAGGGTTAAGTTGTATTGCCACTGAGACCCAGTAAAGGTTTTTTGTTATGTTTTTCATTAAAGTGGTCTATTTTACTTTGAACCCTGAAGATGAAAATGTGGCTTTCCCAAAATTATTGACATATACACAGTTGCACATACACAAACACATACAAACACACCCCTGAGGTTTTCTCAGCAACTTTACATCAATTGTTTCTTTAACCTAAGAAAACCTTTGAGTAAGATCTGAAGTAGACATTATAGCAGGAGCGCAAAAGAAAGGCAAATCACACACACACACACACACACATACACACACACACACACATAAGAGTTATGAGTTGTAGAAGTTGGCCTGCACAGGGACAGGCTGCTGCAATACTTTCTTGATGGTGAATATCAAAAAGGTTCTTCCAATTCTGCTTGATTTTAGCACATTTGGGTACATATTAACCTGATTCAATTTATTGTTTAATAAAAAAGATTTTTTATCAATTATAAGAAAGGGAAGATATAACTAAATCATCAGTTTCTGAGTTTGGAATCTCTTGGTCCAGGGATCATAGATTTGATTAATCTTAAATAGGACAAATTTTATTTTGATTTATGGTGAAGTTGGTAGAGTGAGAATTCCTTAATAACACTTTTAGAAGGCAGGAATCTGTCTAGTAACACTTCTGTGTAAGCCTCCCTCTTGGGCTTCTTTACTTATTACCAAGCATGATTTTGAAGGACCTGTTTGAGACAGCTGTGGCAAAATCTATTCTATTGCCGGTGACATCTATTTTAGTGATTACACTTAGAGGACACAGATTCCATACCTCTAAGTCTGTGCTGCCAAAAGAGAACTAGATTCAAATAAAATTTGCGGTAGAGTTAACCTTGTTTCATCTTTGATTCTTCCCCTGTTATTAGAATGTCTCATACATGATTCTCTGTACTAAAAGGATACGACTTTTGATTTCAAAGACCTTAACTTCCTTTTTACCATGGCAGAAATAAGAAAACACAGAAGATATTAAGGTGGCAAGCATGTTTAAAACAGTCAAACCCGTATTTATTTATTAAGCACCATGAAATGGTGTCCCAAGAAAAATTTTATGAATCCTACAACCATAATATTTTAAAATTGGCATGACTGGTTGCTTAATATCATGCATAGAATTTCTACTTCATATAAAAGTATGTATTTATCAAGTGGCTTAGAAAAACAGAACAGAGGTTGGGGGAACTGTAAATACAGAGATATATAATGTATACTGTTTACCCTAATGCTACTAGTGACTGACTATAAAGCAATTTTTGCTGAGGGTAGGATATATGAATGTTGACTAAAGGTACACAGGGAAGGTAGGTAACTTTAGGAAAAGTGCTGCTGATTTTGTTAGACAGCTATAGAAACTCAACATTCCTAAATTAAATGCAGTAACATGAAGTGTCCAATACAGTGACTAAAGCAGCAATACTTAATTATAAGTATCTGGAATGCTGAATACGAGGAGACTCTCCTGTTATAGATCGATTACATTTGACACATTTAAAAGGCAAGTGGAGAGTCCTTTCTTATCAGTCAGGAATATGTATAGCAGGTTATAATTTTCATGTGGTGATGGAAGGTTTATAGACTCCAGAAGCAGACAAGTCATATTTGAAGTAAGGCCAGGAACTCAAACTATGTGACCTGGATGATAAAGTTGAGAAGAGCTTTATAAAGGGACTATTCACAAAGAGGTAGACAGAGTTCAGGAATCCCAATGAGGGATAGTATAGTACTCAGGCTCACAACGGGTAGGAGTTTTTACCTTCCATCTGAAGGGATAGGGAAGGAACAATTGGCAGAATTCTGAGGCAGCTGCCTAATAAATAGTCTATAACAGAGAGACACAGTCAACTCATAGTGACCCAGCAAGAGGGACCTGGGGAGAATAAGTACCCTGATCTCACCATCCTAGAGCTAGAACATTTCCTGCCATTCCTCCACTGGACAAACCTAATAGAAGGTAGGGGGCAAAGAAACAAATGAAAGCAGGTTATTTAAGGTCAGCTGCTCAACAAGATGGAAGAACACAGAAAGGAGTTGAGAGAAAGGAGTGGGGTGTACCCAGTACCCACACTCTGTAGGTGGACATTAGATCACCAAAGAGAAATTCTTGTATCATTCAATTCCAGTGCCATGTCCCTCTCTATTTTGAAATTCTTTGCAGTGCCCTTTCCCTTTTGACAAATATGAAAAAGGAAATTACCACATCCACCATGACTTCCTTTTCAACCTAGCTGCCAGTAGGAAACTTCTAGGTAATAATAATGCAGTAATAGTAACTTTTTTGTTTTTTTGTTTTTGTTTTTTAACTTCCATTTTCACAGGGTAACTGAACATTTAACCTGTGGCTATATACTCATACTGACTGAATTCAGTTATAGCTCCTCTGCTTACTAACTGTGTGATCTTGGACAAGTGGCTTACCACTTGTTAAATTTTAGTCTGCTCACGTAAAAAAATGAAGATATCTGATTCGTCCTAGGATTTTCTCATTTAGACATATTGGAGGAACTCAAAAAATGTTATTCGCAATTACTGCTTCTGAGATTTTTCAGAGTAATTAATTCATAAATAATAATTTTTATGAACTATTTGTATAAGTAATAATAAATTATACTATAACCACACTTTCTTAAACTGAACATGGAAATCTTCCTTATAGTACTGATATGAATATCAAAGGAGATCAAACATGGAGGGTTCTTTGTAATCTATGGTCATAACCATGAACACAAATCCTTGTTGTTATTGTTATTAATCTTAGTCACAGAATCTCTTTTTGGTCATTGAATTCTTTCCAGCGGGAGAGGGGTGGACTGGCTGAGCTTTGATCAGGTCTCCAGTGGCTCAGGACAGTGTGTGTTGAGTCCAAAATACCAATAGAAGGTGGAGGTCAGTCAGTCCCTATCTTTATAGCTTCCACCCTGGAAAATGAGGAAGTTTGACCAAAAAGAAGTCTGATCTAGAGGCATCTCTTTGCAGTATGAGAATCAGGATTGGAAGAATAAAGAAATGAGGATACTGTGCTCACCCGGAGATGTTTTTCAGTAGTTAGAACTAAGAAAAAGCAAGGTACTTTTCCAAGGTTATATTTTAGGTGATTATGCCAACAAAGAAAATGATACAGGACAACCTAAGAAACAGCAGGAAAATGAGGGCATTTCTTTGGCATGGACATTAAAGTCCAGTAGCAAAGCAGTTATGATTTACTATTCTCCCTTAATGGAAGTATTAAAATATGTATATGTTATTTATAATGTATACAAAGTTATATAGTTTATAATCTCCTAAGAGAACCCATGTATTTTAGAAGAACAAAATCCTGGACTAAATCAATCTACTGGAATACCCTTTCTTTATGATCCATGCTGGCATAGGCGTGACCCCACCAAAAATATCTTGGCATGCCTTTGAGGCATGACACAGGTTTCCGGGTCCCTGTTACTGTGTGTGTGTGGGAGCGGGGGAGCGTTGAGAATGTGCCACTGCAATGCTGATCATTCTACAAATCTTTTAACATTTGGGAAGATTGGGGAATTGTTATGACCTGGATGTCTTTTAGTTTGGGGTCTTTTAATGTGCCTATTTGTTGTTTATCACATGAAAGCCGCCTGGGGTGGGAAGAATTGCAATGAAGCGATTTCGGGAGTTCTTGGTTCTAGTCCCAGCGCAGTCATAGATGAGCACTGTGACCTTGGACAAAGTCATTTAACCTCCCTGGATCTCAGTTAATTCATCTGTAAAGCACGGAGGTTGAACTCTGTGATCTCGAAGGTCCTTACCAGAGGTAAAGTTTTATGATTCTCTGTGAGTTAATTATTGAGGTCTTTCATGGTCAAGTTTGTATCCTTCATTGTTTAAGGCAGCAATAAACAAGAATAACCTCTGCTCCAAAATTAGAATATTCTGTACCTTGCTAGAAATAGCTGAAAATATTCTAAGGAGAATAGAGATTACATCATTTGATCTAGGCACAAAGCTGAAAAATTCAAAACAAAACCAATTTACCATCTCCTTAAGTGTTCCTCTTGTTCAAAAACAAATCAAGACCGAGTCTCATTATTCCCTATAGCTCAAAGCCACATAACGCTGCGGGTGCTTCGGTTAATACCTTTGCTGTAGTCTGACATATTCTTTGGATCTGCCTCCGTTCCTTGTCAGTGCCAGTGACAAAGCCTGGTTTCTTTTACACAGAAAGTGGATTTAAAAGAAAGGCATGACAGCATCTTTTCTGCAGTTTAGATTTCTTTGGTGGTTGCACATTATATCTCACTTCCCTAGTGTGAGGCCACTGGCCTATGTTCCAACTTTAATTCCCTCACAGATGTTAAAGAGACTAATAATATCCCCAGGGCCTGTCTCAGATAGAATAGCACAGGAGACAAAGGCTGTCTTTGGGACATTTTAACCTCCCTTTTCAGAACCATCACCAAGGGCCTAGCTTGGGCTCCATTCTCTCAGCGCTAGATTTTGAGACTGTATTATCTGTTAGCTGGCAAACATTTGAGATGTTGCCCACACAAGGGGTTTCGCCTTATGACAGGGTATTCTCAATGCTAAACAAAATAAAACAAAGCAAACAAAAAACCTTGAGAACCAAAGGAATTGAGAGTTATAATTTTACCAGAAGTGAATGTCATTTACAAAAATAAGAAGTCTCTTCAGGACAGGAGGTAAGTTAAAAGTGTGTGTGTGTGTGTGTGTGTGTGTGTGTACACACACATACATACATAATATACACACATATATATACACATACACATATATTCTCACAAATAGATTCCTATCTATTATAGACAGGTGGATTGGGTAGGTAACAAGGTATACTGGAAAAAACAGAACGGTCTTTAAATTTTAGCCCTTAGCAAGGTTTTTTCCATTTCCATGAGTCTCAATTTTCTAATTAAAAAAAAAAAAAAGTGGAAAGTGTGTAACTCCATGTGGGCTTTCCATGAGGTTTAACTGGAATGATTTGTTTAGAGACCTTGGCATAACCATTGTGTGATTTGTATGTATTTCCTAAATACTCATTATTTTTCTCTTAAAAAGCTATTATATAAAATAAGAAGGTAGCCATTTGCATGTTCCATGTAACCGAAAACACAATTAACAGTGGCATAACAAACTTTCTACAATAACAAAAAATCTGTAGGTAGGCAGGAGCAGGCACAGGTCCGGAAGCTCAGTAATTGAGATCAGAGTTAGGCTGTGCAGTTCTTCTGGTTTTCCCCTGCTGATTACAAAATGGCTGTCACTTTTCTAGGTACCATATCTATATTCAAGAGGAGAGGAAAATTGTGGTGGGTCCTTAGTTTGGAAAATATAAAGATGTGTAGAAGTCCCGCTGCATACTTCCCCTTAATTTCACTGGGCACATTGGGTCACAGGGCTAGAACTAGCTTCGAGAGAGGCTGCAGGAATGAAGAGCAGAGGTCTTTTAGGAATGGAATTAGGAATTATCCAACATCTGAGGCTCTCAAAACAAACTCCATTCTGGAAATAGGCTTCTCCTTTCTGCCAGAGGAGATGGGGAACTAGGGTAGAGAACCTTCTGGATCTCTCTCTCGAAAGCAAACGCAGAACTGTAGAAAAAGAAGAGAACACAGAGCTCAGGAAGTAACAAAACACTGAGGATCCTTGGGAAGACTGAAGGTTATCAGAAACTCATGTGGGTTTGTGTGGCTCTTTACGGAAAGATGGCTGCAACCAGACACAGATGGGAACTGAGGTGGTGGTAAGAGGATAAGGTAAAAGAAAACTTTCCACTTCCACTTCTCCCCCTTCCCTGCATCACTCTGTATTATCATGGCTCTCCTTACTGAGGGCTCCGTAGCAGCAGCAGAGTGAGGATGGGTAACACCACAGAAGCCAAAAGCCAAGCTGGGGTGAGGTAAACGCGACAGGCTTACCTTCTCCCCCTCCAGCACTTAGGATACCAGACTTACAGCCCAAGGAAATCATCTCTGCCAAAGTCACCTCTTTCTATAAGTTAAAAACAGAAGGGTTTAGTGTGTGGTTCAGCATCATATAGGAGTTTTTATATTGTTCTCTAGTGTTTGGAGCCTCTATCTGCATTTCATTCAATCTTTTTTAAACTTTCCAGAAAACATACAGTGTAAGATTTGTCCTTTAAAATTCCCAAGTATGCTTTACAGAAATAGTAGCTGCTACCCCTACGAAGTCATGAGTTCATAAGCTAAAATGGCTGGATAGCTATGGGTGGAATACGACAATCTGAACAATACATGTGACATGAAGCAGAGAGGAGACCTCACAGAATGATAACTTAAAATAAGCCTAATAAATAGACTCAAAGACATACAAGAATAGAGAAGGAGTAGGTCATATAAAGAATCAAATGGGAACGTGAGAAATGATAACTATAATCTCTATAATAATTGACAGAATGAGAAGACTGGAGATAACCCAAACCGAACTTAGTGAACTTGAAGAATGAACAACTTTCCCAGACAGGACCATGAGATAGAAAAAAGTGCTAAACAATTGTAGGAGGCCAAAGGGACTGGGTAGATGTGATTAAGTGAAGAGTCTTAAGATGGGGAGATTATCCTGGATCATCAGAGTGTAGACCTGGAGAGGAGAGCAGAAGGATTTAAGGAGGCTATGCTGCTGACTTTGAAAATGGGGAAGGGTCCACGAGCCAAGGAGGCAAGGAATGAAGCTCCAGAAGCTGGAACAGGCAAGAAAACCAATTCTCAGCCCTCAGAGGGAGTATGGCCCAGTTAGGCACTTTGGTTGTGGCCCAATCACAGACCTCTGACCTCCAGAACTGGGAAGATAATGAATTTGTGTTGTTTGAGCCACTATGTTCGTGTTAATTTTTTATAGGAGCCATAGCAAACGAATACAGATTTATACAGGCAGAGGTAGAAATATGAGGTAGAAATATCAACATCTTGAAACTAGAAATCCCAGAAGAAAGGGAAGGCAAGGAGGATAGAAAATGTTCGTAAAAGTAGGAAATATTTTAAAAATAATGGAAAAATAATTTTACAGTTAAATATAAAAATCTTCTGATTGAAAGAAGTTATAGAACAACAAAAAGGACAGAGAACTACCCACATTAAGAAATTATAAAAATAAAGCATGTATTCAATCATAAGAAGTATCTTCATTAGATTCCTTAAAATCATATTCCACAGAGTACCCCTCTAAATGACAATAAAATGAGAAATTGATATTTAAACAGTAGCTTTGGAAATGTGTTATTTTTAAGAACAGCATAGTATTTTACTAAATGATCCTTAGGTTGGAAAAGAAATCATGAAAGAATTTTAAAAAATTAGATATACTCAGAATTATTTGATATTTAAAAAAAAAATATATGTCAGATTCTATGAAACACAGCTAACGTTGTTCTCACATGGAAATAACAGCTTTAATTATGCCAAAATATATATATTTAAAATATATAAAGATTGTTTAAATGAACACCTTAAGCATTCAACAAAAGAAATTAGAAAATAAGGGAACTGAGGAAACTCAATGAAACACAATAAAAAGAGTAAAGCTAAAATGAAAAATCAATGAAATAGAAAAACCACAGGGAAAAAAACTTTTTAAACATGTTCTTTGTGAAGATAAGCCTATCTATGACAAGAAAAAAATAGGTACTGATGAACAAAATCATGACACAAAATACTTAAAAGCAAAACCATGCTACAAACAACTACACAGTAATAATTTTAAATCTCATCAGTGTACTCTAATTTGATTCCAACAACCGTATAAAGTTAATGCCAGAAAATAAAAGTAAGATTCATTTATGAAGATACAAAAGATCCTTAAGAACATGTTGGCTAAGGGATTCTAGCTGTGCATTAAAAATTAACATACCGTGGATGTCTTCCCTGGCTTTCCTCAGAAGCAGGCACTGAGACAAAGACTCAGAAGGAAGTGGGGTATCTAGGAGCCGATTTCAGGAAACACTGGCCCGGAAGTGAGAAGGTGATTCAAGGAAGGGAGGGTTGTTAATAAAGGGTTTGTTAGCAAGTCAATCACCACTGTGGACAAGGGAAGGTATTTCAGCTGGGAAGTTATGGGCCCCAGAGTAGAAGACCTGCCCGAGATCAACCTCACCTGTTAAGCATGGGGGTTTGGTTGTTTCCAAATGAATCTCCACCCTTTAGTGTTGGAGAGCAGCTCTCCTTTATTAAGATGTTACCAAATTGATCAGTATTTCATAGCCTTAAATATTACCTGAAATAGTCTGAATCAGTTAACACAGTTCAAAATACAGCATTCTTTCAGATTGCATCTTACCTAGGAAAAAAAGAAAACCACCCTGCTTTTTCTCTATACAAAATAAGTATGAAAATGCATATACTAAAGATGCTTTCTTCACTTTTCAACATCAGTTTATTTTCAGTTGCTACAAGATGTAATTACATTTTCAAACATTTGAGGGGCTTTATTTATGAAGAAAAGAATGCTACTGGCTTCTCATAGAAGAATGTTGCCTGTCCTTTTCTTAAAATAAAAATTTAAAGTGTCATCTTAACACTTTCACTTCTTTCAAGTGAAATTTGGTTTAAGGGTGAGAAGTTGAAGAGAAAAAACCTCTCTTGAATACACATGCACACACAATGCAGTCTTTGAATTAGGCTGTTGAAATGTTCTCTTCTTACGGAGATTGCTTATGGCTAGGTCTATTTTCCCAGCAATGCCTCATTAGCTCTGAACACATTTTTCCCTAGATAAATTTAAAAGCTCATCCTAATTAGACTTCACTGGGGTGGTCTGAGTTATTTGATCCATTCAGAAAAACGACTGAAAAAAGATTACCTTGGGCAGCTAGCAATGAATGATAGTCAGGATAACCATGGTGCTTTTAAGCTTTGGGTTCAGTTTCATGGAATTTTCAACAATCCAGCCTTAACACCAGGTGATAAATAGTGCTCACAAGCAACCTTTCTCTTTGATCTTATTAAATACTTTTATAACTCTAATATTATTTTCATTTTCCCTGCACTCACTCTGTTTCTCATGTCAGCCTACCCAACCAAGTCATTTTATTTTTAAAAAATTTTTTATATTTTTTAAAAAAGATTTGTATATATTTATTTGACCCAGAGAAAAAGAGAGAGAGACAGCCAGAGAGGAAACGCAAGCAGGGGGAGTGGGAGAGGGAGAAGCAGGCTTCCTGCTGAGCAGGGATCCCGATGTGAGGCTAGATCCCAACTGGGGACCATGACCTGAGCCAAAGGCGGACGCCCAACCGACTAAGCCACCCAGACGCCCCCCAAGTCATTTTAAGCAACAGTGAATTATTTAATGGTAAGTGGATTCACAATATGCCCCTCTTCAGTTTTACCTTCAACTTCCTTCATGAACCTTCTCCTCACCTGGACTGCTTGCAAAGCTTTCCAGTCTATCCTCTACACCAATTATGGAGTTCTTTCCCTAAAATTGCCCATGCAACTCATGTATTCTGGTGTTTACAAAGTTCCTTGTCCTTTATCCACTGTCATGTCTGAAACATCATCTTCCAGTTTTCTATGTATTAAAATACATCACTTACATTTTTCTCTTTTACAGTTACATTGTTAGGATCTAACAGATGGGATATACAGTGTGTAGTATGGAAAGTATGGTGCCAAAACAATTTGAAAATGAGTTGACTTGATCTGAGCATGTTGCACTAGTATTTTCCCACAGATGACAGGATATAGTGAAGAGTTGAAAGCATGGTACACAATTTCTTTCACAAGTAAAATTCCTTTACTTCCCAGGCATGTTTCTAGTTGTCTTTCAACAAGTGCTATGCTTAAATGACAGTCAGTTTGTAACATGTCCTGTTTCTCTTCTCTATACCTTATATTAATATTTTATTAGGAAAATTATCAAACAAACAGAAAAGTTGCAAAAATGTCATCAAACACCTATATTACTCCCTCCTTAAATTCTACAATCAATATTTTGTTTCATATCACATATCTATCCATTTATCTATTCATCCCATCCATCCATCAATTCATCTTATTTTTATCAATTTCAAAGAAAATAGCAGATGTTGCTATCTCTAAACCCTTCAACATGCTTATAATTATCAAGTAAATATTTGGGATTTTTTTTGTTTGTTTTCAGAAAGATTAGCATAGAGCGGAATGCTATAATTGTAAGTATGCTGGCCAATGAGTTTTGACAAATACATACAACTGGTGCAACTGGTAAATTATTGAAATGCCAGCCCACAAAATTCACTCATGTTCATTCCCAGTCTCAACCTCCTGCCTTTTCAGCTGTAATGACCATGTATTCTCTTCTGCTTTTTTTTTTTTTTTTACCTATACATTTTTTTCTTTTCTTAGAATTCCATGTAAATGAAATTGCAAGTATGGTTCTCTTTTGTGTAAAGGTTCTGTCACTCAGAATAGTGGTTTTGAGATTCAACCAGGTTGCTGTATGTATCAGTAGTTTGTTCTTTTTATTGCTGAGTTGTATTTCATTGTGTTAACAGAGTACACTGTTTTTCCATTTCTGTTGATAGAAACCAAAGCTATTTCCAGTATCAGGGCTATTCCATATTATAAATGAAACCCGTATATACATTCTTATACAAGTCTTTTTGTTGGCATTAGCTTTCGTTTCTTTCAGGTAAATACACAGAAATTATTGAGTTTGGAAATAAGTGTGTATTTAATTTTATAAAGAAGTGCTGGAACTACTTTCGTGAAGTCTGTCAGTTTTTGCCCATTTATTGAGAAGTTTTTGCCATTTTATTGTTGATGTAGGGGTTCTTTAAGTCTTTTCATGTATTTCTTAGGCAAACGTGTCATAATTATTTTCTATGGGTCTGTTTTTTGCCTGTTCAGTTTCTTGATTGGCGTCTTTTGATGAGAAGTTTTTAATTTTGATGAAGTCTACTTCACTAATTTTTTTCCCTTTCATGATTTTTGCTTTTGGTGTTCTACTAAGTTCTACTACTAAGAAAAACTCTGCTTAATCCCAAGTTGCAAATATATTATCCCATGTTCCCTTTTAGAAGTTTTTGTTTCATATTTAGCTCCATGACATGTTTCAAATTAATTTTTCATGAGTGGTGTGATAAAAGTTAAACTTTTTTCCCTACTAAATTACTTTGACACCTTTGTTGAAAACCAAATGACCACATGGTGGCTATTTTTTGAATCTCTGTTTCAGTTGCTCTGTATACCTGCTATTTTGTCAGTACCATGAGATCTTGATGATTGTTGCTTTATATTAAGTCTTGAAATCTGCTAGTATAAGTTCTTACTTCATCATGATTACTTTGTATATTCTATGTCCTTTGCATTTCCATATAAATTTTAAGAAGTAGTCTCTCCATTTCCACACAGATGATTACTGAAATTTTTATTAGGATTACAATGAAGCTACAGGTAAGTCTTAGCAAAACTGGCATCTTAACAATATTGACTCTTCCAATTTATAAGCAGGTTATGAATCTCCATTTATTTGGATACCTATAGATGTCCCCAGCAATGATTTGTAGTATCCGGAAAAAAACTCTTGCCAATCATTTCTAAATTTATTCCCAAATATTTCATCCTTTTTGATGTTACTGCAGAGTGAATGTTTTCTTTGATTTTTTTTTTTAACTATTTGCTAAACGTAACAATGCAAAGGGTTTTTGTAAATTGAACTTACAGGTGTGACCTTGCTAAACACACTTACCATCTCTAGGAGAGTTTTGTGGACTTTTTAGGGCTTTCATCATAAACAATCATGTCATTTGTCTCAATAGAGCCAGTTTTACTTGTTTCTGTCTGATCTCTAGCCTTTAATCTTTATTTTTCTTGTCTTATTATATAGACTCAGACTTTTAACAAAATGTTAAATAAAAGTAAGGGTAGTTTTTCTTTTTTCACACCCAAAGGGTAGTGTTCTTTCTTTCACTATTAATTATGATGTTAGCTTAAATTATTTTAGAAATACCTTTTATAATAATGCTGAGGGAGTTGTCTTCTGTTCCTAATTGATATTATTGTTTTTATTCTTTCTTTTCTTTTTAAATTTTAATTCCAGTGTAGTTAACATATAGTGTTAGATTAGTCGCAAGTGTACAATACAGTGACTCAACAGTTTCACATATTACTTATTGCTCTTAAGGTAAGTGTACTAATATTCTTCACCTTCTTCATCTAGAAATGAAATGTACCTGTAATTCCCATCACCTACTTCATGCTAAAAAAAAAATAAGTTAATTGGAGGAAGACAAATACCATATGATTTCACTCATATGTGGAATTTTCTTAAACTGAGAAATATATTGATTAATTTTTGAATTGTAATCCAACCTTGTTATTCTGGTATAAATCCAATTTTATGTAATACATTATCTTTTTATATATAATTGATCTTAATTTGCCAAAATGTGTTAAAAAATTTCTCTTAAATATGTATGGAGTTATACAGTTATGTTCTAAAACAAGGTATTTGGTCATTATATGGAGCTTATATTTGAAGGTGCTCATAACTGAGTCAACATCCACTGGTCTATAAACCTTCTCTAAGCTATATGAAAAAAGCTAAGAATTGAAGACAGAAGTTGATAGTAGGCTCTTTGGAGTGCTCTGGGCCTCTTGGCTGGGGAGGCATTCATAACACCTCAAGTAAATTAAGAATCTGGAATATGCTCTTAGAAATTGGGGGAACGCACAGAGAGCAGTGTGTGATGCCTTCTGTAATGGTCAGTTTTTTGTGTTAGTCTGTCTAGGCCACAGTCCCCAGTTATTTAACCAAACAATAATCTCAGTGTTCTGAAAAGGTATTTGCAGATGTGATTAACATCTACAATCAGCTGACTTTAAGTAAAAGAGCTGACCCTTGGCAATGTGGGTGGACACATCCATTCTGTTAGAAGGTCCAAAGAGCAAAAAAGGCCCAAAGAGCAAAAAATTGGGCCTTAGAGAAGGCTTAGAAGCTTAGAAGGCCCAAAGAGCAAAAAATTGAGGTTTCCTGGAAGATATTATATATTATGTATAGTAAGTATTATATATTATACACACCCACACACATATATATCTCCTACTGGTTCTGTTTCTCTAGAGAACGCTGACTGATACACCTTCAGTAAAAAGTCCTAGAGCAAATGGATCTTCAGAAAAGGGCTATCATAGGGCAGAGCTGGTTTCCATTGATGGTGAAGCAAGGACAACAAATGTTGAATGCTGTCATGGACTAAGGAGATGTGAGAAAGGGAGTATGATTGGGTGGTTATAAGAATAATCCTTTACAGAGGCCCTCCTGAAGAGGTCAGGTAACTCTGAAAAGAATTTAGTATTATGTGCTGAACTACCTGAAATCAAAGACAGAGAAGTTTCTGTAAGCACCCATGTTGGAAGAAGCATCAGCACATTGGACACATCAGGTAAAATATATCCATGGGTGTACAGGGGTTGTTAAGAAGAACAAACAAAATGGCCACATGGAAGTCAGAGCCAACAATGTGGGCATTTTCCCTCAGGCATGGAATAACCACTTTGCCATTTTTGCTCATTTCTAAAAAAAATCCCTGCTGCTCTCTTTCCCCTACTGAGGAAGGCCTAAAAACAGGACCTAGTTAATGAAAAGTGGTAATATAAGAAAAGAGCAGAAAAATCTCTGTTCCCACTTCAGGTTTCTGGCCTAAGTCAGAACTAAGCACAGGAGGTAAAATGCTCCTTAAATCAGGTGAGAGAATATACTTTTGTTTAGATTAGTAGGATGTGTAATATCTGAAGAATAAATCTATTTGCTTACTGCAGGATGTGAATGAAAAACCTCTGTCATCTACCTAAGATTTAGTCAGGGTCAGGGAGATTACTTTTGAAAGCAATGGTATAGAAGAAAAGTATTTTATAATTTCACAGCAGGAAGTTCTGTTTATTTAATAACCTTGTATTTTTATAACATGATGACACCGTACCTAAAAGTTTATTTTGCCCCCAAGTGATACTGTACTCTAAGTATATATTATTAAAAACTATCCCATAAAAATAATCATTTCATTGGGAAAATTTGGTAATGAGCTGAGAGTTTCAGAATCCTAAAGATAAAATTACTTTTCTTTATAAAATTTTGATATTAGTTTTTAAGAGCTAAAACATATATTTATTAAAGTTGAAGTAATATATACCAATAAATTATTAATTTATTAATGTAAGGTAAATTAATTTGTTGCTTAGAACTTATCAAAGGGGCTCCTGGGTGGCTCAGTCAGTTAAGCATCTCTGCCTTTAACTCAAGTCATGATCCTGGGGTCCTGGGATCGAGCCTCATGTCCCTGCTGAGCAGGGAGCCTGCTTCTCCCACTCCCTCTGCCCTCCACTCCTGCTCTGTCTCTCACTTGAGCTGACTCTCTCTCAAATGAATAAATAAGATCTTAAAAAAAATGATCAAAAAATTACATGCCATTAAATTAATGCTTAACAACATGAAAGCCCAGGTCAAAACATACGTTTCTGGATTATCATTGCCTTTACACAATGTGATAATAAAAATCAAAACTGGGAGCACCTGGGTGGTGCAGTTGGTTGAGTGTCAGATAAGGCTCCTACCTTGGTTTCAGCTTGGGTCATGATCTGGCATCATGGGTTCTAGCCCTGAGTAGGGCTCCATGCTCAGCGGGGAGTCTTTTTAAGACTCTCTGCCCCTCCCCCTGCTCTCGCTATCTCTCAAATAAATAAATAAATAAATAACCCCAAACTGAAATTTGATTATGTGAAGGGAACGCATAAAATATACATGATAGTTTGTCACCACCATTTGCTAATGATGCCAATGGAGAGTCACTCAGACCTGTTTTGCTCTGAGCATTTGAACAGATTTTGTTTGATATTAATCAGTTTGTAACCAATTGAATTCCCCTTCAATCTTTTAGTGAGCATTACTAAATAACTAGTAAATGCAGTGACTGCAGAGAGAAACAGAATTGATGAAGTTATCATATTTGTTGAGCTTCTATTCTAGTGGGAGTGAGGGCCAAATAGATATGAGTGTTAGGGAGGGCCATTAAAATAACTCAAATACAGTTATTGAGTGAGGGCAGCCAGGGGGGTGAGTGTGGCCTCAGATGGGGGCACATCCGAGTGAGAAGCTGACCGACATGAAGGAAGTAGCCAGTGGATATAATGGGGAAGAGCATGTTCATCCTTTATGCCACTTCTGAACAGAGACTAATTCTAGTTCGTTCATTTCTCCTTATCTGATCACCATAGTCAGCAGTTTTCAATATTTTTTTCTTAAATGAACACAAATCTTAGCATTTTCAATCAGTTCCCATTGTGTTCTTATTGTTCATCTTTGACTGAAATTATCCTTATGTTAGTGGAACAGATCGATATTTTAATTTGGCTTAAGCTAAATAACCTCACGTATAAAATACCAGCATGTAAGATGCCTTCTGGTTAAATTATCATAGCTTGATTTTATTCTTAGAAACTACCCCTATAATACTGTATTCTTTAAGGT
This sequence comes from Mustela nivalis, assembly GCF_964662115.1. NCBI lineage: Eukaryota > Metazoa > Chordata > Mammalia > Carnivora > Mustelidae > Mustela > Mustela nivalis. Next base: position 88,229,877 of record NC_139029.1, on the reverse strand, counting down.
AAATATGCTTTTTTTATGGCCTGTTCTTAAACAAAAACTTATGTATTCATTGGTTCAAATCTGTTTCATGTATTAAATAGTAAGGGTTAAAAGAAAACCATAAAATAAAGTAAAATAAAATAGTAAGGGTTAAAAGAAAACCATAAAAACATCAGTGATGAGGGAAAAGGTAAAAATTTTAATAATAGGCATAAAATAGTATTGGTCTAGTTTATTAGGTCTAACTATATGTTCTATGTTTTAGAAAATGATTTTTACAATAAATAATTCATATATTTTCCTTTTCATGTTTTTCAGTGATGCTATTTTGGGCTTTTAGTAATACATAATGTTCTTATTTATAGTAAAGTAAGTGAAATTATGGGTATATGGCTAAAATTATAAAATGCTAATACATATAAAATTATAAAAATGCTAATACATGTTATTTATATACTTATATGCTTATTATAAATTCCAACATATATTTTTCATTCCTTCTCTCTTTAAAAAAACCTCTTCTTTTATTCCTTTTATAAAATACCATTTCATTATCTTCTCCAGGGTAAATGAAAACTATATTTTTCTAGAAACCCTTTTAAGATACAGTATATCACAACAGTATTTTTCACATACCCTGGGTATTTCTCTGTCCTTGAATGCAGGCAGAGCCTATGATAATAATTACCTTTTTATTTGACCTGTTACAGCTGCTTCTAACCATGTGGCTGGCGGAAGCTTTTAAACTATCAATCTGTGTCAGCTATACCATGATCACTTTATAGCACTCATTGTTGGCTATCACAACACATTACACTTTTCTTATTTTTTTTAAAGATTTTATTTATTTATTTGACAGAGAGAGAGCACAAGTAGGCAGAGAGACAGGCAGAGAGAGAAGGGGAAATAGGCTCCCTGCTGAGCAGAGAGCCCGATGAGGGGCTCGATCCCAGGACACTGAGATCATGACGTGAGCCGAAGGCAGCGGCTTAATCCACTGAGCCACCCAGGCGCCCCCACATTACACTTTTCTTACTGGGGCCAGATTCTCTTAGGTGTGTAAGCTTACCTGTAGTTTGGGGCACCTTTAACAGTTACGTTAACTATTCTAGTCATTATATCTAATGACCCAATTCCTCTGGTGTAGATCCTTCAGGTGAAAGATAACACTAAATCCGGAGCACTGGGATTGGAAGTAGAAACTGGCATTTGGTTAATTGGTCTCATCATTTACTATTCTGGAAGGACATTGGAAAACTCACTTCATCTCTGAGTCTGGCTTTTTTTATCTTCAAATTACAATACCAATTTCATATTGCTATTATGAAGATATAATATGTTTAAAAATGTTTTATAAATTGTAAAGTACTATGTAAATTGTTATTTTTTTTTAAATATTTTATTTATTTATTTGACAGAGAGAAATCACAAGTAGTCGGAGAGGCAGGCAGAGAGAGAGAGAGAGGGAAGCAGGCTCCCTGCTGAGCAGAGAGCCCGATGCGGGGCTCGATCCCAGGACCCTGAGATCATGACCTGAGCCGAAGGCAGCGGCTTAACCCACTGAGCCACCCAGGCGCCCCAAATTGTTACTTTTTATATTGGTTTCTTTTATTATAAACTTTAGAAATATTGACCATCATGGATATTATGCAGACAAAGATCTGAGAGAAAGCTGTACTAACTTTAGAGATCTCTGATGCATTAAAAACACAGCCAAAGTGAGCATCAATTAGGTTGTCTGCCTTGGCTCAGGTCAAAATCCTGAGGTTTTAGGACTGAGCCCCACTTTGTCATTCTTGGGCTCTGCGCTCAGCGGGGAGCCTGCTTCTCCCTCTCCCTCTGGCCCTCCTCCCTGCTCACAGTCAGTCTCATGCTTTTCTCTGATTAACTAATTAATTGAATCTTTAAAAAACACAGCTGAAAGGTAACACTTTAAAAATTCTGTTAATGTGTTGAAATACATTCGATGGAAATAAATCAGCCAATGCCTTTAATCTATCCTTGTACAAGGTTTTGAAAACTTTTTGAAAGGTTATAAAAAAATATTAGAGTACAATCATGTCTAAAATAATGTGGAGAGAGAGAGGATGATTATGTTATTGCTTCTTAGATAAAAACATTCTCCATGGGCAGGATTTTACCCTTGCCCCCAAGAGCCTCAGGCCATGGTGAACATACCCTGTGTACTTCTCTGTCCTTGAATGCAGGCAGAGCCTAGGAATATAATGGGAGATCACTTATATAATTAAGGTCACTAATCAATTGACTTTAGTCTAATTGGAAGAAAGATGATCCAAGTAGGCTTGACCTAAATACATGGATGCTTTAAATCTCAATTGAGAGGTCACATAAAGCAGAAATGAGAGATATTGAGAGTAGGAGAGGCTGAGGGAGGGGCCAGGCTGAGTGTCCCCTTCCTGCACACCTCCAACAGCCACCAAGAGAATAGGGCCTTAGTCTATAGCCAAAAAACCCAAATCCTGCCAACCACCAGGTGAGTTTAAAAGAGGATCCAAAGGGTATGTGGGAAGCTCAGTAAGTAGAACATGGGACTCTTGATCTTGGGGTTGTAAATAAAAGCCCCACATTGGGTGGAGAGATTACTTAAAAAAATAAAATATTTAAAATAATAATAATAAATAAAATAAAAGATGTTCCCAAGCTCCAGAAAGGAATGTAGACCCAGCTGACCAAATGATTTCAGTTGTGAGACCCTAAACTAACCCTCACCCAGATTTCAGACCCAAGGAAATTGTGACCAAGTTGCATTTTTTTTAAAGATTTTATTTATTTATTTGAGAGAGAGAGAGAGAGAGAGAGAGACAGCGAGCAAAGCATGTGTGCAAGCATGAGTGGAGGGGAGGACAGGGGTGGGAGAGACAGAGGGAGAAGAAGAAGCAGACTCCACACATGTGAGCGCGGGGCACAGAGCCCAGTGCAGGGCTCCATGTGGGGCTCGATCCCAGGACCCTGAGATCACCACCTGAGCAGATGCTTAACCAATTAAGCCATCCACAGAGGCACCCTCAAGTTGTATTATTTTAAGCCACTCAGTTTATAATTACGTGTTATGAACACAGAAAACTAATACAATGCCCTTTATCATACATTATTTCTTTACATTTTTCTCCAAATTAGTTAGTTAAAATAAAGCTAACTCTGGAAGACTGATTAATTATATATAATATATTACATATATTATATATATACTAATGTATAATAATATATATATAATATATTATATATATATGTATATATATGTTGGTAAAACTCTCCCAGCCTTCCAACCTTCAGCCTTTTTCCCCCCCAGCCTTATTATAGTTAAAAGTTTCTTCTTGTCGAAGAATTTATTACATTCATGTAAGGTTTACCCCAGCATCAGCCAGAGGAATAATTTCATAGAGTAAATAAGCTTGAAAGCATATAGTATGAATATAGTTTCTATCCTTCTTACTAAGAGTCTGATGGGGACAGAGAGCATCTGCACCCCGTGGGAGCTTGTTAGACATGCAGAATCTCTGGCCCCACCCCAGACCCACTGAATCCAAATCTGCATTTTAACAAGACACAGGGGTGAAAATGCACTCACATTAAAGATTGAGAAGCATCATCTACTCTTTTTTGGGTGTGTGTGTGTGTGCTAAAACCTGGGATCTAACCAGAGCTACTCATTATTTGTTAAAAATAGATATCTCTAAGTATCTTCTGATGGTTAACTACTCTCCTTAGGAAGTGTCATAATATAGTTCAAAGAGGGATCATTTCCAGAACTCCAAGATAGAAGTGACCACCTCCCATACGGCAGATCAAAAAAGAAAAGTATACAATAATCCTTATTCTGATGTTGGAACTTAGTCATTCAAAACATTACTTTTTTTTTTTTTTTTGATAGTCAAAATTCTGTGTTGGAAATTAAGTCCAGGTGTGGTTACACATAGATAATAGGGTTTGCTTAACCCTAACTATTATAGTAAAGATACTAAAGAAAAGAACAGACAAACTGAGCTCAGCAGCACCCCTCAAGGCAGTTTCTCAAATTCTAATGGCCCTGTTGATCAGGACTCAGTATGGTCCTACTCAGAACCTTCACTCATCAGGTTTGGGTATATAAATTTTAGCAATCCTCTCTAGGTTATTCTAGTTTATACTTTGAAGATGATTGCTTTCTTAAAATCTAAAGTAAGTAGCTTTATTTTGCCTTTCTGTGTAACGTATTATGTAGATACATAATTAATTTAAAATTTTTGCGACACTTTCAACTTTTTAGTGCCATTGCTATGAAACAGTTTTATTGACACTTTTCTTGATTTGATTTTATTTGTGTATTTCTATTTTGTAAATTTATTTTTCTTATCTTATGTTATTGAAAGACCCCTTCTGTGTTATTTAGTTGTGAATGTGTGATATTACAAATTATTATGTAATTCTTAGTGGATCTGAAAATGTATTTTGCTCAAATAATGAAAATAAAGCATAAAAAGTTACCTCTTAAGATACATTAAAAACTATGGGGCATTTTTATATTTAATGTTTCAGATCATTAAACAGTGATTTATTAGGTTAAATGAAATAAGCCTTGAATTGTATCTACCCATGTATCAGAATAAGATGGGAGGAGTGAGGGATGGTTTCTGGTCAGGGAGAAAGAACAGAATGGCAAAACCATAGAGAGACCAGACACCATGGTGCTAAAGCCAGTTTGTGTAAAAGAGAACCTCTGATATTAGAAGCCTCATCAAAAACAGTGGATATGTTAATGAAGGTTATAAGTGGATGATATACCCCCATATAGCAAAACATATCTTAGTAGTGGAAGCAATAGAGGACAATACCATGATAAGCTACAAAAAAAAAAAAAGAAGAAATGGTGGACAACTCTAGAGGACAGCAAGAAAATTCTTCAAGTGCTTTCAGCTATACTTCGGAATTCAGAAGGGATTGGTTTGGGGTAGGCAAAAGGAAAGGGGCAAGGTCCAATTTATATAGATAACAGAAAAGAGAGAGAAATACTAATTGATGGTTATCATTGAAATATGAAGATGTAGCCTCGCAAATATGAGGTGTCCCCAAATTATATGGGAGACCCACTTCAGGGGGTATTCCCCATATGCCTTCTACGTTAACTATCTTTGATTTTTGAGGAGATCCCCAATTTTAAAAGTTGCTATGGAAATGTTCACATCCTTTCAAAGGTGACTCTGAGGGGCACCTGGGTGGCTCAGTCAGTTAAGCATCTGCCTTTGGCTCAGGTTACAATTTCAGAATCCTGGGACTGAGCCCCATGTCAGGATCCCTCCTCAGAAGGCAGTCTGCCTCTCCTTCTCCCTCTGCCCCTCCCCCTTGCTCATGCTTCCTCTCTCACTGTCTCAAATAAATAAAATCTTTAAAAAAAAAAAAAGGTGACTCAATCTAAGTGCCAATGGATTGTATGAGTTTGGGGCACTTGGACCTATGGTGGGTTAATTAGTTCCTCCCTGGAATATTTGGATGGGAGACTAAGGAAATTCAAATCACATAGCTTACCCTTTGGGGATGATGGCGACCACATCTTTCTCCATGTGAAGGTGTTTACAGTAAGAAAGGACAAAGGTAACCATAAGCAGAAAACAGGAGTGTTGTCATGGTTACTTTTCTATGTTAACTTGACTGGGTCACAATGTGGCCAGTTATTGGTTAAACATTATTTCAAGGTGTGTCTATGAGAGTGTTTCCAGATAAGTTTAGCATTTGAATTAGTAGATGTGGTAAATGTGGGTCAGCATTAACCAACCAGTTGAGGGCCTGAATAGAATAAAGGCAAAAGGGAAAATTTGTTCTCCTTGACTGCTTGAGCCAAGACATTGACTCCTATCCCAGTAAATATCTGGGATTTACACAGTCAGTTCTCTTAGTTTTGGGACCTTTGGTTTTGGACTGAAACAATATCTCTAACATTCCTGGGTTCTCAGCTTAAAATGATAGATCATGAGAATTCTCAGCCTCCATAATTGCATGAGCCAATTGGGTGATTATAATATATATAATATATAATTATATAATAATATTTATATATATAAATAATATATACATATATAATATATAATTATATATAAAATAATATATGTTATTTATATAAATATATAATTTAGTAATATATTACATAATTATATATATAAAATTATATGATTATAACTTATAATAATTATAATTATACTTTAAATAGTATAATGTATTTATATTTATATTAAATACATTCATATATCTAATTTGAATTAAATGTTATAATATTACAATTAAATATTAATATAATGATCATAATAATTATAATAAATTGTAATATATAATATAGTTATATATTTTATATAATGATATATAAATAATATATAAAAATTATATATTATATATATTCCACTGGTAATTAATTACATATATTACATGTAGATATAATGTAGATGTAGATATATATGTATATATGTAAATGCAGATATAAAATGAAATGCATAATATACATATAATTTATTGCATACATCATGTACATTTATATAAAATTAATTCGGTTTTTCTGAAGTACCCTAACGCGAATATTACAAAACTAAGAGTAGAGATTCAATTTTTTTGAACTAAGACTCTTGCTATTTGCTGGAACAGCTGTGTGCAAGAGGTGAATTTGACTATGACAATTCTTCACATATTGGTGTCATGTTTTCTTTCCTATACACGGGATCAACTCCTTACCCTTATATGCACGCATATACACAGTCTTCCTAAAAGTGTTTGGGATTCTTAAGTGGGATAAGATCTCATATTCATGAGTATATAATAAAAGCTATGAGTGACTTATATATATATAAGAAGCAGTTAAACATATATTTGAAAGCAGGGAGAGTCACAGTATTTGAGGTCAAACACACATTTGAAAATATACTCCTACTTCCACTTTGAAAATTAATACAGTAAACATAGGTAAGTATACATATCTGAAAAATGATTTAGATATGTATTTGGGGTAAAAATGCAGTCACAGTATTTACTCCAAGTCTAACTTTTAAAATATGCATCATAAATTTATTTTAAGTATAACAGGTTGATGTCCATCACTAGAATACAGAAAGGAGAAAACAAGATGTTCCTCATTTTTAGTTTGTGGCTCCATCTGTTTCTGAAACTCAAGTAGATATATTTCCATAGATGTGGGAGACTTTTTCAACCTTTTTACCCAGAATTTGTTTTAATGACTACAGACCAAAAAAACATTTAAAGTATGGAAAAAATATATGGGCCAAGAAATTGGAGGTCCATGTTATTTAGGAAACAGATTCTTAATAATAGGGTAGAAGTCTGTAAGCTCCAAAAAGGACCGACTTGCCTTGATTTCTGCTGTTTCCAGCCCAGTATGTGGGGTGGAGTATAATATCCAAGGTATTTTTGATTGAGTGAGCTATATTCTACATAAATTTGAAGGATCTCTGCCCTGAGAAGTAATAAAGGATTTATTAGAATCTCAAAGTTATGGTAAGTACTCACTTCAAACATTGCTTAAAGTATTGGTTAAAAATTTCATTAACCTAATTATAATATGCATGTAGGAAATGATCCTTAGGACCAAGAAATCATGGTGGGCAAAAATACATGCACATTTGATTTTGGTTTATTTCTACTAAAAAAAAAAAAAGGCAGCAACCAGTGTGATCAATAAATTTGAACACGGGGAAACAATGATGAAAAATATTCTCATGTCTCAAGAACATTAATACAGAACTTTAATTATACATATTCCACTGGTAATTAATTTGTTGCTGTTCTATGTTATAAATCACCAAAATAAAGGAGAAGCCCTAAAGACATGTTGAAGCAACTAAAAATTTATTACACTTCAGACAACTTACAGGGAAATGTGAATGTGAGATTTGTCATCAATGTATCTTTTAAAAAATTAGTCCTTTTTTCATTCACTCACCCATTTATACACTCACCAAATATGTACTGCATAGCTACTGTATGCAAAGTGCCATAGTTCTTTTATATAAGTTAAAACAGAGCTGTGAGTTTTTGTAAGGAAACTCAGAGTGTATCTCTAACACTTCTCTCTCTGTGACATCCTATGGCTGTTTGAGGTTCTATATCTAGTGCACTATGTGTGAAAGGACCTCTGTAAGACTTGTTCTGTATCTCAGTTTCATTGTGTTATAAATAGACACAAGTATGGATTTCATGGTGCTTCAGGTATAGATACATTTGGAAATTATTCCAAAATTCTGCAATAACTCCACGGAATTCCCAGAAAAGCTATCCATTCTGCTGTGGTATAACGTTAAACTTGCCTGTAGGGTGAACATTGTATGGATTTTTTCATCACCAACAATTTTTAACGCTGAGTTATAGAGGCTCTGTTTTGCTCTTTGGATTCTTATTTCTGGTTTTAATAGGTAAAAATTAAAATATCTATGTATTTCTTAAGAAGTATCAAAATCTCTGGCTGGAACTGATAATGTTAATCATGATAGCTTACTCTTGGTGAGTGTAAATCAGATTTCAGATTCTGTCTTAAGTGCTGTCAATATGCATTTTACAGAAAGGGACAGGTGATACTAACAGGTTAGGAAGCTTCTAAAAAAATCAACCAACAAACAAAAATCCAAGACCAGACAGCTTCACTGGTAAATTCTATTAAATATTCAAAGAATGAATATCAATCCTTCCCAAACTCTTCCAAAAAATAGAAGAGGAGGAACATGCCCATACTCACTTAACAAGTCTGGCATTACCCTCATATCAAAACAAGAAAAAGACACATGAAAAGAAAATTACAGACCAATAATCTTGATGAGAGCAGATGCAAAAATCCTCAACAAAAAGTTAACAAACCAAATTCAATAATGCATTAAAAGGATTGTACCCCATAATCAAGTAGGATTAATTCCAAAGATGCAAAAATGATTCAACATTCTCAAATCATAAATAAGTATACCACATTAACAAAACGAAAAATAAAAATCATATGATTGTCTCAAAAGATGCAGAAAAAGCATTTGACAACATTCAATATCCATTTATGATTAAAATCTATCTACAAAATGGGTCTAGAGAAAAGTACCTCAATATAATTAAGGCATGTATGACAAGCCCACAACTAATATCACATTCAACAGGGAAAAGCTAAAGACTTTCTTCTAAGATCAGGAACAAGATAAAAATTCCCACTTTCACTACTTTCCAATATATAGTATTGGAAATCCTATCTAGAACCATTAGAAAAAGAGGCAAAAGACATCAAATTGGAAAGGAAGGAGTAACATTGTTAACACTATTACTATTTGCAGATATAGAAAATCCTAAAAATTTCATCAAAAAACCTCAGAACTAATAAATGAATTCAGTAAAGTTGCAAAGTACAAAATCAATAACAAAAATCTGTTGCATTTCTATGCATTAATAATGAACTATCAGAAGAGAAATTAAGAGCATAATCCCATTTACAATTTTACCAAAATGAATAAAGTACTTATGAATAAATTTAACCAAGAAAATGAAAGAACTTTGCACTGAAAATTATAAGACATTAATGAAAGAAATTGAAGAAGGCACAAATAAATGAAAAGGTATTCCATGCTCATGGGCTGAAAGAATCAATATTGTTACTATTTCCACACTACCAAAGCAATATACAGATTCAGCACAATCCTTATCAAACTTCCAATGACATTTTTCATAGAAATAGAATAAACAATCCTAAAATTCGTATGGGGCCACAAGAGACTCCAAATAGTCAAAGCAATCTTGAGAAAGAAAAAAGCTAAGTATCACATGCTCTGACTTCAAACCAAATTACAAAGCTCTAATAATCAAAACAGTATGATAGTAGCATAAAAACAGACACATAGTTCAATGGAATATAAGAGAAAGCCCAGAAATAAGTCCATATTTATATGATCAATTAATTTAACAATGGAGCCAAGAACGTATAACAGCAAAGGACTTTTTCTTTAATAAATGATATTGGGAAAACTGGACAGCCACATGAGAAAGAATAAAATTAGACTGCTATCTCATACCATACACACAACTTAGTTCAAAATAGATTAAAGACTTGAATGTAAGAGAAGAAAATATAAAATTCTTGGAAAAAAAAATCACAGGTGGTTGGCTCCTTGACATCAGTCATGGCAATGAGTTTTCGGATCTGAATCCAAAAGCAAATGCAGCAAAAGCAAAAATAAACAAGTGGGACTACATTGAACTTAGCAGCTTCTCACAGCTAAGGAAAACAACAACAAAATGAAAAAGCAACCTATCGAATGGGAGAATATACTTGCAAATCATAGATATCTGATAACGGGTTAATATCCAAAATATATAAAGAACTCCTAAAACTCAACAGCAAAAATTTGAAAAACCCGATTAAAAAATGGACAGAAGATCTGAATAGACACTTCAAAGAAGATACGCAGAGGGCTGGAAAGTGCATGGAAAGACGCTCAATGTCACTAATCATCAGGAAAATGAAAATCAAAATCACACTGAGATATCACCTCACAGCTGTTAGAATAGCTATTATCAAAAAAAAAAAAAAAGAATTAACAAATGTTGGCAAAGGTGTGGAGAAAGAGAACCCTCACACACTGTTGATGGGAATGTAAACTGGTGTGGCTACTATGGAAGACAGTATGAAGGTTTCTCAAAAAATTAAAACTAGAACTACCTTAGGGTCCAGCAATTCCCTTTCTGGGTATTTATCTAAAGAAAACAAAAATGCTAACTTGAATAGTTAGCACCTCATGTTCATTACAGCATTGTTTTCAATAACTAAGATATATATGGAAACAATTGGGTTTCTATCATTGAATGAATGGACCGTCCGTCCGTCCATCCATCCATCCATCCATCCATTCGCCTATATCATACATACACAACAATGTAATGCTATTCAGTCATAAAAAGGAATGAAATCTTGTCATTTGTGACAATATGGTTGAAACTTGAGGGCATTATGCTAAGTGAAATAAGTTAAACAGGAAAAGACAAATGCTGTATGATCCACTTATATGTAAAATTGAAAACAACAACACTGGGGTGCTTGGGTGGCTCAGTGGGTTAAGCCCCTGCCTTTGGATCAGGTCATGATCTCAGGGTCCTGGGATCAAGCCCCACAGCAGGCTCTCTGATCAACTGGGAGCCTGCTTCCCCCTCTCTCTCTCTGCCTCACTCTCTGTCTACTTGTGATCTCTCTATCAAATTAAAAAAAAAAAATCTTAATAAAAATAAAAATACCACCAACAAAAACAAGCCCATTGATACAGATTACAGATTTGTGGTTGTCAGAGGTGCAGAGTAGAGGGTGGAAGAAATGGGTGAAGGGAATCCAAGGATAAACTTCCAGTTATAAAATAGTTAAGTCATGGTGATGTAATGTATAGCCTGGTGACTATAGTTAATAATACTGTATTGCATATTTGAAATTTACTAAGACAATAAATCTTAAAAGTCTGTATCACCAAAAAAACCCCACATAAATGTATGGTAATGGATGTTAACTCTATTTACAGTAGTGATCATTTCACAATACACACAAATAATGGCATCATTATGTTGTACACCTGCAACTGATATAATGTTATGCAATTATGATATAATTTTATTTATTTATTTATTTCTCTCTCTCTGGCAAATAAGTGAATAAATAAAATCTTTAAGAAAATAAAAAAATAAGCTATTAAAAAAGAAATTTGTGGTGTCGTAGCTTAGAATTTTAGTAGAATCCAGGTCATAAAGCTTTATGGCCCTATTGTACATATGCTCCAATTGGAGACTTAGTATTTGAGGAACTGATAGTTAATATTTGCTTAAGAAACCTAGGAACACAAAATACTTCCAGTACAATTATTTTTGTGTCTATCAAGATCTCAAGGGACGTGTTGTTTACACTCTTGAACAATACCAAATGAGGAATCAAGGAATTGCTAGGATAATAACTAGGCTAATTCTTAATAATCCACTACAGAATTCTTAGTAAACTGGGCTAGAGCAGAATTTTATGCCTGAACTCTAAGTAGTAGTAATAATAATAACCAACATTGATGCTTATTATCTTCTAAGCACTGTGCTTATCACTTTATTTAATGAAGTCAAATCTTCTAGATAACCTCATTATATCCCCATTTTATAGATAAGGAAACAGAGGCACAGCACAGAGGTTTTTAATAATCGGCCCATTCTCATATTCAACAGTAGTGGAGGGATCTTCTGCCACATGACTACAAGCTTGCTTCCTGGCAGAATTTACCTGGATGCATGCTTCCTTGTGAGAAGGAAGTCAGAATATAGGAGACAGCACGCCCTTGCCTTTGAATTCACCTATGGCCAGTCACTCACTTGGAGTTGATAAAATCATTATTCTTGATTACCAGGGAGTGCTGTTTGAGGAAGAGGGTAGGGACAAATGAAAGTGCTCTCCTCCCCTACATTTTCTATTAGGAAATCCAAATGACACCTGCATCTATTTCATCTCTTTTTAATGAAATCCTTTAAAATGAAAATCCTCTGGCTTTAGATCTCTCTTACTGTATCTAATGGTTCTTTTAGTTGCATAACCAGTACTTTTTTTTTAATTTAGTGTTTCATCACTTACATACAACATCCAGTGCTCATCATAACAAGTGCCGTCCTTAATATCCATCACCCATTTGGCCCATCCCCCACCCACCTCCCTCCATCAACCCTCGGTTTGTTCTCTATTTTTAAGAGTCTCTTACGGTGTTGCATAACCAGTATTGCAGGTTCTATGCCCTAGAATTTGAACTGAGGCCATTATTTTGTAGTTTAAATAATGTTTCTCAGGACTAATAATGGTGACAAATCTGCTTACTACAGGGCATTAAAAATGAATTATAACAATTTTGTTCTAGAAACTAAGTAATCCAAGTCAAATGTCTTTTAAAGATTGTCCCATGATATTTTCCCTCTTTTTAATGTCTACTTAATTTAGTTTATTACTCCCTGTTTATTACAAAGGATAAGGCTTGATTTAAGTTGAGTCTCTATTAAATCCCACTTATACAAAACTTTTCTCATGATCAGAGCAATAATTTTAAATAATTGTGTCCAAGGTGGGGACAAAATAAAAAAAAATATTATAGATCTGGGCATTAAGACTCTCCTTGCATGACATTAATCCCTGCCCTAATGTGTAGACAGCAAGGTTAAAGTTCTGTCTGCTATTAATTAGATGCAGAATATTAAAGAATTGTAAACATAACTAGGTCTCCAAATTTATCCTTTCTTCTGAATCATCAACCTCATGGGCATCAAATTGAAACAAAAAAGTGATTTAAAGGACTGTCTTGGTGGCTCAGATGCCTGTTGTATGTTCCAAGTTAGAACTCAAATATTGGTTGAGAAATTATTGGGCACTTTTGTTAATTACAAATACTTCAAATGTTATTTTAAAATACACCAGGACATGGTGTATTTTAAAATGTTATTTTAAAATACATAAGGACATCATGGATTTGGGACAAAAGATTTTAGTTTTGATCTGCCACTAGTGATTTCACCTGCACATTAAGGTTCAGATTGTCTTGTACACTGAATTGTGAAAAAATGGAAGAGCTGTTGGCTAATGCCTTCTGTTTCACAATCTACTATTGCTAATCAAGCATCTCGTTAGATAATTATCACCAGTCTTCTTTTTCCTTTCTTTTTTTCATCTTTGAAGGCAGTTTTTTTAAAAATAGTACACCTAGAGAAATAAAAGCATATCTTAAGCATTTAATTTGATGCATTTTCATGAGGCAAACGCACTCCTTCAAACAGCAATAGATCAAAAGAAAGAACATTACCAGCGGCTTAGTGCCTGCCTTGTGCCCCATTTTGGTCACTGAAACCAGACTAACAATTATCCTGACTTACACCACCAACTTCTAAAAATATAACTCGATTTAATTATTTACATAAGTAAAATCATCATGTTTGATTGGAATTACATTGAATTTATAGGTCAAGATAGAGGATATTTGTATCATAACACTATTGAATCTTCTAACCCACAAACATATCTCTCAATTAGGTCTTCATTAGTTTCTCTTAGCAATATTTTATAGTTTTCATTTATTGGTCTTTCACATATTTCCTTAGTCCTATGCCAAATCAATTGCATAATTTTCAATGGCACTGTAAATGAGATTTAAAATTTTCAATTCCAAATGTTCCTTGCTAATAGTTAAAAATGCAACTGAGTTTTTACATTGTATTCTACAACCTTGCTAAAATCACTTATTAGTTCTAGTTGTCTATTTACAGACTCCCTGGGATCATTTATTAATGAAATCATGTTATCGTCCATTAATGGCAGTTTTATTCCTATTCAATCTGTTTTACTTTTATTTCTTTTTCTTGCATTATAGCACTTTCTAAGACTTGCAATAAAATGTTGAATGGAAGTGGTGAGACCAGACATTCTTAGCTTGTTTCTGATCTTAAGGGAAAATAATTCAGCCGTTTCTTATCAAGTATAAGCTATAGGCTGTATATTAACTTGAGAAATTTTTCTCCAATTTCTAGTTTACTGACAGGTTTTTTGTTTGTTTGTTTGTTTTGTTTTTGTTTCGTCGGGCTTGGCTGCTTAGTTTGTCAAATGTTTTTTTCTGAATCTTTTCATGCTTTCCTTATTTATGTGTTAACATAGTAATTTACATTGATTGATGTATGAATTTTGAATCAGCCCTTCATTCTTAGAATAAATTCCACTTGACGGACTGTGTTAGTATTTGCCAAGGAATTTTATTTCCATATTTGCAATGATATTGGTCTGCAGTTTTCTTCTCTTGTAATATCTTCAGTTTGATTTTGCGGTAAAAACTAGCCTCATAAAATGAATTGGTAAGTCATAAGTCACTTATACCTTTATTTTGTGGAAGAGTCTTTCTATAATTTTTTCTTAAATACTGGGTAGAATTCACTGGTGAAGCCACCTGGGACTAGGGTTTTCTTTGTAGGAAAGTTTTTAAGTTAAAAATTCAATCGGTCTATTCAATTGCTTTAACTGATATTGAGCTACTCAAATTATCAATTTCTTTTTCATTGAACTTGGACATATTTTTAATTTTCCGACATTTTTCTATTTAATCTAAATCAAATTAATGAACATAAATTGTTCATAATATTCTCTTATCATTTTTACTGTCTGTAGAAACTATGGCAAAATTTTCTTTATGTTTTCTAGTATGGGATGCAGTTTTTTTTCTTTTTTTGCTGGCTCGTTTGCCTCATTTCACAAGGATTGCTTTTCCCATTCATCTGTTAGACCACCGTGGGGATGTTCTCAGATCTTCAGGATTAGAATACAGTTGAGGTTCTTGGACATAAGGCCCACAAAAGTGTGGGGCGAATGGGATTGCTGCCCCAGGAGTTTCTTGCTTTCCCAATAGTGCACACTCAGCCAACAGCATTTGTCAAAATTGTGCTTTATGTGTTTCAACGTCCTGAGCTCTAGATAAGCAAATCTTGGTTGTGACACTATGGACTTACCTTTATCTTCAGATTTTTGGGTATTAGTTTGCCCTGCAGTTTTCCATTTCTGAGAAGTCTGAGAAAGTTGCTGCATTTCTAGTTGTCCAGTTTTTTTTTTTTTTTTAGGTCAAAAAAGGAGGTGATTATTTTAGGTTCTTTATGCATCAGAGCTGAAACTGGATATCAACTTATTAATTTTTGTTTCTTTTTTTTAAATCACTACTGACTTTTTAATTGCACCAATTAAAAAATTAAAAACGTCTCTTTACCAATTACACTATCTTTAATTTATCTCAGTTATAAGTGTGACTTGCAAGTGTACACATTCCAGTGCCCATTCAATCCTCTGTGCTTTTTTCGTTGTATATTTTATTTCTACTTGCTTATAAATCCTACATGTTTATGAAATACATTGTTGTATTTTTCTTCATAAAGCTATCTTTTTAAAATATTAAAGAAAATATTTTTATATTTTCCCACATTTGATTTTTTAATTTCTTTGTTTAGGTCCAATTTCCATCTACCACATTCTTTTTGTCTGAGAAACATTTGAAGAATTCTTGTAGTTCCTATCTGATGCCAGCTAATTAACTGTTTCTGTATTTCTGAAAAATCTTTATTTCATTTCATTTCTGTAAGGTTTATTTTCTCAGTATACAGTTGTAGTTTGCCAGTTTTCTAGTTCATTATTTAAAGACGTCACTTTATTTTGTTCTTTTACTATAATCAAGATGTCACCTACTTTTTTTTTTTTTTAAGATTTTATTTATTTATTTGGCAGAGATCACAAGTAGGCAGAGAGGCAGGCAGAGAGAGAGAGAGAGGAGGAAGCAGGCTCTCCGTGGAGCAGACAGCCCGATGCGGGGCTCGATCCCCGGACCCTGGGATCATGACCTGAGCCGAAGGCAGAGGCTTTAACCCACTGAGCCACCCAGGCGCCCCTGTCACCTACGTTTTGATGAGATGTCTGATGATGTGAATTTTACTTCTTTTCTTTTTTTTTTTTAAGATTTTATTTATTTATTTGTCAAAGAGAGAGCGAGAGCGAGCACAGGCAGACAGAGTGGAAGGCAGAGTCAGAGGGAGAAGCAGGCTCCCTGCGGAGCAAGGAGCCCGATGTGGGACTCGATCCCAGGACGCTGGGATCATGACCTGAGCTGAAGGCAGCTGCTTAACCAACTGAGCCACCCAGGCGTCCCTGAATTTTACTTCTTTATAAACATTTTTTTCTTTCAACATTTTCTATTTCCATTGGATTTTAGCATACAAAGAATTCTTTGTATTCTTACTGCTTGAGTTCTCTAAGATTCCTGGATCTCTGTTTTTTCTTTTTAAATTAATTTCGGAAAATTCTCAGACATTATCTACTAAAACTCTTACTTCTCATTTGACCTGTTACATATTTCCTCTCCTACCACAAATCCAGCTATAGGTATATTTTAGACTGTTTTATATTTATCCTATGGGTATAGAAAGCCTGTTTCTATTTTTTTTTTTCTTTTTTCCCTCTGTTTCGGTTTATATGGTTCTGTATGCTGTTTCCTCTGCTATAGCTAGTCTGCTTTTAAAACTCCCACTGCAGTGATTTTTTATCTCTAATGCCATGTTTTGTTTTGTTTTGGCATTTCTATTTTGCCTTTTTTCCCAAGATTTCATTTCATTTCATTACTGAATTTCATCACAGCTCATACTTGTTGGTCACCTTTCCCAGTAAAATCTTTAACACATTTGAGGTGCTCAGTCAGTTAGGCATTCGACTCTTAATCTCTGCTCAGGTCATGATCTCTGAGTTTTAGGATCAATCCGCAGGTCACACTCTGTGCTCAAGGGAGCAGAGTTTGCTCGTCCCTCTCCCTATTCTCCCCCAGGCTATGAATGCTCTCCTCTCGCTCTAAAATAAATATATTTTAAAAAGAAATTTTTAACACATTCAACATAGTCATTTAGAAGTATTTCTCTGATAGCTCTAATTTCTGAGCAATGTCTGTTTCTCTTTCTGTTGACTATTTTTTCTCTTGACAATAGATCATTTTTGTTATGTTGTTTTGTGCATCTCATAATACAGTTGACCCTCGAACAACACAAGTTTGAACTTCATGGGTCTACTTACATGCAGGCTTGTTTTTCAATACATACAGTACTGTAGATGTATTTTTCTTATGATGTTCTTAACATTTTCTTTTCTCTAGCCTATTTTACTATAAGAGTACAATATATAATACTGATAACTTTAAAAATATGTGTTAATCAACTGTTTATGTTATTAGTAGGGTTTCTGATCAGCAGTAGACCATAAGTTGTTAAGTCTGGAGGAGTAAAAAGTTATATGCAGATTTTCAACCACGAAGGGTTTGGCATTTCTAACCCCTGCATTGCCCAAGGGTCAAAAGTGCAGTCTTTGATTGAATGCTCCATGTTGGACATAACAGAACATTAGAGGCAGAGGTAAATAGCATTTATATCCAGAAATCGCATTTCTCTTTTTCTGTCAGGCATTTTGTGAGGGTCCAAGCCAACCTAATCAGTAAGTGAAGGGGGTTTGAGTTTTATTGTAGCTATAGTTACTGATGTTACATTTCAGTGGTGGGCTTGTACTACCTTATGCTTCATATGGGCATAAAGGGTTAAGTTGATCTGCCCCATGCTTCATTCTCAGCTTTTGGCAGACCCTGCACACAGGTACCATGAAGAGATTCTCTCCTTACTCTTCCTCCTTCCTCATGATCTAGTGATGTTGCTTTTTACGTGTCAGGTTCACGGTCAGATAAGAGTCAGGCTTCTCAGGCTCCAGTGTCAGTCTCAGAGGTGTTTCCTCAGCATTCTTGTCACCTATGCTCCTGCCCCCCCAGTGACAGCTAGGCTCTGTTCTATACCAACTTGTGCCCTATTGTGTCCCCACCACTTTCCCCTTGGCAGCCTCAGATACCTACTGTGTATTGGTAGGAGGTTCTGTCTCATGTGGGATTTTCTGCCTTTCCTCCAGTGTCAGATGATTTTTTTTTTCTCCTACCACTTTGCAGCAGTAGCTGCCAACTTTTGCATATAAGCAAGGAGTTGAAAGGCTTTATCCCCATCCTTCAACAGCAGATGACTTGTACTTCTTTTTTTTTTTTTTTAGGATTTATTTATTTATTTATTTGAAAGAGAGAGAGAGTGCACAAGTGCATAAAGTGGGGAAGGGGGGTGAAGGGAGGAGCAGAAAGAGAGGGAGAGGCAGAGAATCCCAAGCAAACTTTATGCTGAGCAGGAGCCCAATGTAGGGCTCAGTCCTTGATCTCACAACCTTGAGATCATGACCTGTGCGGGAACCAAGAGTTGGATGTTTAATCAACTAAACCACCCAGGCCCCCCAGATGACTTATATTTTTCCTATTTGCCCAAAAGCAGTGAATCTTGTCTTGGAAGTTGGGACAAGAGGGCGTCCTTTCACTTTTGTAGTGCCAAATAATTTTTGCTTCATATGTGCACCACTGAGAGGAGCTTTCTCCTGTCTTTGCCCTATCCATAGTCTTTCTTGTAATCACCAGTGGAAACTGATGGAAAAGAGGAAGTCATTTGTTACTGATTGGCTTTTTTCTATATGGGACTCTCAAGGATTCTAAACTGATACTCTGGTTTGTACAGTCTTACAGAATTCATTAAAATATCAGTTCTTTTCCTCTTATTCACTTTGTAATTACCTCCAGTTCCTCCAATATTCTACTAAAGTGTAAAACAGTTCATATGTCCTGCTCTACCGTATCTCAGTGGTCTTGTCATACTTAGAAATTCACTTTATCTTATTACCTTGCGACCTCGGCTCCTTATGAACTCAAAGTTACAATTTTGTAGAATCTGGATCTTTATCATCATTAAAGTGGGAGAAATGGTCACTTGTGATTTTTACATTCTCAATTATTTATAACTATAGAATAGATATTTTGAAAGTCTAGCAAATATCTAATACTTTTAAAAATGTAACCTATGGCTTTGCTACCTTCTCTACAATTATAATAATTTTGAATAAAAATATTACTTGAATTTAACTCTCAGTAAATAACTATTGCTATTTCACATTTAACACAGAATTACTAAGACTGAGGAAGATTTTTAAAAATGTAATTAGAAACAAACTTTTAAAAATCATAATAATTGATGGTTTAATGACTAGAATTAATTTTGAAAACATGCAAATCCTCTTTGTGTGTATTTACCTGAGCTTAAAGGGAAGATTCATGATGGGAAATAATTTTTCTATAATAACTTCTGTTTTTCTTAGTAAGACATTGTTATTTGTGATGCTCATGTAATTATATGCCAGTGTAACTCAAGTATGTAATGACATTTCTCATTGAAAGCATTTAAATAACTCAGGAAATTGCTTTACTGTTCTGTTTCCTGACTTAAAACCCACTTTTGCCATGTTCATTTTATTATACAATCTGTTTCAACTCATCCAGGCAAAATATATTCCACAAAGTATAATGTGCACTGAATGTTTTACTGGTTGATAGCCATATAATTGTATCCATTCTTGCGTTTATATTTGTACATAGACATTTAGCATACTATATATAAACAGTCATGTTTATAAATGTGCAAGCAAATAATGTCTGAATAAGGATTCACACAGATTTATTTTCCCTTCGTCAGTGATTTCAGTTGATTTTAAAATCAGATATTCATGAATTATAATTTACTTTATAGATTATAAAAGATTCATTAAGTAAGGAAAAAATGGAAGAACAGAAACTGGATAAAACTGTTATATGTAATCAATTTCATAAGGAAGTAAAAGAAAAAAAAAAAAGAGACCTTCAGCTCCGTAAATGTATTGATGTTATTTTTCAGTCCATAATGCATGAGCATACCGTCTACCAATTATAATGAATTAATGTAATTCCAGGTGATCACACAATTCATATTTTATTGCTGTGAAGAAGCTATTTTCATTCAAGTGGCAAGGTATTTTCAGTCAGGTGGCACTGCTATTATATGAAAACACCTTTAAGCAAATACTCAATCTCTTTCTCGTTGATCTCAGCAACTGTTTATTGGCAGGAACGTAGGCTCTATTACATGGAAAGGGCCTTGCTTTGTCAACATTTTCATTGTGAAATTATGTTTTTGAGTGGCATTTCTCACTCTTTCTGTCAAAATGAACAGCAGGACCATGATCTTAGACTGTTCATCTTTTCCTTTGCATGGAGCATTTTGAAGTATCAGTGAAAGCACATTTGCTTATTTAGTACATGGACACGGGCTCAGCAGAAAGCAGAGAGTATAAGGAAAATGGAGAAAGAAAAGACTGAAATAAACATAAAAACGTGCTTTAAGGATAAGCTTTGTTCAAAATGCTTTCTCCATTCTTTGGAGTAAAATTTTTGGCATATGCACCATGGGAGCTAGACTTTGACCCTAATTTTATCTTGATTAGGCACCATTTGAATTAAAGATTATGTTTTAAAGTAGCAGGGATTCTTTTGTTGTACCTACAATCATCTACTGATAATGTTTTAATAAAAAATTTTCTATTTTGTGTCCTTGACATACTTAAGTTAATGGACATCTTTTTTTTTTTTTTTTTTTAAGTTCTGAAGTAGTGATGATTTTTCTTCCATTTGCTTCTTTCCCTTCTCATTTTCAAGAAGCTAAGCTCACAATCAAATGCTGGCCCTTTTGTAAACACTAATTTGCACACGCCTTCTCTTCTCTGTCTTTTTTACAGGCTACCGTTCATGTGAATTTATGTATCCCAAGGGATAAAGCGGAGTGGAGAAGACACTGGATGCTGTCATCAGTGGATGTATATGAGATTAAAAAATTATTTGTCTGCTTAGGTGTCATTTTCTTTATTTTTAAGACTACAACTCTAAAGACCATTCCACTGGTTATGGGAATGGAGTGTTGGCTGGTCTCAAATAGGCATGTAAATTTAGCCAACTTCTTTTCTTTCAAAACCAAGTATCTGTCCACATCCACTGCTTTCTGTGATTTCCATGGAGCCTCCTACAGGGAGAAAATAAACTGTACCATGTCTTCAATCCAAGTTCAGATGTATACAATTTGTAGAAGAGAGACCAGCTGCCAATAAAAGCTAAAGTTCTGCAAGGCACTACAGGGTCTGGGAGCCAAGGTGCATTGCAAAGGAAAATCCAGGCAAAAGAGAGTTTAAAGAGTTCTGAGATCAGCAGGGCAGCTAATTCTAGAATATCCCCAATTCCAAGTTAATTTAGGTATACACAAGTACCCTGAGGATAAAATGACTATGTGTGTGTTGTAAGAAAAATTAGACTAAAGTAAGCCCGCTCTCAGTGTGGGTACCCCAAAAAACTGGCACATTCCCTCTTTGCCAGGAGCTGACAATCTACCAGAATGCTCTGTGTCTTGAATGGCCCAATGGAATTGAAGGAATACTTCTCAATAACACAAGGCTAGATGGCATTAAAAAAAAAAAAAAAAAAAAAAAGCCAGCTGGATGCAGAAGAGACTTCCAAGAATGCTATTCAGCGTTGTGGAGTTGCTGTAGGCGGTAGAGTGCTTGCTTGAACTCCTGTGAGTGCCAAGAAGGCACCTCCTTGTGGTCTGTTGGTGAAGGACATACTGAGGTTTGCAGCCAAGCAGAAGAAACTGCCAGCCCTTATAACTGGGCCACTTGCCAATTTGTGACCTATTTTGCATCCATAGGCTAGTGAACATTGAACATCAAAGTTACCTTTTGTTTGTAGTCTTATCTTCACTGTGTACTCCCAAGGCACAAACCTTCTATACATGATCTTTTTATTAGCCTTTTAAAAAGTAAACTATTTTGCACTAATATATATTAGAAAAGATCCTCTTAAATTTCCCACTTTTATTTTCATCTCATAATGGGCATTGTAATCGGAAGCTTCTGGTGAAATTGCACTAATTGTTTTTAGGAACCTCAGAGTAAGAAATAGTAGAGTTGTGTTAAATTGATTAAATAAGGAGGCAATTAGACTGAGGTGGCTCTAATGTAATAGTGGGGTATGTAAGCAAAGCAAAATCCAAGCCAGCAAATGCCTCAAGGTAATGCAATCACAACCTAGGGACCACCAGTCACGAAGACCTAACGAGGTTTTAAACTATAGCCAATCAAATCATTTCCCTTCTGTGCTTCCACAGCTTCTCTATATAAGCCTTTCTCTGGGGCGCCTGGGTGGCTCAGTGGGTTAAGCCACTGCCTTTGGCTCAGGTCATGATCTCAGGGTCCTGGGATCGAGTCCCGCATCGGGCTCTCTGCTCAGCGGGGAGCCTGCTTCCCTCTCTCTCTCTCTGCCTGCCTCTCTGTCTACTTGTAATCTCGGTCTGTCAAATAAACAAATAAAATCTTTAAAAAAAAAAAAAAAATAAGCCTTTCTCTGAGCTCTTGTTGATGGAGAACTCCTAACAATTTCCGGTTTGGCACTACCCGAATGGAATAGATTTTTGCTCCAATTAACTCTTCAAATTCTTGAAATGTTTCAATTTGTCTTTTAACAGTGGGTACTAAAGTTAGGGTGGGGTCACATGGCAGTACTCCTACTATGTTTCCTAGAAACTTTCGAGTAGGGTTGACTTTGCTGCAATGATGGTAAAAACAACACTAAATTAATATAATTTATCCTTGAATAAAGAAAAAAAGGAAGATTATATTTTACTGTGTTTCTCTTAAGTATAAGTTAAGAATAGGTGATTTACTGCTAGAAGACTACGGATCCACATCAGATAGGAGTGTTCTTGAAGACCATTAGGATCAGATGGGGGATTCATGGGCAGGATGAGGAGTTTGCCTTTAATACACTCAGCGATGCAGAGCTAGAAAGAAAATGGAATGAGAAGAGGGATTTAGTTGGCCCTGTCTTTCAAAGCACAGACACAGAAGATAAAAAGGATGACCAATATCTCTTTAGGAGTCCCCTGATTAAACACAGAGGAAGAAGCTGAGGTTTGTCATAAATTGTTTCAGATTATTGTTAAAGAAAATTAGTGGTTCCCATACCACTGATGTCCTAAAGATTCTGTCCCATGCCCCTGATGTCCTAAAGATTCTGCAGATACAGATTAAAAGCATGTTTAGAGTATAAAAGAAGCATGGGTTGAGGAGGAGTTAACAATGAGCCACAAGTGAGATAACCTTGTCTTCTCTTGGTGATATCACAGTATCCTTTCAATGGTTGATGTCCACATAACCCATCAAGTTACCTCATGGCTCATTGTGGAATGAAAATGACCCCATATTTTCCCTCCTACTTTATATAAATTTTTTTCTCCTTCATATCCTTGCCCTTTCACTTTTATGTCCAAGAAACACCCAGAAAACTGAGCTGTAGTGTCCCTGATCTACTTTTCTTACAGTCAACATGGAGGTGGCTGCACCTAACTTGAATTTTCTTTTTCAATCCTGAGATATTTTTAGTCATTACACCATTAGAAAAAGCTATAAAATGTTCTTATTATTTTAATGAAGTTCTTTCATTTTCTGTTTGTTTTATATTTTGCTATTACATTTTTCAGTCATCTATATGCACTGGTCTTTTTAATTTCTAAATAAATAAATTTCTGTACTGTTTCACTTACATAGGATGGTACAACAGAGACTATGCACTCATAAAAGTAATCAGGAAAGATGTTACCTTTGGATATCTGAGCGTTGCAGTAGTAGGTATTCATTCAAAGAATCAAAGCAAAGTTTACCTTTCAGAAATTGGTTTCTTAAAATAGTGGCTTTTAAAAAAAAATAATACAAAAGTTAATTAAGGAGGTTAGATCCTGCATGCATGCCGAAGGCACCAAATATTGATGACAAAGAAAGGTAGCGGTGTGAGGCTTATGTATAGCTATGTCCTAAGACATGAACGTGTGAAGAGCCTAGAATCACCTCACATTATGAAGCCCAAGCTACATGGAAAATCCCTGGAGAATGAAACAGAAAGAGAGTTCATGTAATTTACTTAGTCTTGACAGTTCCATAGTATTAAACAACAAAAGCACTTGACTAAGGTCATATGGCTAACACATGTTAGTGCTGAGGCTCAACCCCATACTGTCAGTTTCCAGAGACTAAATGCTTAACCTCTGAGCTGCATAAGGAAGTTTCTCAATTATAAAGTAGGGATGATAACTGCATAAATCTGAATAAGCTCTTCTGAGGATTTAATAAATTATATTTTAAGCAATTAGAATACACTGGTACATGGCAATTACTATATAGTTACTACTGTTTTTGTTTTCATCATTATTACTAATAAATATAACCAACTATTTTAAGGAAACACATTTTAAGAAGCAATTTTTACTCTGATCTAGATATCTTAAAGTTACGTTACGAGATCATGTTGAAGTTTTGTAAATAAAGCGACTAAAATTAATTAAGCGACTAAAATTAATGAACAAAAGTAATCTATTACCTTAAAGAGTATTAACTAATTATAAGCAATAAACCTTGTCATGTGAGGATGTAGCCTATTATACCAAATTTTGAGATCAAAGGGTAAACCACTAAAACTGAAAGTAAAGGGTTCTAGCAGAGTTTGGTTAAATAAAAGGTCATAATTCTAGATATGTATTGTCTTCTAAATGTCATTAAATTGGGTCTGCTTATTATTTTAAGTTCAAATTTGTTTTGAAGGTAATAAATGCTTTTACATCATAATTCCATAAATTCTTAACAGCTTTCCTGGAAAGATATGTGCCTACATTTCTTCTACATATTCATTTTTCTTTTAGAACTATCAGAGGTGTTTAAGAATTAACTTTTTTTTTTAAATAACCTTTTCTTTTAAAGACATGTCAATTTTTTCCCATTTGTTAATAACCCATTGAAAACTCCCCATTTCTTGAATTTAATCACTTTACTCCAAAAAATAAAAAATAAAAAATAGTCCAAAAAATATATTTATTATATATATATATAATAAACAGGCAAAAATAAGTAGAAGATATTTGGATATCTAACTAAGAACATGGATGAGGGAAGAAGTAAGTAAATAGATTAAAATAGATTTAAATGTGAAAGAGACCAGGGTACCTGGGTGGCTTAGTTGGTTAAGCATCTGATTCTTGATTTCAGCTCAGATCATGAATTCAGGGTTGTCATGAGCTCAGGATTATGAGATTGAGATCCACATCCAGCTCTGT
Organism: Mustela nivalis; assembly: GCF_964662115.1. Lineage (NCBI taxonomy): Eukaryota > Metazoa > Chordata > Mammalia > Carnivora > Mustelidae > Mustela > Mustela nivalis. The sequence goes on along the minus strand of NC_139029.1, from coordinate 88,204,296 downwards.
GTGGGTTGTGCAGCCTGCTGGAGATTCTCTTTCCTTCTCCTTCTACCCCCTCCCTCTCCTCTCTCTAAAAATAACCTGATAAATGTCAAAGTACCTATTCAGTCATTAAGGGTGATGGATTTGAAAGGGAAATGGAAATGTTCTTTATCACAATAAAGCTCTGGGCTACACAGCGGTATTCATAAAGTGTAAGGTATGTGTACTTTAAATAAAATAATTGTCATTATAGTGATAATTATGGAGGGTAGGAGATGGTTCAGATGAAGCAAACACCAAAGATTAGATAATTAGTGAAGTTTGATGATGGATACATGGGAGTGCGATGCAGTGTCCAGTTTATCTTGTATATATTTGAATTTTCCATAATTAAATGTTAAATAAGAGACTAAGACTTTAATTCACATTTTCCATTCAATCAAAGGAGAGTCAATGCAGTTATTTTAATCTTATTAGAACAAACCGGAAAACCAGGAGAAGCACATGTTTTCTTGATATTGATACCTTAAAAACATTGTTCCCCTGGATTCTCATAAAAAGAATATGGTGTGATGTCTTTGACTACATTTGCAGTAAATAAAATAGTATGTCTTTAATAGATGTGTCTTATTCTTAGTCTCTCTAATCAGACTGATGGCATAAATGCAACTGAGCAAAACCATTTCTAAAGAACTCAATAACATTGATGAGTGTTCTAATTGTTTAGCTTGATAAATCCTCCAAATTCTGCTGAAAAATAACTTACAAGTTTCAATACTTCATTAAAAATAACAGATTATTTTTAATACCCTTTTACTTTGTCATAGCATCGAACACTGACTTAGACATGTTGGTTTAGAATTCTTCAGGCAGTCATTGAATTTCCTCATCAGAACTGAGCCATAGGGTATCGCAGTTTATATCTTCCGGCAAGAATTTTGCGTAAGGATGTTCAAAGTAAGCTTCTACGCATCTGCTTTGCTGTGCAAACTGACTTAAAAGGAAGGCAGGAATGATATTCTTAAATATTTCACTGCTCAACCACAATCACATGCCATTACATCACCAGACAAAGGTGCCTTTAAACTCTTAAGAAAAATAAATGAAAATAAAGAGGAATCTATCTGACTGTAGACCAGACCACTGGACGGCAATGGCCAAAAGACAACAAATACCAAGGCATATTCTTTAGAAATTCTCTTCTAACAATTATTTCAGTGGCACTCATCCTTGTTTCACTTCCAAAACTCCTGAAAACTTTGAGTTCTGATCAAGTTGTTGAGGTACAGAGTCAGGAGTGGATGGAGGCAGTGGGTGCCTCAGTCTACCTGACTAGAATTGCTTTACCCCACAGAAGAGATTCATCTTAACTCTTCTAACCCACCTGTCAACCTACCCAGCTGTAAAAAATTAAAATCACCTATTAGAAATTCCTAACTCTAAATACCTTTGATAATTTCAGAGAAAGACCCTCCCCCATCACATATTTTAATTGCCTGAAATTCTTATGCTCATCAGTCTGTTGAATATGTGCTGTTACAAACACTATAACTTTTGATAGTTTTTTTTTTAATTCTTTCTTCTGCACTTAGCAACTGACTGCATAAATATTAGGGAAACTCATTTTTACAATCTAAAAAAAAAAATTAGCTTTATTCTGTTAATTCTCCTGGGCTTTTCTTTTGGAATAACTTATTAAACTTAATTCTCAGTATGGTGATCTTTTGTTCTGTTATATTTATTCATTAGTCAAGCTTTCCCCATTTCATTGTTCTTGGGTGTAATTATATTTTGAAATAACTTTAGGCAATTGGTTATACATTCCTACATTGTTACTTCTGTATTAAAGCATTAGAAAATTAGTTTAAAAAGAAATCTTTATATCATTGATGGAAAGGGACTCGGTCCTGAAATTGAGTATCATAGTGAAGTTAATTAAATCAGAAAATGATGAGAAATTATGTATAACAGCTTTATCCTTCCCTGACCCTCAAAGCACTAAATTAAGCACAGACATCTGCTATCTTTATTAAGAGGTATTGATAGGACCTCAGATATTGATTCTACATAGGATAACTTCCAAGGAGTGTACAGTTGAGATAATCCAAACCATAAGTTCTTGATTTCCACAAAGTTCAGGGTCCAGTGCTTTTCCAGACATATTTCCATTATTCATATACCATATCAGGTCTTCATCAGACTGATGAAAATTCAAAACTAATGACATTCCCTCATTGATGCACTTTGGTGTAAAGTGGAAAGCATCAATATACAGAGTACTAAAGATCCACAGAAGAGCTAGAACAATGGAATAACCAGCACCAACTGAGAAAAAAACAAAACTCTGACTATAGATCTGTCCTGGGCCAATAGTATACTAAATATACCTATACTGGGGCTACTCAATATTATTTGTCCACCAACAATATTTCAGTAAGCTTTAATCTTAACATAATTTGCTACAGTCCCCAAGTCAACTTTCTTTCCTCTAATAAACTCACCGTTTTATGTCTAGCATTAAGACACACTTCCAATATTATCTACAAGTCCCCCTTCTTGCTTGGAATTTCCATTATTGATATACATATATATATATATTTTTTTTTGGAATATGATTGAAAGAGCTTGTTCAAATGGACTCTTATTATTCTTGAGTTGTTACATATTCAACTCGGATTGCCCTAGGAGGAGAACTCCTCCTAGGATGGAATGTTATTCCATCTCAGTATAGTGTTGGATACAGGTTATTTATCCTGAGACACACTTTCAGGACTCCATTGGTGCCAAGATGGATTGATTAGAGTCAGAGCCTAGACAGCTAAGGTGCCTATGACCACTTATGTAGAAGTTGGAAAATAGGAAAGATGGTTCCACAGAGAGGAGTAAAGAGCATGGAAACACATTAGTGTTTGGTTCAGCATGATTCCTTTATGCCCTAGAGCAGAATTATTCCTGGATTTCTCAGGAAACCATCCACTAGTTTTTGGATTACCCAATCTCTTTGTTTCTTTTCATCTCTTGCCCCTTTTTGGTATCATTTCTCTTTGGGTTAGCTGCTCCTCCACAGAGTGGCAAAAGAAGGGTTTGCCAGAAAATTCCCTCAGAGAGGCCTAGGAAAAGGTGACGTAGATTAATTTTAAAAGTTTTCTATGATAATCTCATTGAATATAAATAAAACCATAATTACAATAATCAAATCTAAGATCTGGAAGGAAATATGTTGATGGAGCCTAACCTCCCACCCCCTATTAACATTCTCTTCCCAATCTTCAAACCCTTTTTAAAAAGCTCATGCGTCTAATATTTCCCAAAGCACTAAATCTACCACTATAATAATAACAACAAGAATGATGAGAATAAAAACAATAAAATATCATAGCTCTTCTTTACTGAGTATTAGCTGCACACTGGGCCCTGCTTTAGGTGATGAGCATAATTGTTATGAGCTAGATGCTATTATTATTACTCTTTATACACCTCTATTCAATGGAGTGTTTTCTCTGTTATGCAAAATAACAACGAACATTTTATTTATATATGAAATAACAATACACCTAGAATAACTTACATATTAGCTATAATTATCTATGCAAATGCACTGTATTCCCTCTGCCAATATCACTTTATGATAATTGTTAGGATTAAGTTATGCCTCCTCCAATTTTTATTTTTCTCCTATAACCATCTCTGTTTCATCTGTCTCTTATATCGTTCTTCCCTTATGCATCTTCTTCAGAATTTCGATATTTCCTCTATGAGATGCTTTCCAAAACTGAACACAACATTACAAATGTGATCATGTAACTGTCTTTCCTTTCCACTCGTGGTTTGAAAACTGGCTTTCACACAATAGCTTGGTGTTCCAGGTTCATATGCAGTTTGAGGTTTGGGAGCAAGTTCTAAGACCTGAAACATTTAGTTCAATTATGTGCACTTTAATAAATAATATTTTCTTTATCACTTGGCTAACGTGCACCAAGCTGGGAAGAATTAGTGTTCAATTGCTAGTAAAAAATGCCTAAGAATGTATCTAATAAGAGATGGGGGTGGAGAGTAAACAGGCCTGTTTGTACTGATTCTTCAAGTATATGTGATTCTAAATATATTTCAAATTTAAGAGTTGAAAAGAAGAGATGATTCCCAGTGTTAGAGAGCAAATGGGAACAAGCAGACATTCTCTTGTAAACTACCAGGGGAAGTCCACGTGCCACAACCTATTGGTCATAAATTTGTACTCAGCCTCTGAAACCTTATGGATGTGCAAGATGTGACTGTAAATCTCACATACAGAGACTGTCCCTATTGTGAGTATGACAAATATGTTAAATATTTATTTGCATACATGTTATTCTAGTGTTGCTTTTAATATCACATTATTGCAAGTTCTCAGACTTGGGGAATGAAATGAGTAATTGTAGCTCTGGAATAATGCGCCGTTTCAAATAATGTTATGAAAACCACGTGGGAAGTACATTTTATCTAAAATTATATAGCATTTGTGTTGATAAACCACTGCCCGCGCTTCTCCTTTCCTCACTTACTTACAAGACTTCTAACGCCAGATGTTTGGGTTTTCTCCCCCACATCAAGCAATTCTCAGACCCCGGCTGGGTGCCCTACAATTTAATTCAGTTCTAGCATGGTCTCCCTGGAGATAGCATCGAATACCACAGGTTAAGGTTAAGACAGGCCTACAAGACCGCCCCTCCCCCCATTGCAGATGCCAATTGCAGGTCCCGGGTTGTCACCTGTGCTTCTGAACTGACTGGCTATAAATCAAGGTTCTCAAGACCTCTGCCTTGGGTTTGCTAATTCACTAGAATGGCTCACAGAGCTTAGGAAATCACATCCTTATCCTTACTGGTTTATTATTAAAGGATATGATAGAGGATTCAAATGAACATCCGGGGGGCAGAGATGCAGAGGTCAAGGCACAGAAAAGGGGATTTCACGGTGTGCCTCCCTCCCAGCCCTTCTACAGGTTTATCAACCCAGAAGCTTCCTGAACCTTGTGCTTTTGAGATTTCTATGGAGGTCTCATCAAATAGGCATGATAGATTATTAACACAATTTCCAGTCCCTCTTCCCTTCTGGAGATGTGTTCCAAGCTCCTTTTTCTTTTTCTTTAAGATTTATTTATTTATTAGAGAGAGAGTGAGAAGGGGAGGGGCAGAAGGGGAGAAAGAATCCTGAACCAGACTCCCCACTAAGCATGGAATGGTGCTCACCCCAGGACCATGACCTGACCTGAAATCAAGAGATGGCTGCTTAACTGACTGAGCCCGCCAGGTTCCCTGGAAGTTCCAAACTGCTAATCATGGAGTGTTCTTTCCAGTGACTGCCCTCTTTCAGCCCCTATGCAGGAGACCACTAGGCAATAATATCTCCTTGAAAAAAAAAAAAAAAAAGACAATCCAATCACCCTGATAATTCCAAGGAATTTAAGAGCTCTGTGCCAGGAACTGAGGGCAGAGATCAAGATATATATTTTCTGATTTTAAAGATCTTATTTATTTATTTGACAGAGAGAGAGAGAGAAATCACAAATAGGCAGAGAGGCAGGCAGAGAGGGGGGGAAGCAGTCTCCCTGCTGAGCAGAAAGCCTGATGCGGAACTCGATCCCAGGACCCAGAGATCATGACCTGAGCTGAAGGCAGAGGCTTAACCCACTGAGCTACCCAGGCACCCTGTATTTTCTGATTCTGCAATGTCTATACCTTGTAAAGCATATAACACTTTAACTGAACACATATGTAACACTTTAGTTCAGGCATGGCTACAATCACTTGACAAATATTAATGTATCCCCCTGAGAGCCTCATGAGATGAGTATTATTAAAAATCTTTATTTCAGCATACCTGGGTGGCTCAGTTGGTTAAGCTACTGACTTCGGCTCAGATTATGATCCCGGAATCCCAGGATCAAGTCCTGCAACAGCTTCCCTGCTCAGTGCAGAGAGCCTGATTCTCCCTCTGACCCTCCCCCTTCTCGTGCTTTCTCACTCTTTCTCTCTCTCAAAATAAATAAATAAAATCTTTAAAAAAAACAAAACAAAAACAAAACAAAAAAAAACTTCATTTAGAGATGACAAGACTGAGGCCCAGGGAAGTTAAACAAGTTGTTCAACATCACACAGGTTGAGTGGCAACACCAGAGTTTGAATCCAGGAGGTCTGGCTCCCAAATCCATACTCTTAGCAAGCAACCACATTGACTTTGTTCAGAAACTATCAAGTGGAAAAAAAAAGAAAATTGTATACTTCGATTATGTAACCTGGCCAAGAAATCAGAGCTGCAAATATTTTTAATCAAAAGTCCACACTGCCACTTTTCGTCTAATAACAAGCATCTATTAAGATAGCTCCTCCTCCCCATTCAGAGGTTTCATAAAATGTATATGGGTTGGAATAAATAAGAAAGGAAAGGGAAAAAGAGAAGTCACTGATGAGATTATTTGCAATTAAATGAAGAATAGAAGGCATACAGAAACAAACATTATTTCTTACAGTACAAACATGTTATAATTGTATGTGATTTGTGTGAAACAAAGAATTAGGGCCAACTACTTAAAGACACACTCCGAAGTTCAACAAAAACAGATAACAGAGGGAGAGGCTTTAGCTTTTTATCTTGAATGAAGGAGAAACACAAGAGAAAATCTGCCCTAAGGAAATGTATTTGGAGTGTTACTGGGCCCTTTGTTAGGTTTAAAGAATGACCTACTAGATGTGCTGTGGACTCACTCTATTATATTTAGTTTTCTATCAATATACAAAGGTATTTGAAAGCACAATACCTGAATGAACAAATATGTTTACAAGTAATGAAGTCACTTTGTGTATGTAGAGCATTATTTTTAATCCCATGGTTCCCTGGTTTTATACAAAACAAGGTAAAAAGGAAATAATTTTTTTTTCTACATTGCTCCTTGGTGGGGGGGGGGATTCTACAAAATATGTCACTAATAGGACAGAAATTTTTACCTGTTGAATACATTCACAATCATATTAGTTCCTATCTCAAGTCTCAACACCCATGAGCCAAAAGGAAATACCCATCATTTTGGGAGTTACCTCCCATCAGTACTTGTAAGAATCTCCAGTTACGCTCATGTGTATTGTCTGACATGCCTTACACCTTACCCGTTTTGTGGTCCTCAGCAAGGTCACTATTCAGTTTTTCTGTAGGACTGCAGGATTAATAGCCCCCATTGCTAGACCCCAAGGAGGGATGCTGCCCAGCCTTTGCTCAATGCCTTTGCCTGACCTTTTCATCTCTCTTGTTCCTAGCTACTGTCACATCCTCCTGTCTTTTGTTCATTTCAGGCCACTCCATACCATTTGCTGACCACTTTTACTACTAAAACCATATGGTCTATTAATTCCTTATCATCTCTGTGTTCAATACTGCTTGAGATACTGCTTTCGCTTCGGTGACAACTTGGGGTACAAGTCTCCTCAAGCCTGTCATTCCTCTCCAGAGTTGATAGAAATCTGTCTTCATTGTGTCCAGTTGTTTTGGGTTGGGTTCCCACAGCTGAGTGGCCTGTGCCATATACAGTTATATATATGTATGTAATAGTTAAACACATAACTATACTTTTATAGTAATAATCACATAGTGACATATAGCTATATGACTATATATAACTCTAGCTATCTCATTTCTCTATTCCAGGACATAGAGATCCTCAGGGTTGGATGACTGCTGCACTGGTAAGATGGAGCCACCATGTCACATTATTCAAGTGGTACTAAGTGTCACCATTGTCTTAGTAACAGCCACTGAGTAACCAAGAGAAGTCTAAAGGCAGGTCTTAAAACAAGGAATTTTCCATCTTGCTGAGAAGACAAAATGTACCCATAAAGCAGTCATTTGCATTTGTGATTCTAAATATGGACACGCATCAGATTTACCCGGTGTGTGTGTGGGATTTCTGAAATATAGATCCCTGATTTCCATTAAGACACACTAATGAGAATTTCCTGCGGTGGACTCAGGCATAGGTATTTACAACAACTCACAGGAAATGATGGGCAATGGGTAATTCACGAGAGGTTTGCCTTTCTTCTCAATACAGTGCAACTCCATCAGAGTACAATAAATGTGGTCCAAAGAGTCGATCACTATTAAGAGGTTAATGAAATGACTGTCAGGGACTAGCCCTCAAACCATCCTGCTGGAGTTCCTGAGCTCCATCTCTAGATCAAGCTTTATTCTATTCCTGGCTAGTCGGTGCCTTCTAGCGTTTCTTGTGTGCCTTGCAAAATGGTTGGGAGGATCCAGGTTCTGGGCTGAGTGGGAATTCCTGGTCAGTAGTAGACATTCGAATTCTTCGTGGTAGCTGGAATTCCCCTCTCAGCAGGTAGATTTGGGCTAGGAGAATTTGGGGGAAACAAGGTCCTACCATCTGTCATCCCCAGCTTTTCCACCCTTTTCCCCTCTGACCTCATGATTCTACCTTTACCTTCTCTCCATACACAGAAGGTAAGCCTTAACATGCCCCTGTGTACCAAAGTGGGCTCTGAGGCACTCAGGCACCAAAGTCTATGACCTGATATCTGAGTTAGCAGTTACAGGAGAATTTGTTTTTTCATGGATGGGGTTATCTTAGATGATTACTGTCATTTTATTATACAGAATTTTGCTTAGCTAGAATTCTTTGAATTTTTTTATATCTATATACACATACATAAATATAAATAAATATTACGTAATAACATAGTATGTAGTGCATAATAATACATATATGCACACATTAAAACATTTTTTATCTAAAAACCAAATTCTTCCAAATTATTTCAATGTGGGTATTATTTGCATTGTATTGACTCTATGTGAATTCTGAGAATTGAATCTTAGACTCCTAAAAAAATGACATGATTTCTTAAAAAGCAGTTGGCATCTAAGAGGCAGGAAGCTGAGGTATAAGAGCCAGAGTCACTTGTAGAGTTTGCATTGGCTGGAGTTTATTAGATAAAATATATTTCTGTTGTTCCATCCCACACAGACTCAAGTCACTCTTTAGGATGAGTGATTAATAAAAGCTTTACCTAAATCCATAAAGGGAAATTGGAGTCAAATCCTAATCCAAACGCAGGCCTGTTTGCAAATTAGAGCCCAAATCCTAATCCTTCCGAGGCTTGTCCATTCCAGCTAGAAATGGCATTGTTGTTTTAATTTAAAATCTATGCTCCCACAACATCTTTAAAAGGTGATTGCTATTTCTGTGTCATTAAACACAAAGGCTTTTATAGATTTTTTTTTTCCCCTAAAATGTACCATAAATAAAGCTGAATATTCAGCTTATCTAAAAATGAGGAGGGATGTGCTTTGGAATACAACCATTTAACAGAAAGCATAATTAAAACCATTTTTAGGTCAATCTGACTTGATTTTCAGGTACAATTTTCAGAGATGACCTGGAACCTATATGAGGCCACTTACATCAATGATCTCCCTAAATTAATGACAATTCTTAAAAAGGTTTATCAACTAAGATTAAGCTTGGCTAACCTAACAGTGAGGCATTCAGGACTGCGAGAATAGCTTTTTCAGGTACACCCAGCTCCTCCTTCCACCAACCCTGGATGTGGCTCCTGCTCCTGTGGTTCAAATTGCCTGCTAGGACTCCAGACCACATCCCCAGCTCCGAGAGAGAAAGGCAGGTACAGGAGAAAATGGTATACTCCTTTACCTTGCAAAGGAAGCACCTGCCAGAGGCACTTAACGACATAACCCTTGCATTTACACAATCAAGTCATACTGTTTCAGCTAGTGACGGGGGAGGACGGAGATTGAAACTGGAATTGAAACATTACTTTTAAATCCAAGGAAGAGAAATACATCATGGTAGAAGGTAACTTACAGTTCTGGCAGCCACTGAGGTGTAGTGTGATAGTGTTTAGGACAATCAAAATCTTGCCTGTGGGAATAAGATTGTGGTATTTGTTGGGCTCTGGGCCTGGTTTGATGGGTCCAGCATGTGTTGCATGTCTAACCGTACTCCTGGATTAAGGGTCTGAAATAGCCTTTGACGTCTCTCTCCCTGATATGGCAAACTTTAATCCCTCTTTAAATATTTAGATAAAATGGTTTTTTTGTTTTGTTTTGTTTTTTGTTTTTCCTCAGAAAGCTTTTCTTTATCACCACGTTCCATTCTAATAAGTGACCTGAGGTTTCTCTGTATTCCTACAGCATATTTTGTGGTTGAGGAAGTAGAAGTGATGTCAGTGTGGTTACAAGCTCTGCTCAAAGCAGATGTCTGAGTGGTGAATCGTTGGTTGGCTCTTACCAGGATTCTTATACAAGATATCCTGCGAGGTCAAACTCCTGACTGCTTAGCCAAAGCATCAGTTCATAGGTCTGGTTTTCAATCACAAGATGTCTCCAGTTGCAAGCCAATAATTTCAAACCAGACTGAAAATAGCTATTGTCTGAGTCATATATCAGGGTTCAATCTGTTAATATTTCCTAGAGCTCCACTTGATTCAAGTGTATCTGAATCATTTTTACTTATCTTCCATCTCGTCTGCCTGTTTCTTTTTACCTTCCCAAACTCCACACTGTCTCTCTTGCAGGGATCTAGAATATTTGCATATTCCATCCTTTAGAAACTAAGGACCTGATTTGGATCCACTACCTCCTTAGATAGGCAACACCTAAAAACCTGAACCAGGCAATTTTTTTTTTAATTTTTTTATTTTTTATAAACATATATTTTTATCCCCAGGGGTACAGGTCTGTGAATCACCAGGTTTACACACTTCACAGCACTCACCAAAGCACATACCCTCCCAATGTCCATAATCCCACTCCCTTCTCCCAAACCCCCTCCCCCCAGCAACCCTCAGTTTGTTTTGTGAGATTAAGAGTCACTTATGGTTTGTCTCCCTCCCAATCCCATCTTGTTTCATTTATTCTTCTCCTACCCACTTAATTTTGTTAGTGAAAACGATCTCTATTTTTAAATTTGCTGGAAAACATATAAACTGGGACTGACTTTTTCAGGCAAATGGGGACCTATGGACACCCTAGAAATAATGGAGACCCTTGAATACTGTAATTTTTGAGGAAATACTTGTGTTTACTTTTCCACTGGGCAATATTTTGGAATAAATTGTAGTAGGAGAGCTTAAAAGCCATGCAAAGAGAATTAATGTGTGTGTGTGTGTGTGTGTGTGTGTGTATCCAAAAAGCAGGGCTAAAGAAATATTGTAAAGGCATTCTATGACACAGGCATGAGCCGTTTGAGACTGTCTCAGTTCCCCAGACTATGTTGCTATAAGCTTAATAAAATAGGGTGAGGATTTCAGCATCTGTTTTTCATTTTTTATTTGTTTTTCTTTTTGTGCAAAGGCATGGGGAAGATTATGTTATAGAGTCAGAGTCTTAAACATTGCTTTATCCATGAAATAAGTTACGCATTGCAGCTGTAGCTTTGGAACCCGAGATAAGCATTTCTATGTGTTTAACACAGTGGGGAGTGGGGAAAAAGGCAGGGACAGTTGTGTCAGCTACACCAAATAAATAATATTACATATGTACATATGTGACCAATGTATCGATACTAGTAATTACTTGGGACAAATATTTGTAAGCAACTCTGATGTAATTTTTTAGAGAGGGGCTTCATTATGACAATAATCCATGTTCCTTATTAAACACTCTCTTTTTCTATACTATCAAACCCTCCACTCCCCACGAAATGGAAACCCACTCCCAAAACCTACTATCTTAGAATTCATAAATGTGGTATTTAAAATAATTTAAAGAAGGAAGTTTGGTGCTAATATGTATATTCTTATAATTATCCTGGAAAAGTTCCTAAGCGTTCCAAACTGCCTGAAGTTCCATTAATCTGGGCTAGGCTAAATTAAATATAAGATAGTTCAGCTGTGTTTGTTTTTAATTTGCAAAGGAATTTAGTGTTCCGAAAGTGAGGGACTAGCAAACCAGGATTCAATCAATCAGGAATATTTTGGGCATCTCTGCCAGTAGCATTAATGGGAAAGACCTGCTGTTATAATCCACAGGGTCTTTGGCAGGTCCTGAAATAAAAGGGAATTTATGAGAGAATCTGAAGCCTAAAAGCTGATCAGAGATAAAGGTGGTAAAACTAATATATGAACTATTTAGCTAAAACGAGAGGGTTCTAGAGTTGAAGGATATGTACATCAGAGAGCCATAGGTTTTAATAAAATATTATTTTACAATTAATCTATCACCATATCCATTTATTCCAGGCACATAATTTAAAATTTCAAGTTATATTACAAAACTTGTTTATAACACATTTCCATTCTTCCTGACCTCTCTCATGCTACCCAGCAACAGAAATTAACTTATTTCGTGTTTTTTTCTGTTAGTTGGCACTCCATTTCTAAATACTAATTTTTTTCCTGCCTTCTTAGCTCAGCTTAGACATGAGCCCACACAGCCTACTATGGGAGTTAATGATCTTCCTCAGCACTTCCTCCCCTCTTTGGGAGAGTTACAGCAGGGATTTGGTTAAATAAATCCTCAGTACTTGTCATTATAATTCTGTAAAGGATATTCACTTTTTTTCTTTTTAATATTTTATTTATTTATTTTATTTATTTCTCTTTAATATTTTATTTATTTATTTATTTTAAATATTTTATTTATTAAAAAATATTATTATTTGACAGAGATCACAAGTAGGCTGAGAGACAGGCAGAGAGAGAGGAGGAGGCAGGCTCCCCGCTGAGCAGAGACCCTGGGATCGTGACCTGAGCAGAAGGCTGAGGCTTTAACCCACTGAGCCACCCAGGCGCCCCAGTGATATTCACTTTTGAGCTAAGATATACAGTATGATTTTTTTTTGTTTGTTTGTTTGTTTGGTACATGTTAAATTTTGGCAATTAATATTTGTGTATCTTTTTAAAATTCATTTTTTATTTACAGTGGATCTTCCATAATATTCAGGTTCAAGGAATAAACTCCTCTCCACTATATTTTCCAAACGTCCAAGACATGAAGTAACTTAACAATTCTATTTCTTTTTCTAACAATCTCTTTCTGCTAGACATCTGACACACTCATTAATGTACACTGTTTTTCCTGCTGGACCTAACGCAGAGCTACTATTCTGGGACAACTTTTACTACTCTCCTTAATTGATTCTGGACTCCTGTTTCTTCATTTACCTCCTTGTTTTCAGATAGCATTTCTTCTAGGACCTTCTTGAAAAAGAATGCTTGGGTGTTTAAAACAGAACAAAACAGCAAAAACGGGGTAATTTTGACATTCTAAAAACACTTATGTCCTACCCCTCACGCTTTAAATGTAGCTTGGCTTCTCGAGAATTCTAAGTTAAAAATATTTTCTCCTCAAATTTATGAAAGCATGGTTTAATTTTTTTTCTAATGTGTTGTTTATAAAAGCTGGTATCATTCCAGTGCCTGATATTTTATATGCAAACTCTTCCCACCCACCTCCAAAATTTTTATAGTAATTGTAATAATAATCAATTCTTTACTTTCTCTAATATGTTACTTCATGAACTTTGTAAAAGTTTTTATAATAATTTTATACTAATAATAATTTAATCCTCATAATGAGAGGATCTCCTATCTCATAGGAGGTAGATATTATCAATGCCAATCCCATTTTACAGATGAAGAAACTGAGCACTAAGACAAAGGTAGGCACTTTGGCGAACTGGTGGATATGAGTATTGAATGCAGGCAGTTTAGCATAAGACTCCGTATGCATAATCACGATACCACCTGCCTCTTTTCCAGGTGTTAGGAGAGAAATATTTGGACTTTCACTTTGGAGCAAACCGTCAGGTATGAGAAATTTTGTTGTATTATTGTTTTTCCTATTTTTTTTTAATTCTATTAGTTGGATTTTGGATCCTCTTGATTAAATATTTCATTTAAAACATCTTTTCACTTTGCTTTTAACATTTAAAAACTGGTTTTATTCTGCATTGTATGAATCTCCCAAGCTTTCTATTGCCATGATTGGTAGTAGCAATATTTAATTTTGGTGGTCCTGTTTTTAATTTCCAGGGGCCATTTCCTGTTTTTTTCATTGTTCCTCTTAAATTAGTTGCACCTTCCATTCATTTCGTGGATGGAATATCTTCTCTTTTTGAGGATACCCATTAAACACTTAAGTTTCCTGCTCCCTACTTTGTTTCTATTTCCCCAAAGTTTCTTTCTTCTATTGGGTCTTCTGGTTTCTCATTTTTCATCTGAATTCTTTCTTCCAATGAGTGGGCCTTGTTGATTGTTACCAGGAACGATCCAGGGCTGGGCAAACTTGATCACTGGAGGAAATCTCCGGTGTTGTTATTTGGAATATTTGAATTTTTCAAAATAAGAATTCTTCAATCTTCTGCTTGGCATTATACATCTTGAAGAGGGTGTTCTGATATGTAGGACAGAGGTTATAGACTGAGAGGGGCTGGCCAGTACCAGATCTTTATGGAGTCTACGTCAGCCCTGCACTTCTACTCTCTATGGAGCCTGGTGGCTTTGAGACCAAAATGTCCTTCAGAGTAATTTATTTATTTTTTTTCCCTCAGAAACATAACACTGTGTTTCATAGTATATTTTGAAGGGTGAGGGAGAGGTGGGTACTAATCACCTGACTCTAGCTACATTTTTGACCAGTTTTCTCTGCGTTGAGCTTCATGACTGTTTCTTGCATTACTGGGGTTCTAGAGGCAAATTGATTCTTTTCTTTCTTTTTTTCAAGATTTTATTTATTAGAGGGAGAGAGAGAGCATGAGCAGGGGGAGAGGTAGGGAAAAGCAGATTCCCTGCTGTGTCGTGAGCTAGAAGCTAGATGCAGAGCTCCATCCCAGGACCTGGAGATCATGTCCTGAGCCAAAGTCAGATGTTTAACTGACTGAGCTTCCCAGGTGCCCCAGAAAACTGATTCTTTTCTTGCAGTTACATTGCAGCATAGGTTCCTCTAACCTATGAACATTTCTTTAAATACTTTACCTACTGGTCCTTTTTATTTTTTTTTTTCTCTTTCTCTACACACTTGTTTTCCCCTTGTGGAGAGTTTTATATGCTTATAACTTAATTTTGCCTCTACTCATGGGTTAGTGGAATTTTAGAAGATAGTACATATAAATGTAAAAATGAATGTGCGCTTTAAAACTTTTTAGATTTGTTTTAGTGTTGATGTATATGTTTTATGCAGGTAAGGTAATAAAGTGTGTATATACAGGACATATAATTAGCATCATGTGTACACATGGCTGTGTAATCTATGATTGATAAAGTGAAACCCTCCATTATTTTTCTGCTTTACTTTTTGCAAACTAGTTAATGAAGATTTAATAGGTGCATGGATTGGGACTTTTGCTATGGTGATAATGAATGATATAAGCTGACATATGTCAAAATGTATTTGGACAAAAGATGAGAAATGGGCCACCAAGGAGGACAAATTGCAAGAAAATAAGATGATCAGTCTTATCAGAATGGATGAAGAAAATGGAAAGAAGTACAAAGCAGACTAAGAATCTGGATGCCAATGGCTTCTAATATGGAATATGAAACAGCATGACTTGATCAATCACTGTTTGGAAAAAGCTTAAAGTATTTATTAAGTTCATAGCCACCACTGCTGTGCTATGCCTCTAGCAAGTTCTTCCAAACCACTTCTTTGTTTCATACCCATCCCCAGATATCTCTGAGATATCCTCCATTCCCTGCAATGCACAAACCTCCTGTTCAAGGGCAAAACAGTTTGCTAAAACTAAAAGAAAATTTGGTCAACATAATGAAATTTTAGGGAGAATTTTATATGTCTGGGAATATAACAAATGTGAGGGGCATTTGGATACACTAGGGAACAATTAAATTTCCTGAAACAGCTCTAGCACTCCTTCCCTTGATTCTACGTTAGTTCAGGTCAATGCCACAGAATGAAATACTGTCCTATTCTCTCTTGCCTGTAGAGGTATATTTAAATTTTGTGGTAGTAGAACTGATGCTCTAAACAATAGGCTGATTATACCCAAATCATGGAAATTTTCAGATACAGAATATATATATTTAGTTCTATAATATGCATGTTAAAATAGGAATAGGGAGGCTGGTTGTCTCCAATACCTATCCTCAGGCTTAGGAAGACAATAATGTGAAAGGAAGTAAAATGATAAAGGGCTGTCAGATTCAGGAAAATTCATGTTAGTGGGTAAGGGTAAGAATGCAATTCAAATCATGTGATTATAGAAGCTCAGGGCTAGAGGAAACTTTTGATATCTACAGCTTACCTTTATTTTATAGATAATAATAAATCAACTCCTTACTTCATGCCAGATACTATTCTAAATGTTTAATACCCTCAACTAACTTAATGCCCTCAAAAATCCTATGAAACATATCCTACTTCTATCATCACCAAGGAAACTGAGTTGTAGAGAGACCAGGTGATTTGCTCTGGGTTGTACAGATATTAATGTTAAAATCAAGACTTGAATCTACAGTTTGGGGACACCTGGGTGGCTCAGTTGGTTAAGAGTCTGCTTTGGGCTCAGGTCATGATCCCAGGGTTCTGGGATTGAGTTCCACATCAGGCTCCTTGCTCAGCAGAGAACCTGTTTCTCCTTCTGCCTGCCGCTCCCCCTGCTTGTGCTCACTCTCTTTCTCTCTCTCTCTGACAAATATATAAATAAGATTTTTTTTTTAGATTTTATTTATTTATCAGAGAGAGAGAGCAAGCACAGGCAGACAGAGTGGCAGGCAGAGGCAGAGGGAGAAGCAGGCTCCCCGCCGAGCAAGGAGCCGGATGTGGGACTCGATCCCAGGACGCTGGGATCACGACCTGAGCCGAAGGCAGCTGCTTAACCAACTGAGCCACCCAGGAGTCCCAATAAAATATTTTTTAAAAAAAATCTAGTTTGGCCCCCCCAAACCTAAGGATATGCATTTAACTAGTAGATGTTTCCTTTCTTGAAGGGCAAACACCCAAAGATGTAAATAGATTTTTATTAACATACCAAGACTAAACTAAGATTTTTTTGCTGTGATTCATGGTATTAAACACAGATTGAGATTCACAGCTACTGATCAGGACCTGTGAAGGCACTAGCTTTGCATGTTAGAGTTATTTAGTTACTACATTTCAATAATGGTATCAGTTATTCCTGGGTCAAACCTAATGTGGAGCTAAATAGGTGGGACTGCTGATTAAAGAAAAGATAGGTTTATTTTTATCATAATCATTACTTTGTAACATTTCTTGTCTTCTATGTGCCAGGGAATATGCTGGATAACTGACTTATATTTTCTTACTTAATTCTCACAAGACCACTGTGTTATAGCAAGTATTATTATGTCTATTTTGCATATGTGGGATCTTAAGAAGTTTAGAAATCTATACAACATCATAAAACAATTAAATTTCAGTGTTAATAATCAAAACTTGCTCTTTCAACTTTCAAAGACCTTCTATCATTACATACCTTGACTATTTTTTATAAATATTACGAATGAAAATTTGCTTTGGTTTTGAATATGTACAATTCTGTTAGTTAAAATACAATGTACATTCATTTGTGGGGCTTTAATTTGACCTCTCTAAATGAAATTGCTTTAAAAAAAAAAAAAACCTTGTCAATACAGAGCAAAACAATGACATCCCCTTGTGTGATATGCATTCCTAGGTGCACATTATCATTTCTGAGTAGCTATGCATATTTTCTCCTTATTAAAAAATGTATGCACAGCTAATGTTTACTCAAGAGATGAATTATTTTGCATGTGAAAAATTATAATTGTTATATCCAGTCACATTTCAACCTTACATCACCAAAAGGGAGACTTTTGCTAGAAACTCTCTTGCAACAAGGTTTTTTTTTTTTTTTTTTTTTTTTTAAAGCTCTCCAGCCAGCTTTAATGATTGTAAAATATTTAGGTATTTTTTAAATGCTGGAGACCAAATAGAATAATGTATGAAAGCAATAAATAAATAAGTAGACAAATCGCATCTAAAGACCAACGGATAGTGAGGCCTTTTACAACAGGATCGACCACAGAGGTTTTAAAATCCATTTGATAGTGTTTATTTGTGGTGGGGAGATTCTTAAACAGGTGAACCTCATTACTCTCAGCAGACCACAGAGGAAGCAGTGATGGAGGGCATTAGCAAACCAGCTAGACGTGGTGACCACAATTAAAAATACTGAGCTTTCTGGAAGGAGTTAGAGTGAAACTACTCAACCTCTGGCTACTCCCCAAAACCCAACTTACACTGTAAATGTCCCTTTCTCTTGGGGAAATCATGCTTTTCCGATGGTCAGACAAGCTCTGCCTCATGGACATGTCTTCAACCTAGGACGCAGGCGAGGGGGCTAAAAGGGGCAGCTGTAAGAAGCACTCTTAAAGGGATTTTGTTAAAGGGATTTTATGAAACCTCTCACTGAGGTGCAGTTGGGTCACACTGACATAATGCTCTGGCTGTGGGCAAGTCCAGCTCTTGAAATTAAGGGTTTACAAGCAGGCATCTTCTAGATTTTAAATTCCTTTCTCCCTTTCATTCCCTTTTCTCATGATAATGCTTTTATGTTTTTCAAAATATCCGCATGGACATTTACATGAATGTCTGTAGACTTTTTCCCAGTAAGCAATTTTCTGCATTTCAGTCATCTCTGTTTAAAAAAAAAAAAAATCCTAATACATCTAATTTTTCACACACAATTTTCATTGATTACTAATTCATATGACAGACATGCTACCTTAGTCTTCATGTTAATATGTTCATTGAAAATGACATAGAAGAAAGGGCATTTAGACCTACAGAGAATTAATTAGCATGTAATTCTCAGTATATCATCTAGTGTTAATTAGCAGTTAAACCATCTTCTTGTGCATGACCTGCTGATTTCAGTACAGTGTCCTATTTTGGAGACCCTAGGGGAACAAAACTTGAAAGGATCTTCAGTCTTCTTTTTTTGAAAATGAAATATGGAATCACAGCTCCAATTCTCCTGTGCTTTGTTTAACCGTTATATATTTTCCTCATTTTGTTCCTTTCTTAAATCTGTGTCATAGGCATTATGTCTTCCACTTCTAATAAAATAGTGGCCAGACCTTAACTAATTGTTAAGAGTGAGATGAATATTCATATTTAAATCTTTTTAAAGTTAGAATTTTTTCCAATTTTTCTTATTCACAGTTCTTAGATGTTCAGTATGACTGCTACACAAATTTGTGTATGAGCTAGTCTTACTGTTTTCTGTTTGCTTATGTTTTTACACATGTATGTTTTGGTGGTATACACATATATCATCGAAGCAAAAACAAAACAAAACAAAAAAAACACCTCATGGAAAAATTTGGCAAGTCATGGATGAAACATTCTGAATTTTTAAGTATTTCTTTAGGGGTGTCTGGGTGGCTCAGTGTGTTAAAGCCTCTGCCTTTGGCTCGGGTCATGATCTCAGGGTCCTGGGATCGAGCCCCGTATCAGGCTCCCAGCCCAGCCTGCTTCTCCCTTTCCCTCTGTCTGTTGCTCTGCCTACTTGTGCTCTCTCTCTAACTCTCTGTCAAATAAGTAAATAAAATCTTTTTAAAAATGTTCATATCTGAAGTGTAAGAAATTGAGAACCCTTAAAAAACTGAAAAATGACATTTCTGTCTATTTGAGATAAGCCAGCATGCCAGCCAGGCCTGCTGACTCAGCGTTCATAGGACATTTTTGCCTTCACTAATCTTCCTCCTTTGGTTCAGGCCTGGTCCTCCCCATGCTGGACCCAACCCTGGTCTCTGTGTCTGTATCTTTCGTGGCTATCACTTGGGTTCACATTTCTTAGACTGGTAGTAAGATCAAGGAAATCAAAGTACATTATTTTTAAAGGCTTTCCCAGCTTTTTGGATTTATAAACATATTAAAAAGGGGATGGTTATTAAATTAGCCTCTTCACCAAAAAGAGCAACTTGGACAATCCACAAAGCATTTTCACACACATTATCTCATTTGATTTTCACAGAAACTCAGAGCGAGTATAATTACTGTCATTTTACAAAGAGAGAAAGGGTCTCAGAGAGATTCAATGATTTCTCAAGGAATCAAAGTGAGAGAGATGTGGTATAATCAAGAATAATCCTTAGATTTTTAATTTCTACAACCAAGTCTGTCCCAGCTTTATTAGTTTAGTCTTCACATGTAGACTTCAAACACTGCTGTCTAGTAGTCCCCCTTGGGCTGGAGGATAATACGGAAATAGAGGTGAGGAAATGAAGAAGTGGAAAGAAAGCTGACCTGGCATCAATTTAATATCACATGACTTTTCTGCAACCTAGGGAGCAGGGTTCGTTGGTTCCTTTTCAAGACCACTTCTCACACAGCTTCTTCACAACACAGCAGGAGGTGATCCATAGGTACCAAAGTTTGAGGTCAGTGGCATAAAGACACTGTGTTCTCATTGAACACTCTTGATAAGAAATGAAATGCTTCTATCTTCATTTTGCAATTTGATTAAAAATGGGTTCCTAACTTGTCTAAGACTGAGGCCTCATTCTAAATATGCTCAACCAGGAGTGCCCAGGTGGCTCAGTCGTTTAAAGTGTCTGCCTTTGGCTCAGGTCATGATCCCAGGGTCCTGGGATCAAACCCTGTGTCAGGTTCTCTGCTCCACGGGGAGTTTGCTTCTCCCCCTGCTTGTGCTCTCTCTTTCTCTGTGTCAGATAAATAAATAAAATCTTAAAAAAAAAAATTCTCAACCAACAAAAATTTGAATCCTAATCACCTATATTAAATGTTTAAATTTATAAGATTTTTAGGGAAGGCCCTGGATGAGACAAAAAGTGCACGTTTTAAATAATCAGCCCCATCACTTGAATCAGTTGGGAACTTAGGTTAAATGTATTGCAAATTCTTTACACATTTATCCTATTTCTAGAACAATCTCATAGGGTTCTGACCTCAGACAGCACAGGTTCAAATCCATGTTCTGACATTGTCAGATTCCTGACTCCTAGCAAGATGACTGATGTGTCCGTACCTTGGTCTGTTTTAAAGATTAAGTGAGGTGGTACACTTGGAGTTAATCGATACATACTGGCTATTACTTTTGCTATTATATAATCAAGGAGAATAGGGAAGTACCTAGCATTTTATGTCATTCTCTTATGGTAATAGTGTTCTGGAAAACTAACTATGCTCCTTGTTTATTTATTTTGTTTTATTTTTTTAAGATTATTTTTTTATTTGACAGACAGAGATCACAAGGAGGCTGAGAGGCAGGCAGAGAGAGGAGGAGGAGGAAGCAGGCTCCCTGCTGAGCAGAGAGCTGGATGTGGGGCTCCATTCCAAGGCCTTGGGATCATGACCTGAGCTGAAGGCAGAGGCTTAAGCCCCTGAGCCATCCAGGTGCCCCTCCTTATTTATTAATTAACTTAGTGTCACCACAGTTTCCAAATTTCCATGTGACTTATAGGTGATTATTACCGTATTAGTTTAGATGTACATATTTATATGTTTGTGTTTGTGTATAACATGGTAACATGGGTCAAACCACATTTCCATATTTCCCAAAGCTTTTGAAAATAGGAAAAACAGGGAATTTCATCAGTCTGCTAATACATTGAGTTACATGATGCCAAAGTAATCGATTTTACTTTTTAAAGTGTTTTTATTTTTTTAATAAGAGTAATTGATTTTCTTTTTTTACCTGATGACTGAATTGACTGGTTGGAGTTGGTATTTTATACACCCACCCTGAATTAAGCAGTTGTGAAAATTGTTGGTTATTCAGTCTTTTAAAGCACCATTAGTGCATTTTTCTGCCAGTGGCTTGAACATATTCATGCAGCCTTCAAAAATTTCTAATTTATTTCCAGGTAGGAGATCATATATTGGAAAAATCTGACTCAGCATGAAATATTTATAGTAAAAATTACTTTACCCTAATAAGTGTACTTAAAATGTGTTTGTTCAGAAAGTTTTTCCCTTCTACCAGCTTTATTTTTTTATCATAGCGTTTCATTCAGCCTCTCACCTTGAACAGTTACACAGGGAGTTTTATGAAGAGCCGTGATGTCCTGGAAATAGCTACCTAGCTGTCAAAGTTATCACTTCAACTGTGGAAGCTAAGTCCAAGTTTTACAGGCGTGGTCCTCTAGTACCCTTTCCAGACTCCTTCCCTGTGAGGAAATCATTCTAAAAATGTTTGGTAATTATTTCCTTCTTTCAGCTCAGAATCACCCTGATCTGCTCGTTGGAGAAGAGAAAAAACATGCTATTGGTCATATGATTATAAAACCTTCACACAGGAGCTGAAAGAACTCACTCTGGTTTGTAGTTTCCAAATCAAATGTTGCACACCCATCTAGAGAGAATTAGAGATGATGGCTTTTACATCTTTCTGTCCTTCTCCTATGTCTAGTGTCTTTGAATTATTTCAAGCAACTTTTCATTCCTTCCCTCCCCAAAGTTCCAGCGGGATCCTTCTCTTGCATGGTTGTAGGGCAAAAGAGTTTAATGAAGTGGCCTGGAAGGCTACATGAATCATAAATTTAAGCCGGTTGACTTCTTTATGAAGCCACGGTACAGACAATGGTGTTCAGGAAGAAATTGTTAAAACAGACACTTCCCTTCAGTGATTTCTGAAATGTGCTGTTCTATCCAGTTAAAAACAATGTTTTATATTTCTTGCTGTACTGGGTGACAAAGTGAAGTGTAGTGTAATATTTGATACCCAGAAGTGAAGTGTGATCCTACTCCTATGACAGATGCTGAGAGGAGGTGGTCTACAATTGCTGAGGTAGCCTCAGGGCTTTCTCCTGAGATACCTCAAAAAGTCCGACAGTAGGTCTTTCTGAGATCATGAGGATTAAGAGAAATCTGTTTTTCTTTGATTTTTATGATTCAAGGCCTTTGGAGTTTTATTTAAAAGAGGCCTCTTTAAAATTATAGATTTGTTCTTTTTTAAATGGCAGTGTTTTCCTTTCGTTCATCCCTGTACATCGAATATTCCCTGCTTGAGCAATGTGTGGTGGGAACTTTGTTAGGCACTCTGGGGGAAAGAGCACGAAATGGAAAGAGCCTGCCTTCAAGGTATTTATTTAACTTTCAGGTAAGATAGAGTTGGGGATCACTTCCGTTTTTGTTTCATGTCATGCAATCATGTGATAGTATTTAGTTTCTCACTTTCTGTAGTCAAGTTAAGAAAATTAAATCTAATTTATATTCTGGAAAGGTGCAATTCTCTTCGTGTAATCCAAGTGAGCATGCTTTGAGTTATTTTGGTAATTCCTCTTTCGCTCCAATTTTCAAATGCAAATTGTCTGTTCCAGCAACTTTTTTAACCCTATATTAACACCTTTTTTTATTGTGGCAAAACACAGCGTAACACAAAATTTACTATTTTAACTATTTTACCTACTTTCTATTTTATTTTTTTTTTAAGGATTTTATTTATTCCTTTGAGGGTGAGAGAGAGCATGAGTAGGGGGGAGAGGCAGAGGGAGAAGCAGACTCCTGGCTGAGCAGGGCGCCATATGTGGGGCTTGATCTCAGAACCCTGGAACCGTGACCTGAGCCAAAGGCAGACACTCTGACTGAGCCACCCAGGCGCCCCTATTTAAACCATTTTATTTTTTTATTTTATGTTTTTTTTTAAAGATTTTATTTATTTATTTGACAGAGAGAGATCACAGTAGGCAGAGAGGCAGGCAGAGAGAGGGGAAGGGAAGGAAGCAGGCCCCTGCTGAGCAGAGAGCCCGATGCGGGACTCGATCCCAGGACCCTGAGATCATGACCTGAGCCGAAGGCAGCGGCTTAACCCACTGAGCCACCCAGGCACCCTAAACCATTTTAAAAGGTACAGTTTAATGCCAATTAGCGTTCACAGTTCTGTGCAAACAGCACCACTACCTCGTCCCACACGAACCTCAGCATGCAGGCCCATTAAGCAGTCATTCCTTATTCTCCTTTGCCCCTGTCCCCAGACTGCCTTTAATCCACTTTCAGTCTTTCTAGATTTCTTTATTCTGGATATTTCTTGTAAAGAGAATCATATATTATGTAGCTTTTTGTGTCTGTCTTCTTTCATTTAGTATGATGTTTTCAAGGTTTATCCAGGTGGTAGCATGTATCCATATTCATTTCTCATGGCTGAATAACACCCCATTGCATGGCTACACCACATTGTAGCCATTATTATTATTAGTCAGTTGACAGACATTTGGGTTGTTTCCATCAGTTACTTTGGTAATGGATAATACTACATACTCAAGTAAAATTTGAGTATATTTGCTTGCTTCAAGTAGTACAGAAATAATTAAAATTCATTTGAAATGACATGGGAATGTTCCTTTGTATATTGGACCATCCCATCTGCTTCTTAGGCTTCTGATTTAATGTGGTATATGAAATATACACCAATAGGGACTTCTCTGCCTCCTCCCTACAAGGTCCTATGTTACTTAGGTAATGGGTTCTCAAAAAGCATTTTTGTAGACATCTAAAATTTAGCTAGAATGGAAAAGTTATTTTTCATCAAAGTACTAATATGCCTAATGCCCTGACAGCACTGGAAAATAGAATGAAAAGAGATTGTATTATGTTTCATAATTTCAAAAGACTCTAAAATGAAAATTCGAACTCATTTTTTTTTATTCTGAGGATTCCACAGCCCATGGAAATCAAGTTCTGAAGCAGCTTCAGATATGAAGCAATAACTTACCCCCAAGCCTTGTGTATTACATGTTTTGAAAATGAAGGTCAAGTCTCTGAGGTTGCCCCATCCTCTTTCTGAAAAGTGTGATGCAATCTTTAAGTCCACCTGAGCAGCCACTGGAGGCAAGCGGATGAGACCTCAGTTTAATGTCTCAGCTGAAGGGCAGTTAGGCAGAGCCATTATTAATACCTGACAAGCCAAGAACTCTGCCTCAGTGCCGTTAAAACCTCAGTGAAGGGCAGCAGTACTTTATAATTTATAAGGATGGAAATGGATCGCGACTCCTTTTTTTTTTTTTTTTTTCTGGGAAGAAAATAAAGTCATAATGCATTTTCAACTGATGCTTAGCTGCTTTTAAGTGCCCCTCGGGGCATTCCATTAATGAGGATCAGGGATTATAAGAAACAGATATGGATATGTAAAAATGTTGAATTAACATGGTTTTCCCTTCTTAAAACCTAAAAAAGTACATAATGTCCTTTCAGCATATTTGACAAACATATACTTAAAGATAAAACTGTTACTTACAAAGTCCTAATACTATGTGAAACCGTATGGTAAACTGTCTATTTTGGTGATTACAAACCCTGGTTTTATAGCACTCTAGGGATATCATAAAAATTTGAAAATTATTTTAAATTAAAAATGCATAGTAACTTCAATGTAACAAAGTCTCTGTAGACCAGAATTCTCCTTAAAATAGATCTAACTTAGCCTTTGCCTTGATGGGCTTTGTACCAAAAAGACTGTGTTAGATACATTTATCTATGGAAACAATTAGAGAAATTTGCATTGGCACCCATATTAAAACATTTAGTCAGAGGCACAAAATCAAGTAGCAAACAATAAGATACCTCAAGTCTGAAATTATTGAGGGTGGTTAGGCTGAAAATTATATATGTATTTCTATATCTTTTTTTTAAACTATTTCTTTATGCCTGTTTGCAGTTTTAGAAATCTGAACTCTTCTCAGGAAAAGGATGAAACTGCAAATCACATTAACTGTGTGTGTGTATTTTATTTAAAACCAAAATATTAACTTCATCCTCCTTTTGTATAATGAAAAGTACGAGGCCTCTTGGAGACATTCTTCCTCTACCCAAGTCAATTTTAATTTTAGATGTATTTCTAAGTTACAAAACAATGTACAAATTCGTGGTTGGCTTGATCCACCTCCAAGAGATACAAAATGAAGTCCTTTGATCTTTCAAGTGATATGTAAGAATCAATAGAAAGACAATGGAAAGACAACAATAGAAAGAGAGCAATAAAATTCAGAGAAATGAAGTTAAGAAATATTGTTTGCTCTAACAGGCAACTCTGAAACAAAAAATTGTTTTACAGTACTGATGAGTGAATGAAGAAAAGAAGCCCTGCTTAATATAGTCTCAATTTAGCCATGTATTAAAAGAGAGACAAAAAAATGGCTCAAGCTTTCACAGCCATGGCTATTCTAAGGACATAATTAGGGAAAATCATTATGTGTACACTCTTACCATGTATATGCCCGAAGGTCTCACCAGGAGCTCGAAAAGCCCAGAAAGTACTATGTAAGCACATGTCAGTCCTTCCCCACTCTGATATAAACATTCATCAGCCTTTAGAGCAGCAGCCAGACAATGAATCACGGGCAATATGTTTTTAAATTGGTCTCATGTACAGTTTATTTATATTTTAACTTATGGTTGGTTTTAAACCATGGAGCAGTGATTCTTTTTTTTTTTTAATATTTTTTTAAGATTTTATTTATTTATTTGACAGAGAGAAATCACAAGTAGACAAGTAGACGGAGAGGCAGGCAGAGAGAGAGAGAGGGAAGCTGGCTCCTGCTGAGCAGAGAGCCCGATACGGGACTCGATCCCAGGACCCTGAGATCATGACCTGAGCCGAAGGCAGTGGCTTAACCCACTGAGCCACCCAGGCGCCCTGGAGCAGTGATTCTTAACCTTTTGTATGATTTTTTTTTTCTTAACTCCTAGAGAAGATGGCTCATTCCCAGTGAATAGAAGGGAATAGCTCCAGGAGATAAATATTAAATCCACCCTACGAAAACGTGCTACTTGTTCAGGTTGATGTCTATTACTCTGTCTCACATTCACACAGTGTATGAACAGTTACACCAATACTAAGACACCGAAGGCATTGATCCTGCAGAGCAATCATTCTCTTGCACTTTACTCCCATTGCACAAACATTACCGTACTTTAGGGATTCTCAAACACATCTTTGATGACACTATTCCTTCTGCATTGAGAAAAACAGTCTCTGATTCCTAAGGCACTTTGCTTCTATTATTCACTCACCCACTTATCCATCCTTCAGTCACTGCCTGCTTTACTAATAATGCGCTTGACATTGGGGATTTAAAGGAAAACATAGTCTCTGACTCCAAAGTGCTTTTAGGATAGTGGAGATGACAGACATGTAAAGAAATAAGAGGAATAAATTATCATAGAGCCTGTCATAAAAATATATGCACAGTGGAGAACAAAGAAGGGAATGTTCATGTCTACTGGGGGTTGAATAAGAATGAATAGAAACAGAATAATATTTAATGGGTTTTGACAATTGAAATAAAAATTAAATAAGCAAACAGAAGAAAAAGTAAGTAGAAGTTAGCACACTAAGGAGAAAAAGAACCTAAAAGAAAGAGAAAAATAACTTCAATGGAAATAAAACGCTGGAAGAAAAACTTACAAGGAATTTTTTTTAAAAAGTTATTAAAAAAGAAGTGGAAATGACTATTCTGATAGGATGCATTTTAGAATTTTAAAATTTTTACTCTAGAAAGATATTGATGAATTAGTTATGGAATAGAGTCACACTGAAATGTATGTAATGATTCTTATTTTTCCAAACACAGAAATCAATAATGGAAATCAATAGCTTCTTTTTTAGAAGATATAGTATTTTAGTCTCTTTGTTAATTCTGTGGTAATAGCTGATTATAGGTGAAATTATGTAAAATACAAGATAAAATACATACAGGCTTTAAACCCACTAGATAAGCATACAGATTTTTTAAATGGCTGGTCGGATAGTCTATGAAAAATTAATTCGTATTTTACAGTCAGCAACATCAAAGTTCTTGCATTAAATAAACTCATGCAGAACACTGGATGTGTACTATTGGCAGGAATCACTGACAACAATTGAGACAAGACATGACTTCCTTTAAAGCATAACTTTCTTATTAAATGACATGAAAAACAGGGAATGTTCCTGTTACTGTATTACTTTTTATTTCTTTTTTTTTTATTTAAATTCTCAGCTAACATATAGTACATCATTATTTTTAGATGTAGAGTTCAATAACTCATCAGTTGCATAAAACACTCATCACATCATGTGCTTTCCTTAATGTCCCTCACCCCATTACCCCATCCCACATCCCCCTCCCCTCCAGCAACCCTCAGTTTATTTCCTAGTCTTGAGAGCCTCTCATGGTTTGTCTTCTCTGATTGCTTTCCGTTCCATTTATTTAAAGTTCTTAAATGTTAATTTTCATGTTAAATACACACTGGCATTAGGTAATATGCATTTTCTCTTTCAAGAACTTTTTCCAATGATGGATCTTTCAGATGTTGCAAAATTATTGAAAACTCCCCAAATTTAGTCAGACTGCATGGATTGTTAGTTAATTGGGGGTTGAGTCATGGAGTATCAGTGATGAAAAGCCCTAATTTGGCATTTAATTGACATGGGTGAAACTGTCAGCAAATTATATGGTCTACATTGTGATTTTTACTCATATTTCCTTTTTTCACAGTTCCCTGGCACTTGGGATCTATTATATGCAAACAGACATGCTATCGGATACAGACACTATGGAAACTGACCTAGAGAAATAATAACAAACTTAATGGAAATTCAATCCATATATAATGTATGAATTTTTAAGAGTTTTAAGCAACAGGTCAAAATGCAATATAACTTTCTACAAACTGAAGACCTAATGGCTGAGATAATGGGTCAAAATGACATAATTAGGATGGATGATAAGTCTGATTTCTGGAATGTTCAAAGAATTGTTGAATTCTGTAGTTTAACATAATAATATCGACATGATCTGATAGTTTTGCATATCATCAACTGGGTTAAATGGAAGTACATTTCCTTGTTTTCCTTCTCCCTTTAGGTTGCCACAGGAGAGATCTGTGTGAGATTTGCAAGACAAGAGTGAAGAAGCAGCCATTACTCTCTGAAATCAGTGTAGGGGGCAAGCACACTGCAGGTGAAACACGCCTTGTCACGATCTGTCTTACAGAAGATGGTGTGGGGCCACAGCTGGGATTGCAGAGACTCCAAGTCCCACTGTAACTATTCATTACTTTATTCAAATTGTGCAACAGATAAAGAGCATTCACTTCTTTTCCACATCACCGCACCATCAAGATGGGAGGCCATGAGGGATGGAGCTGGGATCCAGTTTTCAGTTGTTCTTGCTTCATGCTTTGCTTTTCTTCTTGACTGCTGATCTGCAGTAACTTCAAGCTCTTGTAAGATACAGAGTCAACAGCCTTCCATAGCACCCATAATCGCACATGGAATATTCTCTATAAATGGTCCATTATTATATCACTCCAAGCTGTTCTTCTACTCGGACTAAACCTTAAACAATAGAGAAATTCATTCTAGAAAAGCTCTACGGGAACAGAACCTTTTGTAAGGATACTTGAAGATGGCTCTGGGCTACCTGAATTTGTTACTTGAGGTAATTATATATTAAGACATTAATGACCCTAGGAACAGTGATAATGTACACATAGTTAATACATGGCAAAAGTGTAACATAAAATATCACCTGTAGATACCTATAATCAAGTGTCTATAGAAGGAATGACTTTGAATGATCAGGTACTTTTTGCCCCAGAATATTTTGTAAAAATAAGAAAGAATAATAGATTTGGCTGGTGGCTTCTAAGTGTACCAGAGGACTTTCCCCAGAAAGTACATAATGAATTCAGAGTTTTTACTTTCCAGTCAATGATAAGATAGGAAATGTTTCTATCTATGTTTGCCCTGAAATAAACCTTTATCACCTATAGCTGTAAGATTGAGATTTCTGAAAACTCAAGTCTAAAACTGAAGTCCAAAATTGTTTCTAGTTAAATTAAAAAATAATTAAATCTATGACTTCACAAGATCTCTTATTATTAAAGTTAGATATTCCATGGGAAGGAGTCTTTATCTGAAAATATGGATGGGATTATATGGAACAGATTCTAATAAAGATGGGGAACTTGATTCCTAAATAATTCTGAGCCTCTTTTGTTTATAGAAGCAGCTTTTCTTCCCTTGTCCTGCCTAAGGAATCTTAATGGCTTTTATTAAAGTAGTTGAACTACAGATGTTGCTAATCCATGCTCCATAACCTCCCATTGTTCCTAGACCTATAATTAGACTGTAGCTCCAAAGAGTGAGGTAAGAACAAACAAACAAACAAACACAAAAATAGTAGCCTGTGTGTAAGTAGAAATCATACTGATGTCATTGCAAATTTCGCCAATTTGTATTGTCATAAACTTAGGCAACAGGTGTGGGAATGGATCCTTATGGATGCTGGATCGGGTTAAAAGGCATAGAATGTAGGACTTAGTTAAATTCGTTGATAGGGATGTTCAAAAGCAGAGATTCTAAATTCAATTTGAAATCTCACATGACTGAGAGTCGCAGATATGCTAAGGAACTCATACGAAGTTGCAAAACAGATACATAATGTACCCAGGATCTGAGCCCAGAGTCAGGCTCCAGAGTCCTTGTTCTTAAGGGTGATGAGGTTAGAGACAAGAGGCTTAGCTTCAGACACATTAAAGACTATAAATTTTAAAAAGCAGTTGTAATAAATGAGATAAGAAAGAAAGCCTAGGATTTAGTTGATAAACCTTCAGTTATAGTTATATTTTTCCCAAGTCATCACAACACTTTTCCTCTATTCCATATATATGTAGTCAAATGGTTGTCCTTTTCTAAAGGACATTATATTTACTAATCAAGAAAAAAAAAGAAAAAAAATACTTCCTGAATCCTTATCAAATCCTGATAAAGAAGGGATCTGCAACAGACCTATAATATGATATAAATCTCCTGATGAATGACTAAGAAGTAGATAAAGTATTAAATCAAGAGACAAAGGAAGAGAGAAGGAGAGAGAGAATGTGCAAGCATAAATCTGTTAAGCATGTCTATCCACTTGTAATACATTTTATATTTTCACAGGGAGACTGATATATATGTCTGTAAGTGTATGTTTGTATGTATACATTGTATATAATGTATACATGTCCTATCCAACTAAACTCTTTAAGAGATAGAAAAAGCAGGAAAGAATTAAAAATAGCTGTCTAAATGGCCAAACCTAGCCCAGTATAAACAGCATTCCAAGAGTGAGAACTTCCTTTTCCTACCTTATAGATAGAGATGCTAAGTAGAATGGGCAAGATGAAATATACTACTGTAAGATGCTTTATCTAAACTGACCTGCTTGGAAGGCTTAATACTTTGGCTGCACCTACATATTCTAATGAGTACATAGATGAAGTCTATCCTTACACATAGAAGCAAAGTTATTCCCCTTTATACACTTACTCTCACCTCATCTAAATTATTCTTTAGATTTTCTGAAGAGGAGATAAATAGACACACAGTCTCCACCTATAATTTTGTTTTAATTTATTTTCATAGTTTCCTTCATTATTATATCAGTTTTATAATTTGCACATACAAATTACCACAAACTTGGCAGATCAAGATCAAAACCAAGACAAAGGTGTTCACTTTTGCCTCCTTTGCTCAGCATAGTATTGGAAGTCTTGGCCAGAGCAATGAATCAAGAAAAAGAAATAAAACACCTAAATTGGAAACAAGGAAACAAAACAATCTCTGTTCTCAGGTAACATAATCTTACGTGTAGAAAAACCAGAAGATAGCACAAATTCAGCAAGTTGCAGGATACAGAATCACCAGACAAAATCATTTGTTTCTATATCTTAATAATGGGCAAACTGAAAAGAAAATTATGAAAATTATCTCACTTATAACAGCACCAAGAAGCATAAAATACTTAGGAATTAGCTTAACCAAGGAGGCAA
This sequence comes from Mustela nivalis, assembly GCF_964662115.1. Taxonomy (NCBI): domain Eukaryota; kingdom Metazoa; phylum Chordata; class Mammalia; order Carnivora; family Mustelidae; genus Mustela; species Mustela nivalis. The sequence goes on along the minus strand of NC_139029.1, from coordinate 88,172,553 downwards.
AAAACCTGTACACTGATAAATACAAAATACTGCTGAAAGAAATTAAATAAGACATAAATAAATGGAAGAATAGCCTGTGCTCATGGATTGAAAGATGTAATACTGTTAAATGTTGATACTTCTCAAGCTATCTACAGATTCAATACAGTACCTATTGAAAACTCAATAATGAATTTTGTAGAAATAAATTGTAAAACCCATCCTAAAATGCATATGGAATTTCAAGGGAACCCCAAAAGCCAAAATAATCTTGAAAAAGAACAAAGATAGAGATCTTATACTTCCTAATTTCAAAACTTACTACAAAGCTCTAGAAATCCAAACTGTGTGGTATTAGTATAAAGATAGACATATAGGGGCACCTGGGTGGCTCAGTGGGTTAAAGCCTCTTCTCTTTGGCTCAGGTCATGATCTCGGGGTCCTGGGATTGAGCCCCACATTAAGCTCTCTGCTCAGCAGGAAGCCTGCTTCCTCCACTCTCTCTCTCTGACTGCCTCTCTGCCTACTTGTGATCTCTATCTAATAAATAAATAAAATCTTAAAAAAAAAAAGATAGACATATAGACCAATGGAACAGAATACAAGTAAACCTTCATGTATTTTGTCAAATAATTTTTGACAAGATTGCCAAGGACATTTGAGGGGGCAGGGTAGTCTTCTCAGCAGATGGTGTTATTGTCAATGTAATGAAGTTCTCATTATCAAAATAATGAAGTTGGACCCTTACCTACCTGATTCACAAAAATTAACTCAAAGTGGATCAAAGAATCTCAATGTAAGAGCTGAAACTATAAAACTGTTAGAAGAAGCTGTAGGGGAACAGCTTCATGATATTAGCTTTGGAAATGATTCCTTGGATATAACACCAAAAAGATAGTCAACAAAGGGAGGGAAAAATAGGTGTATTGGACTACATCAGAATTTAAAACATTTTGCAGCAAAGAACATTATCAAGAGAGTATGAGACCAACACACAGAATGAGAGAAAAGATTTGCAAATATTAGATTTGCTAAGGAATGAACATGAAGAATATATAAAGAATATCTACAACTCAAGAACAACAGAGTAACTCAATTTCAAAATGGGCAAATTCTCAGGTAGATATTAGTTCAAAGAAGATACATAAATGGCCAATAAGTACATGAAAAGACGTTCAACATCAGTAGTCATTAGGAAATACAAATGAAAACTACCATGAGATTATACTTTACATTCATTATGATAGATAAAAAAGAACAAAAACAGAAAAGAAAAAAAAAAACACTTTTGGCCAGAATGTGGAGAAATTTGGTCTCTTATGCATTGCTGGTGGGAATATAAAATGATGCCCTACTATGGAAAACAATATGGCAATTCCTCAAAAAATTAAACATAGAAAGAGCATGTGATCCAGCAATTCCAGTTCTGGACATATACCCAAAAGATATGAAAGCAGGAACACAAACAGGTATTTGTATATCAATATTGAAAGCAATGTTATTCACAGCAGTCAAAGGTAGAAATAATCCACATATACTGATTAAAGGATAAACAAGATGTGATATGATATATACATACAATGAAATATTATCCATTATAAAAATAAAATTCTGATACATGTTATAACATGGAAAAACTGTGAAGGCATTATGGTTAAGTGAAATAAGTCAGACACAAAAGTACAAGTATTATATAATTCCACTTATATAAAGTATCTGGAATAATTAAATTCAGAGAGACAGAAAGTAGAAAAGTAGTAACTGGGGTTTGGGTGGAGGGAATAATGGGAAGTTACTGTTTGGCACAAAGTTGCAGTATAAGATGATGAAAATTTTCTCAGAAGCATTGTGGTGGTTCACAACAGTGTGAATATATTTAATGCCACTGAACTATACATTTAAAATTGTTAAAATAGTACATTTTATGGATTTATATTTTATCACAATTAAGAACACATAATATACTTTCATTGTCTCACAATTCTATTGGTTAAAATTCTCAGATTGGGGTCTCACGTGACTGAAATAATGGTGTTCCCTAAGACCATGATCTCACTGGGAACCATTTGCAAGCTATTCATTGTTGGATTAATTCAATTTCTTGCAGTTACACAACTGAGGTACCCTTTATCATATATAGGTCATGAGTTGGGAGCCATTCTCAGCTCTTACGGGTTACCCATTCTTCTCGGCCATCTGACTCTCTTGACAACATGGTAGTCGGCTTCTTCCAGGTTATTAGGAAAATACACGTCTGTCTCTTAATGTCTTTCTTAATAAAGTTGGGTCCATTCAGCTGGTTAATCATAAATTAATTCTAATTCAACTCAGTAGAAGCCTCCATTATATCTGCAAAATCCATTTTCGACAAAACATAATTTAATCTTGTGAGTGATATCCCATAATCTTCAAGGGTGCTGCCCACCTTCTAGGACAGGATATTATATAGGGTATGTTCAATGAGGGTGGGGACCTTGGCAGATATCTTAGAATTTTGCCTACCATATTATCATGCCTATTACATTAAGAGAGATATCCATTTTAAATACTAAAAGCCACAATTCACAATGAAAGCATAATACATAAGTATGTCTATGTTAAGTAACAAAACAGCTACTTTATAATGAAGAAATTTAAAGAGATTCATGAAGACAGAAATATAAGCATGATAATAAGAAACATATTTAACATCAATTTCAAAAGAACACTTATTGTTCAAGTAGACAAAAATAAAAGTTTATAGAGGGCTTAAACTTCATCAATAAGGTAGATCATATGCATACATATTGAATTTTACATACTGGTAATGGTGTGTGATAAGGGAATACACCTCAAGTTTGAGAACGTACAACTTTTAAAAAATTGAAAGTTTTAATGTCACTATGGAAACACGAATAATTTGCACAAATTAGGAGTATTTTAAATAATATTGACTGAAGACAAAGCAACAAGCTAGAAATTACTAACCTAACAAAAAAGTCCTTCCAACTGAGGATATTTTTTAAAGCTTATTAAACAAAACCTGGCTGAAAAGAGAAACACAAAAATGTAAAACTTTTCAATTTAAATAAAAAATTTTAATTCTAGGCACCTGGGTTGCTCAGTGGGTTAACCCTCTGCCTTTGGCTCATGTTATGATCTCAGAGTCCTGGGATCGAGTCCTACATCTGGCTCTCTGCTCAGCGGGGAGTTTGCATCCCCCCTCTCTCTGCCTTCCTCTCTGCCTACTTGTGATCTCTCTCTCTTTGTCAAATAAATAAAAGTTTTTAAAAAATTTTTAATTCTAAAATTCTTAAAAATAGATAACAAAAACACCTCTATAATCATCTATGAGATGCATTGAAACCACTCATCAGAGGAAAAATAATAGCTCCAAGCACTCATGTTAAGATTTAAAAGTAAAAATGAATAAAATAATTTCCCAAACAAAAATTTAGAAAGGAAGAGCAAAAGAACACATATGGAATTAGTAAAGATGAATGAAATTAATGGTATAAAGAATGCAGAAATCGGGGGGGTCGTCAAGATGGCGGAGTAGTAGCAGTCTGAGACTACGTCAGCTAGCAGGACATCAGCTAGATAGCTTATCTAAATATTGCAAACACCTACAAATCCATCAGCAGATCTAAGAGAAGAAGAACAGCAATCCTAGAAACAGAAAATCAACCACTTTCTGAAAGGTAGGACTGGCGGAGACGTGAATCCAAAGCAACGGGAAGGGGGGAGGGGCCGGCTCCCGGCAAGCGGCGGAGCAACGGAGCACAAAATCAGGACTTTTAAAGTCTGTTCTGCTGAGGGACATGGCTTCAGAGGCTAAACCAGGGTGAAGCCCACGCAGGGTCAGCGTGGCCTCAGGTCCCTCAGGGTCATGGAAGGATCAGGGGTGTCTGAGTGTCGCAGAGCTTGCGGGTATTAGAATGGGGAAGCTGGGGGCACCTGAGCGGCTCAGTGGGTTAAGCCTCTGCCTTCCGCTTGGGTCATGATCTCAGGGTCCTGGGATCAAGCCCCACATCAGACTTTCTGCTCAGCAGGAGGCCTTCTCCCCCCATGCCCCTCTGCCTGCCTCTCTGCCTTCTTGTGATCTCTCTCTCTGTGTCAAATAAGTAAATAAAATCTTAAAATAGATAAATAAGTAAATAAAAGAACGGGGAAGCTGGCTACAGAGACAGAGCCAAGAGTGAGCTCACAGCTCGGGTTTACCTTGAACCAGTGTCAGGCTTGGTAAGCTCGGAGCGCGGCCGGAGATCAGGCAGACGGGAGTTACTGGACGCTCTTCTCTGAGGGCACACTGAGGAGTGGGGCCCCGGGCTCTCGGCTCCTCTGGGCTGGAGGTCAGGAGGCTGCCATTTTTATTTCTGTCCTCAGAACTCTACGGAAAGTGCTCAGGGAACAAAACCTCCTGAGAGCAAACCAGAGTGGATTACTTAGCCCGGCCCCTTGTGAGGGCAGTACAACTCTGCCTGGGGCAAAGACACTTGAGAATCACTAAACCAGGCCCCTCCCCCAGAAGACCAACAAGAAATCCAGCCAAGACCAAGTTCACCTACCAAGGAGTGCAGTTGCAATACCAAGGAGAGCAGCAGAATTCCAGAGGAGGAGAAAGCAAAACACGGAACTCATGGCTTTCTCCCCATGATTCTTTAGTCTTACAGTTAATTTAATTTTTTTTCTTTTTCAAAATTTTTTTTCTCTTCTTCTGCTAAAATTTTTTTTAAACTTTTACCCTTTTCTTTTTAACAATTTTTAATTAGGTTATCTAATATATATATTTTTCTTTTTTATACTTTTTCTTTATTCATTTTGGTTTTTTTCTTTTTCTTTTTTTTTCTTTCTGAACCTCTTTTTTTTTAAATTTTTTATTTTTTCATAAACATATATTTTTATCCCCAGGGGTACAGGTCTGTGAATCACCAGGTTTACACACTTCTCAGCACTCACCAAAGCATATACCCTCCCCAATGTCCATAATCCCACCCCCTTCCCCCAAGCCCCCTCCCCCCAGCAACCCTCAGTTTGTTTTGTGAAATTAAGAGTCACTTATGGTTTCTCTCCCTCCCAATCCAATCTTGTTTCATTGATTCTTTTTCTACCGACTTAAGCCCCCATGTTACATCACCACTTCCTCATATCAGGGAGATCATATGATAGTTGTCTTTCTCTGCTTGACTTATTTCGCTAAGCATGATATGCTCTAGTTCCATCCATGTTGTCACAAATGGCAAGATTTCATTTCTTTTGATGGCTGCATAGTATTCCATTGTGTATATACACCACATCTTCTTGATCCATTCATCTGTTGATGGACATCTAGGTTCTTTCCATAGTTTGGCTATTGTGGACATTGTTGCTATAAACATTCGGGTGCACGTGCCCCTTTGGATCACTAAATTTGTATCTTTAGGGTGAATACCCGGTAGTTCAATTGCTGGGTCATAGGGCAGTTCTACTTTCAACATTTTGAGGAACCTCCATGCTGTTTTCCAGAGTGACTGCACCAATTTGCATTCCCACCAACAGTGTAGGAGGGTTCCCCTTTCTCTGCATCCTCGCCCCCATCTGTCATTTCCTGACTTGTTGATTTTAGCCATTCTGACTGGTGTGAGGTGATATCTCATTGTGGTTTTGATTTGTATTTCCCTGATGCTGAGTGATATGGAGCACTTTTTCATGTGTCTGTTGGCCATCTGGATGTCTTCTTGGCAGAAATGTCTGTTCATGTCCTCTGCCCATTTCTGATTGGATTATTTGCTCTTTGGGCGTTGAGTTTGCTAAGTTCTTTATAGATTTTGGACACTAGTCCTTTATCTGATATGTTGTTTGCAAATCTCTTCTCCCATTCTGTCAGTTGTCTTTTGATTTTTTTAACTGTTTCCCTTGCTGTGCAAAAGCTTTTGATCTTGATGAAATCCCAATAGTTCATTTTTGCCCTTGCTTCCCTTGCCTTTGGCGATGTTCCTAGGAAGATGTTGCTGCGGCTGAGGTCAAAGAGGTTGCTGCCTGTGTTCTCCTCAAGGATTTTGATGGATTCCTTTCGCACATTGAGGTCCTTCATCCATTTTGAGTCTATTTTCAGGTGTGGTGTAAGGAAATGGTCCAATTTCATTTTTCTGCATGTGGCCATCCAATTTTCACAGCACCATTTATTGAAGAGGCTGTCTTCTTTCCATTGGACATTCTTTCCTGCTTTGTTGAAGATTAGTTGACCATAGAGTTGAGGGTCTATTTCTGGGCTCTCTATTCTGTTCCACTGATCTATGTGTCTGTTTTTGTGCCAGTACCATGCTGTCTTGATGATGACAGCTTTGTAATAGAGCTTGAAATCCGGAATTGTGATGCCACCAACTTTGGCTTTCTTTTTCAATATCCCTTTGGCTATTCGAGGTCTTTTCTGGTTCCATATAATTTTAGAATTATTTGATCTATTTCTTAGAAAAAGATGGATGGTATTTTGATAGGAATTGAATTAAATGTGTATATTGCTGTAGGTAGCATAGACATTTTCTGAATATTTATTCTTCCAATCCAGGAGCATGGAACATTTTTCCATTTCTTTGTGTCTTCCTCAATTTCTTTCATGAGTACTTTATAGTTTTCTGAGTATAGATTCTGTGCCCCTTTGGTGAGGTTTATTCCTAGGTATCTTATGGCTTTGGGTGCAATTGTAAATGGGATTGACTCCTTAATTTCTCTTTCTTCTGTCTTGTTGTTGGTGTAGAGAAATGCAACTGATTTCTGTGCTTTGATTTTATATCCTGCCACTTTAATGAATTCCTGTACAAATTCTAGCAGTTTTGGAGTGGAGTCTTTTGGGTTTTCCACATATAGTATCATATCATCTGGAAAGAGTGATAATTTGACTTCTTCTTTGTCGATTTAGGTGCCTTTTATTTCCTTTTGTTGTCTGATTGCTGAGGCTAGGACCTCTAGTACTATGTTGAATAGCAGTGGTGATAATGGACATCCCAGCCATGTTCCTGACCTTAGCGGAAAAGCTTTCAGTTTTTCTCCATTGAGAATGATATTTGCGGTGGGTTTTTCATAGATGGCTTTGATAATATTGAGGTATGTGCCCTCTAACCCTACACTCTGAAGAGTTTTGATCAGGAAGGGGTGCTGTACTTTGTCAAATGCTTTTTCAGCATCTATTGAGAGTATCATATGGTACTTGTTCTTTCTTTTATTGACGTGTTGCATCACATTGACTGATTTGCGGATGTTGAACCAACCTTGCAGCCCTGGAATAAATCCCACCTGGTCGTGGAGAATAATCCTTTTAATGTACTGTTGAATCGTATTGGCTAGTATTTTGGTGAGAATTTTTGCATCTGTGTTCATCAAGGATATTGGTCTAGAGCTCTCTTTTTTTATGGGATCCTTGTCTGGTTTTGGGATCAAGGTGATGCTGGCCTCATAAAATGAGTTTGGAAGTTTTCCTTCCATTTCTATTTTTTGGAACAGTTTCAGGAGAGTAGGAATTATTTCTTCTTTAAATGTTTGGTAGAATTCCCCCGGGAAGCCGTCTGGCTCTGGGCTTTTGTTTGTTTGGAGATTTTGATGACTGTTTCAATCTTCTTACTGGTTATGGGTCTGTTCAGGCTTTCTATTTCTTCCTGGTTTAGATGTGGTAGTTTATATGTTTCTAGGAATGCATCCATTTCTTCCAGATTGTCAAATTTGTTGGCGTAGAGTTGCTCATAGTATGTTCTTATAATGGTATTTCTTTGGTGTTAGTTGTGATCTCTCCTCTTTCATTCATGATTTTATTTATTTGGGTCCTTTCTCTTTTCTTTTTGATAAGTCTGGACATGGGTTTATCAATCTTATTAATTCTTTCAAAGAACCAGCTCCTTGTTTTGTTGATTTGCTATATTGTTTTTTTGGTTTCTATTTCATTGATTTCTGCTCTGATCTTTATGATTTCTCTTCTCCTGCTGGGCTTAGGGTTTCTTTCTTTTTCTTTCTCCAGCTTCTTTAGGTATAGGGTTAGGTTGTGTACCTGAGACCTTTCTTGTTTCTTGAGAAAGGCTTGTACTGCTATATATTTTCCTCTCAAAACTGCCTTTGTTGTGTCCTACAGATTTTGAACTGTTGTATTTTCATTATCATTTGTTTCCATGATTTTTTTTTCAATTCTTCTTTAATTTCCGGTTGACCCATTCATTCTTTAGAAGGATGCTGTTTAGTCTCCATGTATTTGGGTTCTTTCCAAACTTCCTCTTGTGATTGAGTTCTAGCTTCAGAGCATTGTGGTCTGAAAATATGCAGGGAATGATCCCAGTCTTTTGATACTGGGTGAGACCTGATTTAGGACCAAGGATGTGATCTATTCTGGAGAATGTTCCATGTGCACTAGAGAAGAATGTGTATTCTGTTGCTTTGAGATGAAATGTTCTGAATATATCTGTAATATCCATCTGGTCCAGTGTGTCGTTTAAGGCCTTTATTTCTTTGCTGATCTTTTGCTTGGATGATCTGTCCATTTCAGTGAGGGGAGTGTTAACGTCCCCTACTATTATAGTATTATTGTTCTTGTGTTTCTTTGATTTTGTTATTAATTGGTTTATAAACTTAGCTGCTCCCACGTTGGGGACATAGATATTTAAAATTGTTAGATCTTCTTGTTGGACAGATACTTTGAGTATGATATAGTGTCCTTCCTCATCTCTTATTATAGTCTTTGTCTTAAAATCTAATTGATCTGATATAAGGATTGCCACTCCTGCTTTCTTCTGATGTCCATTAGCATGGTAAATTCTTTTCCACCCCCTCACTTTAAATCTGGAGTTGTCTTCAGGTTTAAAATAATTTTCTTGGAGGCAACATATTGATGGGTTTTGTTTTTTTATCCATTCTGATACCCTGTGTTTTTTGACAGGGGCATTTAGCCCATTAACATTCAGGGTAACTATTGAGAGATATGAATTTAGTGACATTGTATTGCCTGTAAGGTGATTGTTACTGTATATGGTCTCTGTTCCTTTGTGATCTACCACTTGTAGGCTCTCTCTTTGCTTAGAGGACCCCTTTCAATATTTCCTGTAGAGCTGGTTTGGTGTTTTCAAATTCTTTCAGTTTTTGTTTGTCCTGGAAGCTTTTAATCTCTCCTTCTATTTTCAATGATAGCCTAGCTGGATATAGTATTCTTGGCTGCATGTTTTTCTCGTTTAGTGCTCTGAATATATCATGCCAGCTCTTTCTGGCCTGCTAGGTCTCTGTGGATAATTTAGCTGCCAATCTAATATTTTTACCATTGTATCTTACAGACTTCTTTTTCCGGGCTGTTTTCAGGATTTTTTCTTTGTCACTAAGACTTGTAAATTTTACTATTAGGTGACGGGGTGTGGCCCTATTCTTATTGATTTTGAGGGGTGTTCTCTGGACCTCCTGGATTTTGATGCTTGTTCACTTTGCCATACTGGGTAAATTCTCTCCAATAATTCTTTCCAGTATACCTTCTGCTTTCCTCTCTCTTTCTTCTTCTCCTGGACTCCCAATTATTCAAATGTTGTTTCGTCTTATGGTGTCACTTATCTCTTGAATTCTCCCCTCGTGGTCCAGTAGCTGTTTGTCCCTCTTTTGCTCAGCTTCTTTATTCTCTGTCATTTGGTCTTCTATATCACTAATTCTTTCTTCTGCCTCATTTATCCTAGCAGTAAGAGCCTCCATTTTTGATTGCACCTCATTAATAGCTTTTTTGATTTCAACTTGGTTAGATTTTAGTTCTTTTCTTTCTCCAGAAAGGGCTTTTATATCTCTGAGAGGGCTTCTCCAATATCTCCCATGCCTTTTTCGAGCCTGGCTAGAACCTTGAGAATTGCCATTCTGAACTCTAGATCTGACATATTACCAACGTCTTTATTGATTAGGTCCCTAGCCTTCGGTACTGCCTCTTGTTCTTTTTTTTTGTGGTGAATTTTTCTGTCTTGTCATTTTGACAAGATAAGAGTATATGAAGGAGCAAGTAAAATACCAAAAGGGCAATAACCCCAGGAAAATGTGCTTTAACCAAATCAGAAGATATCGCAAATCGTGAGGGAGGAAAAAGGGGATAAAAAGAGGTTCAAAAAGGAAGAAAAAAAAAATTTAAAAAAAGAAAAGAGAAAAGAAAAGAATTTAAAAAAAAGAAAATGAATAAAGAAAAATATAAAAAAGAAAAAACATATATATTAGATAAACTAGTTAAAAAACGTTAAAAAAGAAAAGGGTAAAAGTTAAAGAAATATTTTTTACCAGAAGGCGAGAAACAAAAAAAAAATGAAAAAGAAAAGAACTAAATTAACTTCAAGACTAAAAAAATCACAGGGAGAAAGCCATGAGTTCTGTGCTTTGCTTTCTCCTCCTCTGGAATTCTGCTGCTCTCCTTGGTATTGAAAGCGCACTCCTTGGTAGGTGAACTTGGTCTTGGCTGAATTTCTTGTTGATCTTCTGGGGGAGGGGGCTGGTGTAGTGATTCTCAAGTGTCTTTGCCCCAGGCAGAATTGCACCTCCCTTACCAGGATCCGGGCTGAGTAATCCCCTCGGGTTTGCTTTCAGGAGCTTTTGTTCTGTGAGTGCTTTCCATAGAGTTCTGGAGGACGGGAATACAAATGGCGGCCTCCTGGTCTCCGGCACGGAGGAGCCGAGAGCCCGGGGCCCCACTCCTCAGTGTGACCTCAGAGAACAGCACTCAGTTACTCCGGTCTGCCTGACCTCTGGCGGTGCTCCGAGCTCACCGAGCCTGTGGCTGGTTCAAGGTTACACTGAGCTGCGAGCTTACTGCCAGCTCTGTCTCTGTAGCCGGTTTTCCCGTTCCAATACCTGTAAGATCTGCGACATTCCGACACCCCCGATCCTTCTCTGACCCTGCGGGACCTGAGGCCACGCTGACCCCACGTGGGCTTTGCCCTGGTTTAGCCTCTGGAGCGATGTCCCTCAGCGGAACAGACTTTTAAAAGTCCTGATTTTGTGCTCGATTGCTCTGCTGCTTGCCGGGAGCCAGCCCCTCCCCCTGGGGTCTATCTTCCCTTCACTTTGGATTCACGTCTCCGCCAGTCCTACCTTTCAGAAAGTGGTTGTTTTTCTGTTTCCAGAATTGCTGTTCTTCTTCTCTTCAATATGCCGATGGATTTGCAGGTGTTTGCAATCTTTAGATAAGCTATCTACCTGATCTCCTGCTAGCTGATGTAGTCTCAGCCTACTACTATTCTGCCATCTTCTCTTTCTGAACCTCTTTTTATCCCCTCTCTCCACCCTCACGATTTGGGATCTCTTCTGATTTGGTTAAAGCATATTTTCCTAAGGTTTTTGCCACCCTTTTAGTATTCTACTTGCTCCTTCATATACTCTTATCTGGACAAAATGACAAAGCGGAAAAACTCACCACAAAAAAAAAAAAAAAGAAAAAGAGGCAGTACCAAAGGCAAGGGACATAATCAATACAGACATTGGTAATATGTCAGATCTAGAGTTCAGATTAACAATTCTCAAGGTTCTAGCCGGGCTCAAAAAAGGCATGGAGATATTTCGGGAGAAAGAAAAGAACTAAAATCTAACCAAGTTGAAATCAAAAAAGCTATTAATGAGGTGCAATCAAAAATGGAGGCTCTTACTGCTAGGATAAATGAGGCAGAAGAAAGAATTAGTGATATAGAAGACCAAATGACAGAGAATAAAGAAGCTGAGCAAAAGAGGGACAAACAGCTACTGGACCACGAGGGGAGAATTCAAGAGATAAGTGACACCATAAGACGAAACAACATTTGAATAATTGGGAGTCCAGGAGAAGAAGAAAGAGAGAGGAAAGCAGAAGGTATACTGGAAAGAATTATTGGAGAGAATTTACCCAGTATGGCAAAGTGAACAAGCATCAAAATCCAGGAGGTCCAGAGAACACCCCTCAAAATCAATAAGAATAGGGCCACACCCCGTCACCTAATAGTAAAATTTACAAGTCTTAGTGACAAAGAAAAAATCCTGAAAACAGCCCGGAAAAAGAAGTCTGTAAGATACAATGGTAAAAATATTAGATTGGCAGCTAAATTATCCACAGAGACCTAGCAGGCCAGAAAGAGCTGGCATGATATATTCAGAGCACTAAACGAGAAAAACATGCAGCCAAGAATACTATATCCAGCTAGGCTATCATTGAAAATAGAAGGAGAGATTAAAAGCTTCCAGGACAAACAAAAACTGAAAGAATTTGAAAACACCAAACCAGCTCTACAGGAAATATTGAAAGGGGTCCTCTAAGCAAAGAGAGAGAGCCTAAAAGTAGTTGATCAGAAAGGAACAGAGACAATATACAGTAACAGTCACCTTACAGGCAATACAATGGCACTAAATTCATATCTCTCAATAGTTACCCTGAATGTTAATGGGTGTAATGCCCCAATCAAAAGACACAGAGTATAAGAATGGATAAAAAAAACAAAATCCATTTATATGTTGCCTACAAGAAACTCATTTTAAACCCGAAGACACCTCCAAATTAATGTGAGGGGGTGGAAATAATTTACCATGCTAATGGACATCAGAAGAAAGCAGGAGTGGCAATCCTTATATCAGATCAATTAGATTTTAAGACAAAGACTATAATAAGAGATGAGGAAGGACACTATATCATACTCAAAGTATCTGTCCAACAAGAAGATCTAACAATTTTAAATATCTCTGCCCCCAACGTGGGAGCAGCCAACTATATAAATCTATTAATAACAAAATCAAAGAAACACATCAACAATAATACTATAATAGTAGGGGACTTTAACACTCCCCTCACTGAAATGGACAGATCATCCAAGCAAACGATCAACAAGGAAATAAAGGCCTTAAATGACACACTGGACCAGATGGACATCACAGATATATTCAGAACATTTCATCTCAAAGCAACAGAATACACATTCTTCTCTAGTGCACATGGAACATTCTCCAGAATAGATCACATCCTTGGTCCTAAATCAGGTCTCACCCAGTATCAAAAGACTGGGATCATTCCCTGCATATTTTCAGACCACAATGCTCTGAAGCTAGAACTCAATCACAAGAGGAAATTTGGAAAGAACCCAAATACATGGAGACTAAACAGCATCCTTCTAAAGAATGAATGGGTCAACCAGGAAATAAAGCAGAATTGAAAAAAATCATGGAAACAAGTTATAATGAAAACGCAATGGTTCAAGATCTGTGGGACACAACAAAGGCAGTCCTGAGAGGAAAATATATAGCGGTACAAGCCTTTCTCAAGAAACAAGAAATTTCTCAGGTATACAACCTAACCTGACACTAAAAAAGCTGGAGAAAGAAGAAGAAAGATAACCTAAACCCAGTAGGAGAAGAGAAATCATAAAGATCAGAGCAGAAATCAGTGAAATAGAAACCAAATATACAATAGAACAAATCAACAAAACAAGGAGCTGGTTCTTTGAAAGAATTAATAAGATTTGTCCAGACTTATCAAAAAGAAAAGAGAAAGGACCCAAATAAATAAAATCATGAATGAAAGAGGAGAGATCACAACTAACACCAAAGAAATACCATTATAAGAACATACTATGAGCAACTCTACGCCAGCAAATTTGACAATCTGGAAGAAATGGATGCATTCCTAGAAACATATAAGCTACCACAACTGAACCAGGAAGAAATAGAAAGCCTGAACAGACCCATAACCAGTAAGAAGATTGAAACAGTCATCAAAAATCTCAAAAATATCAAAACCCAGGGCCAGACGGCTTCCCGGGGGAATTCTACCAAACATTTAAAGAAGAAATAATTCCTACTCTCCTGAAACTGTTCCAAAAAATAGAAATGGAAGGAAAACTTCCAAACTCATTTTATGAGGTAAGCATCACCTTGATCCCAAAACCAGACAAGGTCCCCATTAAAAAGAGAGCTCTAGACCAATATCCTTGATGAACACAGATGCAAAAATTCTCATCAAAACACTAGCCAATAGGATTCAACAGTACATTAAAAGGTTTATTCACCACAACCAAGTCGGATTTATTCCAGGGCTGCAAGGTTGGTTCAACATCTGTAAATCAATCAATGTGATGCAACACATCAATAAAAGAAAGAACAAGAGCCATCTGATACTCTCAATAGATGCTGAAAAAGCATTTGACAGAGTACAGCATCCTTTCCTGATCAAAACTCTTCAAAGTGTAGGGATAGAGGGCACATACCTCAATATTATCAAAGCCATCTATGAAAAACCCACCGCAAATATCATTCTCAATGGAGAAAAACTGAAAGCTTTTCTGCTAAGTTCAGGAACACGGCAGGAATGTCCATTATCACCACTGCTTTTCAACATAGTACTAGAAGTCTATCCTCAGCAATCAGGCAACAAAAGGAAATTAAACGCATCCAAATCGGCAAAGAAGAAGTCAAACTATCACTCTTCGCAGATGATATGATACTATATGTGGATAACCCAAAAGACTCCACTCCAAAACTGCTTGAACTTCTACAGGAATTCAGTAATGTGTCAGGATATAAAATCAATGCACAGAATTTAGTTGCATTTCTCTATACCAAGAACAAGACAGAAGAAAGAGAAATTAAGGAGTCAATCCCATTTACAATTGCATCCCAAATCATAAGATACCTAGGAATAATCCTAACCAAAGAGGCAAGAATCTATACTCAGAAAACTATAAAGTACTCATGAAAGAAATTGTGGAAGACACAAAGAAATGGAAAAATGTTCCATGCTCCTGGATTGGAAGAATAATCATTGTGAAAATGTCTATGCTACCTTAAAGCAATATACATATTTAATGCAATTTCTATCAAATACCATCCATATTTTTCAAAGAAATGGAACAAATAATGCTAAAATTTATATGGAACCAGAAAAGACCTCGAATAGCCAAAGGAATATTGAAAAAGAAAGCCAAAGTCGGTGGCATCACAATTCCAGACTTCAAGGTCTATTACAAAGCTGTCATCATCAAGACAGCCTGGTACTGGCACGAAAACAGACACATAGATCAGTGGAACAGAATAGAGAGCCTAGAAATAGACCCTCAACTCTATGGTCAACTAATGTTCGACAAAGCAGGAAAGAATGTCCAATGGAAAAAAGACAGCCTCTTCAATGAATGGTGTTGGGAAAATTGGATGGCCACATGCAGAAAAATGAAATTGGACCATTTCCTTACACCACACACAAAAAAAGACTCAAAATGGATGAAGGATTTCAATGTGAGAAAGGAATCCCTCAAAATCCTTGAGGAGAACACAGGCAGCAACCTCTTTGACCTCAGCCGCAGCAACATCTTCCTAGGAACATCTCCAAAGGTAAGGGAAGTAAGGGCAAAAATGAACTATTTGGATTTCATCAAGATCAAAAGCTTTTGCACAGCAAAGGAAACAGTTAACAAAATCAAAAGACAACTGACAGAATGGGAGAAGAGATTCGCAAACGACATATCAGATAAAGGACTAGTGTCCAAAATCTATAAAGAACTTTGCAAACTCAGCGCCCAAAGAACAATAATCCAATCAAGAAATGGGCAGAGGACATGAACAGACATTTCTGCCAAGAAGACATCCAGATGGTCAACAGACACATGAAAAAGTGCTCCATATCACTCAGCATCAGGGAAATACAAATCAAAACCACAATGAGATATCACCTCACACCAGTCAGAATGGCTAAAATCAACAAGTCAAAAACTGACAGATGCAGGCGAGGATGTGGAGAAGGGGAACCCTCCTACACTGTTGGTGGGAATGCAAATTGGTGCAGCCAGTCTGGAAAACAGCATGGAGGTTCCTCAAAATGTTGAAAACCGAACTGCCCTATGACCCAGCAATTGCACTACTGGGTATTTACCCTAAAGATACAAATTTAGTGATCCGAAGGGCATGTGCACCCAAATGTTTATAGCAGTAATGTCCACAATAGCCAAACTATGGAAAGAACCTAGATGTCCATCAACAGATGAATGGATAAAGAAGAGCAGTATATATACACAATGGAATAATATGCAGCCATCAAAAGAAATGAAATCTTGCCATTTGCGATGACATGGATGGAACTAGAGCATATCATGCTTAGTAAAATAAGTCAAGCGGAGAAAGACAACTATCATATGATCTCCCTGATATGGGGAAGTGGTGATGCAACATGGGGGGTTTAGGGGGTAGGAGAAGAATAAATGAAACAAGATTGGATTGGGAGGGAGAGAAACCATAAGTGACTCTTAATCTCACAAAACAAACTGAGGGTTGCTGGGGGGAGGGGGTTGGGAGAAGGGGCATGGGGTTATGGACATTGGGGTGGGTATGTGCTATGGTGAGTGCTGTGAAGTGTGTAAACCTGGCGATTCACAGACCTGTACCCCGGTGGATAATAATATATTATATGATTATAAAAAATGTAGAGATCATATAACAAATCAATAAATCAAATTCTAGGTTTTTTTTAATTAACAAAAATACATACTACTAGTTAACTATGGAGAGAAATAAAAGAAGAAAATATAGATAGATTAAAATAGCCCTTACTCCCGAAACCAACACCTGATGTAACATGGAATGATTAGAGGCTTTTACACTAGATTAGGAACAATCCCACTGTTACTGAATAATGTGCCCGAAGTATTAGCCAACACGATTAAACACAAGAAATCTGTTAGAGGAATGGATAATCAGAAAAGCAGCAAAATTAACTCTTTTTGTAGATGATACGATAGACAACCTGAAAAATGAATCTATTATACAACTAATTCAAATAATATAAGAATACAGTAAAATGGGAGAGGATATAAAATTAACATGCAGAAATCAGTGTCTTTCACACACACAATTAATTATATGTCAGAACATATAAAGACAGAAAGAACCCCATTTATAAAAGCAACAAAGGCAGAATATTTAGGAATAAATATTCCTAAATGTCCAAAAACTGTACTATACTATACACTATGTGAGAAAATGTTTTAAACTTGTGAAAGATACAAAATGAGAACTGAACAAATAATAAAGACAATTACTGGATTTGGATGGTACGCCAAACATCATAAAATTTATGTTCTGCTTAATTCATACATTTGACACAATCCAAATAAAAAATACCAATTATCTTTTTTTTTTAACTTGCAAGAAAAAGCCAGGATATACTGGAAAAAGAAACTATAAGGAGATTTAATCTTCCAAGATATTAAAATATAGTATAATTTCCTTAATTAAAATATTGTTGTTCTGGCATATGAGTGAACTAACTTTGCATTAGAACAAAAGAGAAAAATAAGAGAAGAGAAAGCTTAAAAATACATATAAATAAACAATTAAAAATACACTAAAAGGTCCTTAGATCACTCATAATCAGAAAAAATTCAAATTAAAACACTGTGATATCATGTCTATCAAACTGATGCACATTTCAAAGAATGACAATTTGCATGGAGCACTGTGTGCTGTGCATAAACAATGAATCTTGGAACACTGAAAAAAATAAAATAAAATTAAGATGTTAAAAATAAATAAATAAAAGAATGACAACACTTTCTACTGGCAAGTCTGTGGGGAACCAGACATTTCACATATAGTTTCTGGTGGCGGTGAAAATTCCTATAAGCTTTGTGGTGAGGAATCTGAACGTCCCCACTGATATCAATCAACGCACACATCAACCAATAAAAATAAATAAATGAGAGTGGAAAAGCCTTTCTTTACAACAGAAAGGCACTAATAGATGTGTATGTATATGTGTTCAGTGTTTCTGGGGGAGAGAGATACGGAGAGATACAGGGACACAGATAACAAAAACCTGGCTTACATCAAATAGCCTTTGGTGTAGCTGATAAATTTGAAAACTGTTGAGAAAGAAACCACCAATTTCAGGGAGCAATTAATTCAAGCATTTATCTGTAAAAAGGTTTTTTTAAAATTGGACTAGTAATGTGACAGTAAAAATGGGAGGTTGGTGGCTGGTAAACAACAAGACTGGATATTCTCAAAGCATTATTAAGGAGATGTGGATGGTGCTGATGGGTATTTAGAATAGGAGAAGGGAATGAAAAATGATTTCAAAGGAGAAAGATCTATTACACTAATTTAAAAAAAAATTATGGAGACCACGGTTTACCTTCTAACATTTCTCTAAATAGAGACATCTGAGAATTTGCTACAAATTTCTAGAGATATTTTGGAGTGGATTTGTCTCTGGAAAGAATTTATGTTATTAAAGAGGAGACGCAACCTAATTTTTTAACTTTCTATAGTTGAAATTGTTAAAACAAATCTCTTCTAATATTTAAAATCTCTTTAATTACAGGCTTTATGGGATACTTGGGTGGCTCAGTAGTTAAGTGTCTGACTTGGGCTCAAGTCATGATCCCAGGGTCTTGGGATGGAGTCCCATATTGGGCTTCTTGCTCAGCAGGGTGCCTGCTTCTCCATCTGTCTGCTGCTCCCCTCTGGTTGTGCTCTCTCTGCCTCTCTCTCTGACAAATAAATAAATAAAATCTTAATAAACAAAATAAATAACTAAATACAGGCTTTATTGTAATAAAAGTAATCCATTCTCTTTAAAAAAAGCAAATAAGATATACTTTATTATTTACATATGGTTATTTTATTCATAGCTCCACTTTATTTCCTGCCAAATATATATATATTATATTTATATATACATATATAATGTAACTATATGATTTAATCACTTAATCTTATAACTGTATAACTATGAAAAATCACATACATCAATGAATGGTTTCCATCTTAAAGCACAGTGGTAACTTGTTTGTTATGCCCCATTAGTGAATCTATGTTTGAGCATTGGTTATATTCAAGTAGAACCATTTAAAAAGTTATGGGAATATCAATGCAGAAGATAATTAAATGTGTACAGAATCTATTAATGTATATAATTAAGATAGAACATCACTGGAGCTTATTATAAAATTATAATATTCTATAATCATCCTGAAAGGGACTGCTTGTCATGTTGTATTACTTAATTATGGCCAAGTAGTTCATATAACTTGAAGTCACAGTGATTAAAACAATTAGTACAGAGTTAGGCCAAGTTATAAAAGTTGTAATAAAAATATGAACAAATCGAAATGTGAGCATAAGAACCAGATTTTAACATGCAACATTTCTTTAGAAATGGACTAAATTTATTCTATTGCACTGTTCTCAATTAGCAAGAGACGGCAGTGCTCCATCCCACTTAGTAGTTGTTAGTGCAAATATCTGAAAATACTTTTATGTACTTCAGAAGCACTAAATCTAAATGGAAATGTATGAGAGGAAACATGTCAATAAATGTACAAATAATGTCTCTTACTTGCTACATAATCAATCTCTATGCCTCAGGTTTCTAATGTGAAGGTGCTGATAATCCTTACAAAGTTTTTTCATGAAGGTAAACTAAGTAGAAAGATAGATGGATAGACAGACAGATATGGTCATACATATATCATCATATACATGATTTAATAAATAGTATAAACTATTATTATTGCTGTTAATATTACTACTATATACTATTACTACTATTATTACTGATTAACCTGCTTTCTTCCCCTTTTTAAAAATTTTTATTTAAATTCTAGTTAGTTAACATAGAATGGAATATTGGTTTCAGGAGAAGATTTTAGCAATTTATCACTTAAATATATAACACCCAAAGTTCAATACAATAAGCACCACTTTAATACCTGTAACCCATTTAGTCAATTCCCCCCACCTTCCCTCTATTAATCCTCATTTTGTTCTCTGTAGTTAAGAGTCTCTTATGGTTTGCTTCTCTCTCTCTTTTTTCCCCCTTCCCCTATGCTCATCTCTTTTGTTTCTTAAATTCGATATGTTAGTAAAATCATATGGTATTTGTCTTTCTCTGATTGACTTACTTCACTTAGAATAATACACTCTAGCTCCATCCATGTCACTGCAAATGGCAAGATTTTATTCTTATTGATGGATCATATTCCATTGTACATATATATATATAGATAGATAGATAGATAGATATAGATATACACCACATCTTCTTTATCCATTCATCGTTTGATGGACATTTGTGTTCTTTCCATAATTTGGCTATTGATAATACTGCTATAAACATCATTGAGCATGTGTCCCTTTGAATCATTATTTTGGTATCCTTTGGGTAAATATTTAGTAGTGCAATTGCTGGGTCATATTTTTAACATTGAGGAATCTCCATACTTTTTTCCAAAGTAGCTGCACCAGTTTGCATTCCTAACAGTGTAAAAGTGTTCCTCTTGATCTGCATCCTTGCCAACATGTTTTGTTTCCTATGTTGTTAATTTTAGCCATTCAGACAGGTGTGAGGTGGCATTTCATCATGGTTTTTATTTGTATTTCCCTGATAATGAGTCATTTGAGCATCTTTTCATGTGTCTATTGGCCATCTGGATGTCTTTTTTGGAAAAATATCTAGCCATGTCTTCTGCCTTTTCTTAACTAGATTGTTTGTTTTTTGGGTGTTGAGTTTGAGAAGTTCTTAATAGATTTTAGATACTAACTCTATCAGATACATCATTTGCAAAAATGTTCTCTCATTCCATTTGTTGCCATTTACTTTTATTGATTGTTTCCTTCGCTGTGCAGAAGTTTTATCTTGACCAAGTCCCAATAGTTCATTTTTGCTTTTGTTTCCCTTGCTTTTGTTGATGTGTGGAGTAAGAAGTTGCTCTGGCTGAGGTTAAAGACATTGCTTCCTATGTTCTTCTCTAGGCTTTTGATAGATTCCTGTCTCACATTGAGGTCTTTCATCCATTTTGAATTTATTTTTGTGTATAGTATAAGAAAGTGGACCAGTTTCATTCTTACTCATGTTGCTATCCAATTTTTCCAACACCATTTGTTGAAAACACTGTCTTTTCCATTGGATATTCTTTCTGGCTTTGTCAAGGATTACTTGACCATATAGTTGTGGGTCCATTTCTGGATTTTCTCTTCTGTTCTGTTGATCTATGTATCTTTTCTGGTACCTATACCATACGGTCTTGATGACTACAGTTTTGTAATACAACTTGAAGTCTGGAATTGTGATGTCTCCAGGTTTGGTTTTCTTTTTTGAGATTGTTTTAGGTGTTTAGGGTCCTTTGTGGTTCCATAAAAATATTAGGATTGCTCATCCTACCTCTGTAAAAGATGCTGGTCATGTTTTGATAGAGATTGCATTAAATGTGTAGGTTGCTTTGGGTACTATAGACACTTTAACAATATTTGTTCTTCCAATCCATGAGCATGGAATGTTTTTCCATTTTTTAGTGTCTACTTTGATTTCTTTCATAAGTGTTCTATAGTTTTCAGAATACAGATCTTTTACCTCTTCAGTTAGGTTTATTCCTAGGTATCTTATGGGTTTTGGTGCAATTATAAACAGGATTTACTCCTTGATTTCTCTGTCTTCTGCTTCATTATTGGTATATAGAAATGCAACAGATTTCTTTACATTGACTTTATATCCTGTGACTTTGCTGAAGTCATGTATCGGTTCTGTAATTTTTTGGTGGAATATTTCAGGTTTTCTACATAAACTGTCATGTCATCTGTGAATAGAGGAAGTCCGAATTCTTCCTTGCTGATTTGGATGCCTTTTATTCCTTTTTGTTGTCTAATTGCTGAGTCTGGGACTTCCAGTATTATATTAAATAAAATTGGTGAGAGTGGATATCCCTGATATCTCTGACTGTAGAGGAAAAACTCTCAGTTTTTTTCCCATTAAGGATGATATTAGCCATGGGTCTTTCATATACGGCCTTTATGATGTTGAGGTATATTCCCTCTATCCCTGCTTTATTGAGGGCTTTTATTAATAATGGATGCTGTATTTTGTCAAATGCTATTGAGAGAATCATATGCTTCTTATCCTTTCTTTTATTAATCTTGTGTATCACATTGATTGATTTGCAAACACTGAACTACCCTTGCAGCAGAATAAATTCCACTTGATTGCTGTGAATAATTCTTTTAATGTACTGTTGGATTCAATTTGCAAGTATGTTGTTGAGAATATTTGTATCCATATTCTTCAGGGATATTGGCCTTAATTCTCCTTTCTAGTGGGGTCTTTGCCTGGCTTTGGAATAAAGGTAATGCTGTCCTTGCAGAATGAGTTTGGAAGTTTTCCTTTCATTTCTATTTTTTTGGATCAATCTAATAAGAAAAAGTATTAACTCTTCTTTAAATGTCTCATAGAATTCCCTTGGAAACCATCTGGTTCTGGACTTTTGTTTGTTGGGAGATTTTTTTTTATTACTGGTCCAATTCCTTTGCTGGTTAAGGGTTTACTCAAATTTTCCATCTCTTCCTGTTTCAGTTTTGTTAGTTTGTATGTTTCTAGGAATTTATCCATTTTTTTTCCTAGATTCCCAAGTTTGTTGGCATGTAATTTTTCATATTTTCTTACAATTGTTTGTATTTCTGTGGTATTGCTTGTGCTCTCTTCTCTTTGATTTGTGATTTTATTTATTTAGGTCATTTCTCTTTTCTTTTTCATAAATCTGACTAGGGTTTTATCATTTTATTAATTCTTTCCAAGAACCAGTTCTTAGTTTCATAGATGTACTACTGTTTTCTGTTTGTCTATTTCTGTATCATTTATTTCTGCTCTAATCTTTATTATTTCCTTTCTTCTGATGGTTTTAGGCTTTATTTGTTGTTCCGTTTCTAGCTCCTTTAGGTGTAAGGTTGTGTATTTGAGACTTTTCTTGTTTCTTTTTTTTTAAAAAAGATTTTATTTATTTATTTGACACACACACACACAGAGAGAGAGAGAGAGAGAGAGAAATCACAAGTAGGCAGAGCAGCAGGCAGGGTGGGGAGAGCCCAATGTGGGGCTCAATCCCAGGACCCTGAGATAATGACCTGAGCCAAGGGCAGAGGATTAACCCACTGAGCCACCCTGACACCCCTTTTTCCTGCTTCTTGAGGTAGCCCTGTATAGCTACATACTTCCTGCCTAAGACTGCCTCTACTGCTTCCCAAAGCTTTTAGACTGCTGTGTTTTCATTTTCATTACTTCCATGTATTTTTAAAAATTTCTTCTTTAATTTCCTGGTTCACCTGTTCATTCTTTAGTAAGATATTCTTTAACCTCCATGTATTTGTGGTCTTTCTAAATTTTGTCTTATGGTTGACTTCAAGTTTCATAGTGTTGTGGTCTGAAAATATGCATATGATCTCAGTCTTTATTATACTTGTTGAAGGCTGATTTGTGACCCAGTAAGTGATCGGTTCTGGAGAACGTTCCATGTGCACTCGAAAAGAATGTGTATTCTACTGCTTTAGGATGAAATGTTCTGAGTATATCTATTAAGCCCATTTGTTCCAATGTGTAATTCAAAGTCATTGTTTCCTTCTTGGAGGAACAATGGAAACATTGTTCCATTGTTTTCTTTCTGCTTAGATGATCTGTCCATTGCTGTAAATATACTGCTAAAGTCCCCTACTATTATTGTGTTATTATTAATGAATTACTTAATGTTTGTTATTGAATGATTTGGGTGCTCCCAAGTTGGGCACATAAATATTACAATTGTTAGATCATTTTATTGGATAGACCCCTTAATTATGACATAGTGACCTTCTTCATCTCTTGTTACAGTGTTTGGCTTAAAACCTAGTTTGTCTGATCTAAGTATGGCTGCTCTGACTTTCTTTTGATGTCCATTACTATGATAAATGATTATCCCCTCACCTTCAATCTGCAGGTGTCTTTAAGTCTATAGTGAGTCTCTTGTAAGCAGTATATAAATGGGTCTTTTATTATTTTTTTTTAATCCATTCTGATTAAATGTCTTTTGATTGAAGCATTTAGTCCATTTATATTCAGAGTAATTATTGATAGATGAGAATTTAGTGCCACTGTATTACCTGTAAAGTCACTGTTTCTGGAGATTTTCTCTGTTCCTTTCTAGTCTTTGTTGTTTTTTTGTCTTTCATTTCTGCTCAAAGGGTTCACATCAATATTCTTTGCAGGGCTGGTTTAGTGGTCACGAACTCACTTAGTTTTTGTTTGTCTGAGAAACTCTTGATCTTTCATTCTATTCTGAATGACAGACTTGCTGGATAAAGTATTCTTGGCTGCATAGTTTTTGGCTTCAACATGTTTAATAAATCATTCCATCCTCTTCTATCCTGCCAGATTTCTCTGGTGAGATCTGCTGATAATGTGGTTTATCTTTCCTTGCACATTAAGGATTACTTTTCCCTTGCTGCTTTCAGGATTCTTTCCTTATCTCTATATTTTGCAAATTTTAATTTGATATGTCTTGTTGTTGACTGGCTTTTGTTGAATTTGAGGAGAGTCCTCTATGCCTACTGGATTTGGATGCCTGTTTACTTTCCCAGATTAGGGAAGTTTTCAGCTATAACTTTCTCAGATAAACCCTCTGTGCCTTTTCCCCCCTTTTCTTCTTCTAGGACTCCCATGATATGAATGTCATTATGCTTTATGGAGTTACTGAGTTCCCTGAGACTATATTCATGATCCAATACTTTTCTTGCCCTCTTTTTTTTCAGCTTCATTATTTTCCATAATTGTATCTTCTATATCACTGTCTCATTCCTCTAATTCATCCATCCTTATTGTCATTATAATCAGTTTTACATCTTGGCTATCACATTTTTTAATTTTGGCCTAACTAGTTTTTAGGTATTTTATGTCTACAGTAAAGGATTCTCTAATGTCTTCTATGCTTGAGAAAAATCCCAACTAGTATCCTTATGATGGTTCTTTTAAGTTCTGATTCAGGCTTATTACTTATATCTGTTTTAATTAGATCCCTGGCTATGACCTCCTCTTGTTCTTTTTTTGGGGGTGAATTCCTTTATTTTGTCATTTTGTCTAGGAAACAGGAAAGCCTGTCATATTTTCTGTTCCTGACAGTAATGGCTCTACTAAGAAAAGGTCCTATACTGTCCAAGTGCTTCAGGAAGTGTTTCAGAGTATACACTCTGCTGTGTTTTGGCTGCTCTTCCCTGCCAGGTCAGGACTCTGCAGTTTCTCCTTGACTACAGTGGGGGGAGTGTTTGGACTTTGTCTAGTGTGTGACATTTTAACCAGGTATATTTTGGTCTGCTTGTTAAAATAAGCCTGATCCTATTACCACTACAGCTGAAGCTTTGCAGCTCTATGATCATTAGACTGCATGTGTGCAAGTGGTTTATACAGAACTTCTAGGGGCAGGGCCTGCTGTCCTAGTTCTCAGGAGGACTTGCCCTAGTAAAGATGTACCTGCAGGAGCAGGAGGGTGGGGCTTGGTGTAAGTTGCTCCAGCCTCCACTAAGAGTGTTGTGTTGCTTACTGAGTCTGTCCTTGCTGATGGACTGGAGAAATGATGGACTCTCTTGCTGATGGACTCTCTCATCCCTGGAGCTGCGACTTTGTGCCTGCCTCAGGGCTGCCTCACGGAAGAGCAATCTCCCCTCTTACGTCCCCAGTTTCTGTCAGATCTTTGCTTTCACTCTCTGTCTTCACTGTCTGCCCACCATAGGGCACAGTATTCTTAGTGGCTGGGTTCCCAAATTCCAAATTTTAGCCATCTAGTGTGGCACAGACCTGAACTAATCTTCTAAGGGAGGGTCTTCCTGTGCTGTGGCCAGTGTCTCTTTGTTCCAGAAAAGTAGTCACATGACCAAGCAGAGGCTTGGAGTTTATGTTAAAGCATAACAAAAAGCTGAAAGCAAGGTTTGCTGCCCTCAACAGGTGTCTCTGCTCCTATGCTAATGCATGGGGTAGCATGTAGTGCATACCAGCTCTCTTGTCCCCTGAGAGCCTAAGAGGCCATGCCAACTCTTCCAAATGCACTCCAATAAGGGGAACTGTCTCTCCTATATGACACAGGGGATCCTCAGACCACACTGTCCACTCCTGGGACTCTGCCCTTCTTTACAGGAGCACTGCTATGCCCACCAAGTTCCACCCAATAGTGGTATGGACTTCTAAAACTTCAGACTTTGAGCTCAGCTGCTTGTAAAGACTCAAGACTCAGTAAATAGTTTTGGAGAAGTGTTTCTCTTGTGCAATCCAATGTGCACTTCTCTCTCTCTCTCTCTCTCTGAGATCAAGGCCTCTTCCCTTCTATGGCATCCACAATTCTTTTCTCCCCTGAATCATGTCTCTACCTTCCATGACATTGCTTCTTTTCTCCCTCTAGATATGCAGTTTGTTCTATCAGCATTCAGATTGATTTCCTCAGTGTTTGGAATGATTTGATATTTATTTAGCTGTGTTCTAGGGATGAGGCAAACATTGGGTACCCCTATTGCTATGTCATGTCAATTCATATCGCTCTGCTTCATTCTATTCAATATTTTATTTAGCTCTCTGCTTAGAACTCAGAAAATGACATTTTATTGCCTTACTGATTTAATGCATCAAGGATGCATTCTTTCCCTTTATAAGTGTAATGACTGATGGGATACAAGACTTGAATTATCCTTGAAGTTGAGGATGATGTGTGAATGACAAATGATGTGTGAACTAAATAATTACTAAAATAATTTTTCTTCATTTGTGTCGTGGTCCACTTTATACAAAGAAGAGGAGTGCTCACATATGCCAACATTTGTCTTCACAGGGACTCATTCTTAAGCTAACATATGATATTTAAAATTTATCTTATTTTCAGAGACATGGAATTTAAACTGAGATTAAGATTCTATAAAATCTCAACAATTTCTTCTCTCACCTGCATCATCAATATTTCTGCTCCACTGGTGGTTTAGACAAGGGTGGTCTTTGTGGAATGGCAGGAATAAAGCTATGATTGGAATGGGTTCAAGAGGGAAGGGAAAAAATTGAAGGGGAAATTGGGAAAACTAATTTAAAGTAAAGGATAGAAATGGTAGGTAGAGATATTTATAGAGTAAACAGAGAAATTTTATTTGTTTGTCTGTTTTCTAATATGTTTACCCTCACTGTAAGCCTAGAAGAGACAAATTCATTCAGTATGGAAGAATTTTCTGGAAGGATCTATCTTTCAGAATAGTCCACAAAAATAAGAAAGAAGGTAAGATTAAATGCCCAGCTCTTTCCCACTTTCCAACTGTCAAAATACGCTCCAAGACTTTCTCATTCCACTGACATCTAAGGATCGTGCCCATTGTTCCTTTGGGTTATTGCACAGGAAACTAGATCCACATTCTGAGATGTGACGTTTCATCCAAGACGGAGAAGTAGCAAATTGGAGGTAAAACATTAGCAAGAAGGCAGGGTCAAAGGAGTCTCAAAATTGCAAAGTTTTATGACCCCCAACAATCCCTTACACTCAGCACGTCTCCTTCTCTTCCCTTGTATTATTTTTCTCCTCAGCACACATTGATTGTTTGTTGTCTATTAATGCCTCTTAGAATGTGAGCTCTGGGAGCACCTGGATGATACAAACAGTTAAGTGTCTGATTCTTGGTCTCAGCTCAGGCCCTGATCTCAGAGTCACGAGATTAAGCCCTGGCTTGCACTCTATGCTCATATGGAGGATGCTTGGGTCTCTGTCTCTCTCACTTCCTCTGCCCCTCCTGTCTGCTCTCTCTCTTCCTTTCTAAAATAAATAATCAAATCTTAAAAAAGAAAAAAAGAATATGAACTCCACCAGCCAGGGGTGATGGGTATTATGTGATTTGGGTATTATGTGATTTTGTTTTACACTACTGCATATCCACTTCTTCCTGTGTATTAAGAGCTCAGGAAATATCTGTTGAAAAAATGAAACACCCTAGGAGATTCACTTGAACTTATCCATATTGAAAATGATGTATCAAAACATCAAAACATATGCAGATGAACTACAGTAGGGCAAGACCAACAATATTAGGGAACCAACTAAAAATAACCCCCACTCTACCTCAGATCTTCAAGCCTAACATCTACTCACCTATTCTGACAATATTCAGGATTTTCACATCTTAAGTCTATAGTAAAGAAAAATGTTGGAAAAAAAACCCAGATTATTCATTTTTGGTTTTGGTCTGAAAAACCTGAATATTATCTTGAATATATCTTACATTTGGGGACTTAACAGAAGCAGAGGTGAACTTCACTTTGGTAAGTCTCTGAAATACCAAATGAATGCTTAAAATGCATTCAAATGTGACAGAAGCAATTCCTATTGAAACAGTATCTGAAATTTAAAAAAAAAATCCTCTGGTTTTTGCCCAGATGAATTGAGTCAGAACTGAAAATTCATGTCGGCTTCCTGGATATGTCTTGACTTAGAGTTTTAACTCTAAAGATGTTTGTCACAGTATGTTTGAGACAGCCACAGTATGAAATACCTACTCATTTTGGCTTGAGGTTGCACATTAGGCAAGAGGATTATATTTAACAATATACAGTGGTAACAGGAACTATGGGAATTCTTCCAAACTGATTATTTTCATAGGCCTCTGCATCCCAACTTGGAAACCAATGGGAAGATATATTTATTTTAATGAGAACATGCTTTCCTATAGTGAATTTTTATAGCACAGAAATGGAGATGTCATTGCTAACAGCGGAAAAAAAAGACCTCTGAGGTCTCAGCTCATCCAGCGCTCTTGATTTGAGATGCCATTAACCACTAAATTAATGCAAATATAACTTAATGAAATGTTTCTCATACTGTGATCATAAAATATCCCTGCAAAATACCACTCTGCACTTAATAAATATGAGAGCCAAACCAGAATACCCCACATATTGATTTTCAAAAAATATGAATATCTCCCACAGGCTTCTCAAACACTCAGATGATCAACACAAGCCTCAAAGGTCAGTCTAATTATAAGATGAATTTGGATTGATTTAACATCATCTCTGTCAGGTGGATAGCAACAAATTCAATGATATTAAATTTGGTTACAGTGAGACCATATGTCAGGATGCCAGATAAAAGCTATGTCAGGTACAGTGTTTACCACTTGGCACTGATTATGGAACCCTCAATGAAGTAAAAGTTTTTGTCTACTCCTTTTGACCAGTTTCTATGGGTATATACAAAACCGGTGATACCTAATGTGTGCTTCAGACACCAGAAAAGTACTGACATTTAGAGTAAGCATTTAGAAACTTTCATAGTGATTTGACATTATTATACCATCTAAATATATTTTTTTCTAATAATTACTTTTTAGCATTTTACAAAAGTTTTGGAATGGACTGGATTGGAGACTAAAAAGTGATAATACCTCTTAATCAAAGATGACTTGAGAAATACCATTCTAGGGTTTATATTTGTTCTAGGAATAAATGGGAAAGTACTCACTGAGTGTAAGCCAGAGATGGTTTGCCTAAAATGTGATGTGAGATATGAGGGAGGAGCATGGAAAAAACTGATCTCACCCCCCAAAAACATTATTTGGAATTGGAAGCATAAAATTCTTAAGATCAAACAAAAATGACAAAAGACAATAACATTTGAAGAATAGGATCTTGGAAGTTAGAGTACTTTTGATTTTACATGTTTTCTTTGTTCAGATGTTTGGAATCAAAAGAGTAAAAAGTAGTGTACATTGGGTACAAGGAAGACGAAGATTATCATAGATTTCAATAATATAAATATTCTCAGAATATAGAAACTGTGTCACCTTCTCAGAGTGTAATGAATGATATTAGCCAGCTGTTCAATTCACCAATGCATAAAAACTGAGTAGATTTGGGATTTCTGAAGCCCTAACAAAGTGTTTTGGGCATATTAAAAAGTATTATAAATGAAAGGAAAATCTAACAAAATTAATTATAATCCCCATAGCAAGGATGATTTGCATACAGTATAAAAGGGAACTTTAAATATTCAGCTGTACACTGTATTAGGTGGCTATGATAAAAAGAAGATACTGGATCTGACAGTTTTTCCCTTTGTCCGCCATGTAAAACTCCTTTTATCCTTCAAATTTCAGATTAAATGCTCCCTTCTATGAGAAACCTTCCCACAGTATCCTAGGCAGACTTTCTGCCTTTTTAATATACCTCCACTTCATCAGTTATCTTTTCAATTATCATATATTTATATATTTTTTTCTTTTTAATCCAGGCTGTAAGCTGGTTGCAGGCAGGCAGATTTTTCTCTCTTTTTATTTTTGTAGTTCTATTTTTACAATGTGGGGATTTCCTTGAAGTTGGCACCTGTTACATAATAAACAAGAGCATTCTGGGCTTTGTAGGGCAGTAGTGGTATTTGAGCTTGGATAAATGGCAATAATATTAATGATGACTATGACAGATAACATATTGATCATTTACTATATGTTAAACATTGCTCTAAGAAAATTATTGGTATGAACTCATTTAATCCTCCCATCTGTGACCAATAGAAACTCAACTGTATTTTAAACAAAAGAGAATATTATTCCTCTTATATAAAAAAGCCAGAGATGAACTTCTGTAATGGGAAAGTAGTGGAATGAAGAGAATTAGTCAATAACTCCACAGATAATAGATGAAGTCTTGAGAAATATATACTGTTAAAACCAGCTGTATGAAGACCTGAGAAAGTATTTGAAAGCATACAGAAGCCAGAACAGTTTACTTGTAAAACATTTGATCTAGAAAGGATACATAATGCAAGTTTGTAGTTTTCTTGCCCAAAGGCAATCCTTGGCACTCATGGCTACAGCGGACAAAATCCAAAGACTTATTTACCCCATCTGAAGAAGTAGAAATGAATTCTGAGCCTGAAGAAACAGGTGAAAAGTTAAGAGAGATATCATAATGTAAGAGAACTCCAGAAGAACTGAGACTCAAAATCAGAAAATCCTCCACCCAAATACCTGAATGACTGCTTAACTATGCACACATAAGAAAGACTGCTGGGAATTGGATAAAGGCAAATGAAATAACAACAAACAAACAAAACAAAACAGGGAAGGATCAGAAAGGATATGAATCCAAATTAATGAATCTGTTCCATTGGTTTTCATTTTCTTTTTAACTGAATACATTCCCCAGCTATTTAAAAGTTGGTTAAAATAAAGTTGAAGAAATCTCATTTTCTTGAGGTATAGGAAGATAAAAGCAAAGGCTGGCAGACATTGGAAAATTGGAGCAGATTTCCAAGAAGTAAGAAAATAAGACATGGTGAAACCTACAATATGAGTGCACAATCTGCCCAAATGCTTGGTGGACCTCAAATTATGCAAGCCTAAAGGAGATCACCAAGGAGCCAGGGTAAATAAAATAAAATAAACCAGCAACTAAAACTGTAAGATTTGAGCAGATATATCAGCCACTGTACACTCTGTGGGAGAGAATTTCTACTTTGATCCTATGCATTAATTGCTACAACAACAACAACAATAATAATAACAACTA
Source organism: Mustela nivalis (assembly GCF_964662115.1). NCBI lineage: Eukaryota > Metazoa > Chordata > Mammalia > Carnivora > Mustelidae > Mustela > Mustela nivalis. The sequence goes on along the minus strand of NC_139029.1, from coordinate 88,141,313 downwards.
AAAAGCCAACTGTCCTCTAAAATATACAGCAGGATCCAGTCACTATATTATCTGAAATATCCAATTTTCAACCAAAAATTACTAGACATACAAAAAAAATCCACCAAAGAAAATGTGATGCCTATTAAAAATAAGTAAAAATAACTTTAAGGCAACTACTATATGATATTTGAATGATTTTTAAAATGGCTCTAATAAGGAAACAGGAAGTTACAACAAAGAAATTGAAACTTTTTTAAAGTGTAAATTTGAAATGTGAAAAGTATAACTCAAAAACTTAAAGAATGATCTTAGTAGCAGACTGGAGTTGTCAAAAATAGTACAGTCAAAGTTAGATGAATAAAAATTACCTAGTCCAAAGGATAGAGATAAAAATATTGGTAAAAAGTATACAGAGCCACAGAAATTTGAAGAGTAATACCAAGTAATGTAACTGGAATCCTAGAAAGAAAGAAAATAGAAAAAAAGGCCGGAAAAATATGTAGAATAATGGGTGGAAATTTGCCAAATAAGATTGAAAACATTAATTTACAGAAACAAGAAATTCAATCAACCCTTAGCAAATCCCCATAAAGTAAAATCTTCTTGGAGTACCTGGGTAGCTCAGGTACTCCAAAGCATCTACCTTTGGCTCAGGTCATGATCTCAGGGTTCTGGGACTGAGTCTCACATTGGGCTCTCTGCTCAGCAGGGAGTCTGCTTCTGCCTCTCACTCTCCCTCCGTTCTCTTTCTCTTTCACTCAAATAAATAAATAAAATGTTTAAAAAGAATAAAAAGTAAATCTTCATAAGTATAACAAAGTTAAACTCCTGAAAAGCAAAGGTAGTGAGAAATTCTTGAAAGCAGATAAAAGAGAGCATTTATATAACAGAGGATGATGTTAGATAAATGACTTTTCTTCAGAAGCAGTGGAGTCCAAGTGATATATGAACAATATATTTAAAGTAGTGGTGATGGAGAGAAAGTCTGTCAATTAAAAATTCTATATCCAGTGGAACTATTCTTCAAAACAAAAAAAAAATTTTTAAGGCATTTCAGAAAAACAAAAATAGAGAAAAACTGTTGTAGATAGCCCTGTGAAGTCCTAAAGAACATTCTTCAGGTTCAAGGGAAATAGAAACAAATATTGACCCATATTTCCAAGGAAGAAAGGAGAAATACTAGAAACAACAAATGTGTGAGCAAATATAAAAAGGTATATTTAAGAAAATAGAGTCCTGTTCCTCAAAAAGTTAAAGAAATTAATATAACTAGAGCACCTGGGTGGCTCAGTGGGTTAAGGGCTCTGCCTTTGGCTCGGGTCATGATCTCGGGGTCCTGGGATCGAGCCCAGCATCAGGTTCTCTGCTCGGTGGGGAGCCTGCTTTCTCCTCTCTCTGCCTGCCTCTCTGCCTACTTGTGATCTCTGTCTGTCAAGTAAGTGAATAAAATCTTAAAAAAAAAAGAATTAATATAACTTAGAATTCTACTTCTAGATATATATTGCAAAGAATTGAAAATAGTTACTCAAATAAATAGATGTACATACATGTTCATGGTAGTAATACTTGCAGCAGCCAAAAGGTGGAAACAATCCATACTCCATCAATGGATGAATGGGTTAAATAAATTGTAGTACACACCTACAATGGGATATTATGAATCCATAAAGTGAAAGGGCATACAGATACATGCTACATTGTCGATGAACCTCAAAAATATTTTTGCTAGGCAAGAAGTCAGGCAAAACAGCTCCACGCATTGAGTGAATCTATTTATGAAATATGCAGAAAAAGTAGACCCATAGAAACAGAAGACAGGGGCACCTGGGTGACTCAGTGGGTTAAAACCTCTGCCTTCAGCTCAGGTCAGGATCCCAGGGTCCTGGATGGAGCCCAAATTGGGCTCTCTGCTCAACGGGGAGCCTGCTTCCCCCTCTCTCTCTGCCTGCCTCTCTGCCTACTTGTGATCTCTGCCTATCAAGTAAATAAATAAAAAATCTTAAAAAAAGAAAGAAACAGAAGACAGATTAGTGATTGTCAGGATCTTGCATGGGCAATGAAATGAACTGCTTAGTGGGCCGGGGATTTCCTTATGGTGTGATGAAAACATTTGGAATAGAGTTGGTGGTTGTTCAATACTACAAATGTACTAAATGCCACTAAATTGTTCATTTAAAAATAATTTTTTGTTATATGAATTTTACCTCAATAAAACATTATAAAAGTCTACATAAATTGTTTTTTATTATTCATTAATTTCCTTAACATACTGATTAAAGTATATAAGGAAAAAACACATTATACTATATTGTCACGTTTATAACACAGATAGCTGTGTTATATATGACAACATTAACACTAAACAGGGGAATAAATGGAGCTTTGCTATATTTTACCTGGAAAAAATCCATAACAATTCTCAGTAATTTATAGTAAATGAAATATATTTATTATAATACCTAGACCAAGAGTCCTCAAGTATTTTCATAACAGAACTTCTTTATAATCTTAAATATTATTGAGAAACTGAAAAAGCTTTTGTTTATGTGGCTTAAATATGACATAGATAGCCAACTAAAAATTAAAAACATACTTATCAATTAATTTTAAAATAACAGTAATAAACACTTTAATTGCTGACACAAAAACACATTACAAATGAGGACTAAAGTTTCTAGAACAGAATATAGCAGTCAGAACAGTGATACTGTTTACATTTTTCTTAGTTTGTTCATAAATTTCCCCTTGATTTTCAAATATGGTCATACATTTAATTTCTTACAATAAAATAGACTGTTTAGAACTGTATGAAGAAAATATCATTTCAGCTTAGTAGTTTGAAAATGATGACTATTATATCAGCCTTTTCATGTAATTTTTAATGTTATTCTCTAATTCAGAATCAGAACTCCAAAAATGGCAGTGATTTAAAGATTCATTGCATTGTCAAATCTGAAGCCATACAATGAAATTTTCAAAATCTATTGGTCTATTTTGCACTTTGAATATTTTTTTTAAATTTTTTATTTTTTATAAACATATATTTTTATCCCCAGGGGTACAGGTCTGTGAATCGCCAGGTTTATTTTGCACTTTGAATATTTTAACGCATGCATACTTTGTAGCATGTCTTAGTGATTTGGAATATATTGGGTCAGTGAGTGATGTAAAATTTTCAAATATTAACACATTTTTTCATAAGACATAAAAAATCTAATTTATTAATACAACCACTAGTTTCATCAGAAAAAAACTTGAAATAATGGTATGTTGTTAAGCTCATCTTAGCAAGTATAAGTTTTCTGAAACTCAATCATATCTGGAAACTCAATGTTGATCTTTAGCAACAAATATTATCAGTTATTTTCCTTGAAATGACAGGCTTGATTCATTCATTTTTAAGAAAATATTTGCTGAATGCCTATATCTGAATAATAATTTTTAAAAGTATCTCTCATTAATATAGACACAAAAATTCTTAATGAAATACTAAAAAACTGAGTTCAGAAATATATAAGATGGATAATAAATCATGACAAATTGGGATTTATGCCAGGAATAAAACATTATTTAGAATAAAAAATCAATTGATATAATCTATAACATTTAGAGAAAAATGAGGAAAGCTATATGATCATCTCACTAGAGAGAGGCAAATTATTTGACAGATTTTAACACACATTCATGATAAAAACTTTCAGCAAACTAGGAATAAAGGAAATTTCTTCATCATGTTAAGAGGTATCCACCAAAACCCCAGAACTATCACTCTTCCTAATTAAAAAACCTAAATGCTTTTTAACTAAGATCAGAAGATGTGGTGTTCTTTTCCATCATTTCTATTCAAATTATTATATAAGAGATTCAAGCCAGGGCAATAAAGGAAGAAAAAAAATGGAATATATATTGTAAAGGAAGAAGATAAAGCATTTTCAGTTGTAGATGACATGAACTGATACCTAGAAAATGTTAAGGGATCTACAAGAAAAAGTACAAGAACAAATAACCAAGTTTAGCAAAGTCACAGCATATAAAGTTAATATACAAAAAGTATTCTTTTTTTATATTTTTAAATTTTTTAATTTATTTGACGGAGAGAGATCAGAAGTAGGCAGAGAGGCAGGCAAAGAGAGAGAGGAGGAAGCAGGCTCCCTACTGAGCAGAGAGCCTGATGTGGTACTTGTTCCCAGTACCCTGAGATCATGACCTGAGCTGAAGGCAGAGGCTTAACCCACTGAGCCACCCAGGCGCCCTACAAAAAGTATTCTATTTATTAACATTAAACAGCTGTAATAAGAAATAAAAATACATTTCCATATATAGTAGTGTTCTGAAACCTGAAAGACTTAGGGATATATTTAACAAAATATACATAATATTATATATTGAAAACCGTAAAATATTGCTAAAATAAAGACATAAGGAAATTGAAAGACATACCATTCTTTTGGAATCAGAGACAGAATATTTATTATTAAGATATTATTTTTTCTAAATTAATCTTTAGCTCTTTAGATTTAATGGTACTTGAAATAATTGAGCATTTTTGAGGAAATTTACAAAAGAACTAAATTTATATGAAAATGCAAATGATCTGGAATAGCAAAGCAATAATGAAAGCAAAGAACAAATATGGAACATTAACAATACCAGATTTCAGCACTTACCTTAAAGTTACAGTAATGAAGACAAAAATATTTACAAAAGGGCATTATTTCTAGATCAATGGAACAGAATAGAGTTTAGAAATAAGCCCACTCATGTGATCAATTAATTTTTAACTAAGGACTCAGGGCAATTCAACAAGGGAAAGTAAAGTCTTTTCAGTTAATAGTGTTGAAACTACTAGATATTTGTATGGAAGAAATACAAACATTGAAATCTTACACGATCTACAAATCTTTAAAAAAATCATAGACATAAATATAAAAAATTAAACCATAAAAATTCTAAAAATAAATACAGGAGAAACCTTTGTAAACTTGGGGTATGCAAAGCTTTCTTACATAGGACAGAAAAAGCACAACCCTTACTCTGCTCTTAAAAGACAGTATTAAAAAAAAAAGACAGTATTAAAAATAGGAAGTTATAGACTGGGACAAAGCATTTGTGTTACATAGATGTGACAAGGACCTTTTGTAAAAAGTAAGCAACTCTTATAATTCAATAAGAAGGCAAAAACTGAAAAGAGTTGAACAGATACTTTACCAAAGATCTATGAATGGCCATTAAATAAAAAAAAAAAAAGATGTTACCACTGCTAATCACTAAGGAAATGCAAATGAAAGCCACAATGAGAAAATACGAACATAACTAAATTGTAGTGACAATGAGATTTCATTACAATGGCAAAAATGAAGACTAACCTTTCCAAATGTTAATAAGGATGTAGAACAGCTAGAACTTTCTAACATTGCTGAAGGAAATGTAAAATAATACAGCCACATTGGAAAACAACTGGACAGATTCCTAACTATAGAAAATTAAGCATACACTGAGCATAAGTGACTCACTCCTATTGATGCAGCAAAACCAAAACATATGTCTGCGCCAAGACTTGTACTTAGAATGTTCATGGGAGCTTTATTCACAGTAGCCAAAACCCAGATATAACCAGTTAATCGACAGAGGAACAGATAACTAAATTGTAGTATATCCATGTAATGGAATACTTCCCAGGACTAAAAGGAGGCATAGAACTAATGTACGAAACTTCACTATGCTGCGTGAAAGAAGCCAGTCACAAAAGACTACAAAGTCTATTATTCTCTTCCACAAAATCTCAGAAAATAAACAGTAATCTTTCTTGACAGAAAGCAAATTTGTGTTTGCTGTGGGAGGAAGTTTGTGGGGAGAATGTGTGGGATTGACTGCAAAATCACTTGTCAAAACTTATCAAACTGTGTTTAAAATGGGTATGATTCATTATATGTAAGTTATTCCTAAAGAAAGGCTTGTATCTCTTTAAGGGGAAAAAAGTATTATAAAAAATGAAAACAGAATTGTATAAAAATTATTCAAAAATAAATCTAAATATAAGGAGACTGGGGTAAATTCAGTGTTGCCACTAACACTGGGGACCTATGTACCTTCAATCTTTGACTTCGTAATTCTCAACATGCTTCATTTTCCTGAAATAAGTTTCCTCAAGCTTCAGTTTTCTCAGCACAAAGGAAAGGCAGAGAAGGGCTTTTTTCCCTCTCTCTCTGGACCTGTCTTAAAATTGCACACATCACTTCTTCTATCCTATTGGACAGCCCATGATTACATGGTGATAACTGGAGATAGGAAGTGTAATGTTTACTCTGGATGACCATTGACTCAGCTAAAAATTTGAAATTCATTGCTAAGAATAGGAGAAATACTACATTGATGGAACAGAAGCTCTCCTTAACAAAGGTTTATTCTTTCAGCTTTTCTACACATAGATGCCATTTACAAATTTAAGCTAAAGTAAGAGAAACTTATGTGTATATATCCTCCTGGCTACAAAATTCCGCATTTTTCTATAAAGAAGTACTACTTACCAAAAATGTATGGTATTTGTTAAATGTCTTTCATGTCTAGGCTACTGGATTTAAAGACAGAAATTGTATCTTTCTCTCTCTCTCTCTCTCTCTTTTTTTTTTTTTTTTAAATCATTGGTACTTGACAATATTTAGATAGTGGTCACTTAATGAATGTTGTTGGTGTTTTTCTGACCAAATGAAAATTTTGAACTCACAAAACTAAGCACAGTTTTTATTCTAGGAATGGCTACCATGTACAGTCCTATCATAACCCATGCTCTGATAAGACAGTTCAGATAGAGGGGCGCCAGGGTGGCTCAGTCGGTTAACTGTCTGCTTTCGGCTCAAGTCCTGATCTCAGGATCCTGGGATTAAGCCCCACATCAGGCTCCTTGCTCAGCAGGGCATCTGCTTCTTCCTCTCCTCTACCCCTCCCCACCCCTTGCTCTTTCTCTCCTCTCTCTCTGTCTCACATAAATAAATAAAATCTTTTTTAAAAAGTTCAGATATAGATTTTTCTTGGGTCAATGAAACAGGATTTTCTGATCCAAAGTTTAAGCAAGATGTTCAGGGTAATCAGTATATACATAAGGCAGTTTAGCAACGTTCTCCAAAGAAGAGACAATGTCGCAGAATTGTACACTCAAAATCCTGCAATTGTTGCTGGTAATATCCAAATTAGCAATTATTCCTTCAAAAGTTCTGATGCGCAGCAAAGCTGGAGCAGTTCTATACATGGACTGTTATGGATATATGTTGGATACTATTATATACCTTGGTTACATGTACCATCTTAAACTCAGTGTTAAATATGTGTGCATGCATATATACATACACACAGATGTACATGTGTACACACACACACACACATACACATATACCCACACACAATATAACAAAGGATACAGTATAATAGACAACAGTACACACAAAGAATAGCCCAGGTCCTATAACATTTGTCTTCCCCCAGGATAACAGAACCTGACACAAAGATGTTCTCAAAATTATTGCTATCGAGCTACAAGAATTATTTCTGGGTGTTCCCCAGGCTAAAACGCTAACCAATCAGCCACAGGGTCTATATACTTTGTGTTATTTATTTTACTTCAAAGTAGAAATTGTGTTAAAAGTCAGGAATTGGTAAGTCATAGTTAAAGTGATCTAACGACCACCCAAAGACTTGTACGTGCATGCGCTCACACACACACACACACACACACACACACACACACACACACACAGAAGTATCTCGGTGACTAGCAGTGGGAATTGTTAGAAGACAAAGGGATAAAGGCAGAGGAAGGCACTGTGGAGAACAGAGTGAGCCATGAAAAGAGACATAGTTTAGGATTGGGAGGCATTTGAGTGACACAGTTATTTTGCTTGACATGTGCCATGATTTATATTTTATTTTATTCTATTTTTTTTCCTATTGAGAGTCCTTTTTCATTCAGGAAAGTGAGAATGTTCTAGAACTCAAAAAATAGAAATGGGAAAGAAGCACATTAATATAGTTCTAAATGTTTTACAGTTTCCATATTCGAAAGCAAATTTTTTTAAAAAAGATCATTTCTTAGAGCTTGGGGAACACTTCAAAAATATTTTTTGTCTTAAAAGCCTGTAAACCTAGATTTGGGGCAAGGCAAGGAAATATATTTCTAGAGGAGAGGAAATTTGAAAATCTTTTTTTCTTTTTTTAAGGGAAAGACTTTGAAGTGAGTCCCTCTATGTATCCCATACGGTGTAAGGAAGATCCTTTCAGTCCTGAGGAAACCTCGAGGTCCATGTCCATCTCTAAGGTCATTTTTTTGGGAGAGATTTAACTTTACAGAGCTATTGAGAGTATCATTAAAAGATAAACTCTGGTGTATTAAAAATGTTAAGAGTTTATTTGAGCAAAAATCAATTTGAATCAGGCAGCATCCAATCTAGCAGATAGAAAAGAGCTCTGAGGAGCTGTACAAAATGAAAGATTTTATAGGCAGAAGGGAGTGGGAAGTAGGAAGTTCTATTAGGCAAACAAGTGAGTTGGTTTTTGCAAGGTCACGTTCCTTTAGGGATGGCAGGGGTCGATTAGGCAGATTACCTAACTAGTGCTGATCAGGCAATTCCTAGTTGATTGGTGGTTTGAGATTCCATCTCTGCAAGAGGTGAAACTGTACATACCTCAGTCCAAGTTTGATCATGTGGTACTTAGCCCAAGTGACTCCATTTTGGGCATACTGTCTTATTTTCAGCAGTAGATGTGCATTTTATCCTCTCTTAGATTAAAGGGCATGAAGCCTTATTATCAAACAGGAAGCCAGCTGTTAGGTTTCCTTACTCTGATTTTAACTCTTAGAGGTAGTTAACTTACTTTTCAAAAACTTAGCATGGACTTGGATTTTGACAGTTGGATAAGATAGGATACAGACACAATTCTAAGATGTTGCAACTAATAAGATTTTTAACAAAAGTATAAGACTTAGGAAGTTTGATAGACCCTTAAGAACTTTCACTAGTGAAATGAAGTCAGATGTAGTTAATTTCGTAGTTAACAAGATGTTTTTGTTCCAAATTTATAAAAAGATTTTTTTTAAAGTAAAAATTCCTAAGACATTCTACATTTGCTTTTGCCTCTGTGTGGGAGGACAGTATGTTTTTCAGGTAAAGAGAATACAGTCATCATCATGGGAGATACAGAAATCTCACGCATGGAAAGAGAATAAAACTCTGGAAATTAGAAAATCCACAGATTCATTTTAATCACATAGCCATCCCCCTAAGAAGATTAGATTTAGCTATCATCAGAGTGAGTAGACACATGAAGGATCACATATTTATATTAACTCACATGGAATTTCTCTACTGCGGAGGTGGCCTACAAGTCTGTCATCATTTATGTCCATTTGGTAGCCCACTAAATCCTGTCTTCCAGAGTCAGCAGCTGGTATTTTAGTGAGTATCCCTAGGAGATGCCAGACAAATAATCAGATGATGCTCGGTAATTACTAAGGAAATGACTAGGACAGTAGCATTTCAAATGAAAATGCTACAAATACTCAGCAATAACAACCAATTTTCCAACATTTTAAAGTATGTATCTCAATGAAACGAATGGGTTCCTGACTAAGATTTCTTTCTCCAAAAAAGGCACCTCTATCAAAAGAATTTTTGTCAGTATGATTAACTTTAACTCCACTCTCTTGCTTTTTTAATAGCTGAAGACGGGCACAGAAAGTGTCATGGAAAGATCTGGATTCTGATAGACTTGCTTCTGAAACCTGAATCCACCAATTATTATCTCTGCTCCTTGGACATTTAGTTTACTTCTTTGAACTTCAGTTTCCTCTCAAGAAAATCGGAATAATAATAAATACCCACCTTAGTTTCAGGGAACATTATGTAAAGAGATTACCATAAAAAGTTCAGCATCCTAATGACTTAGAGAACTGTCCTTTACCCTTAGAGGTAATTGACCCTGTGTAAATGATCTACTCCTAAATATAAGCATTTAAAAAATATTTTATAGAATTGTAAGATAAATATGTAAAACAAATCCACTGAGCCATCTTTTCTGTGTTTCATCACCTGAACAGTATGAAAAAAAAAATAGCATTTTGCTTTCAAATTGAGGAAACTGAGGACTTTTAATGTTTAAAAACTATCCCTAAATCCCCACAGATAGTAAGGTCTCATATCCTTCAGTTCAGGGTCATTTGTCCTGCAATACACCGTGTTCTATCTTACATTCAATTCAAATAGTCTGTCTTAATGAATGAGGTCAAAAATAGCCATCCTGTAGAGAATAATCTCCATGGGTATTTGCAAACCAAATGAGAAACTGGTTTCAGATGGCTCTAGAAACTTTATTTATTTTGAAGATTTATTTATTTATTTGAGAGAGAGAAAGAAAGAGAGCAAGTGTGGGGTGGAGGGACAGAGGGAGAGGGAAAAAGAATCCAGGCAGACTCTGTGATGAGCATGGAGCCTTCTACAAACTTTAATAGAGTGATATATAATGTGATTTTCTTTTATTTATATTTTTTTTGTTATTATTGCCATGCTTAGGTATGGATTTTAGAGTCAAATCCCAGTGTCATGTCTGTTGTTGATATGATTTAAGGTACTCATTTATCTTCATGAGCCTGTTTGTTTGTTTGTAAAATGGGCCAAATAATGTGTCTTTATAGGCCTGTTGTAAGAATTGAATTTTAAAATAACTCAGCATAGTGCTTGGATAGAACAAATACACACACACCCATGCATAATTTTACTGGGCACTCAAAACAGTCTTTAGATACTATTTATTAGCAAAACATCTAAACCAAGCAAATAGATAACAAATGACAATTACTACAGTTCCAAAGAAAAATTAAAAGTGTTTCCTACCCTCTTTACAATAATCTGCATAATTACATTGCTGTCACTGTATGTAGGATAAACATTTCAGTTCAGTATTCTGTGCCTCTAGTTGAGAAATTCTTGGTTTTAAAAGGGTAAAGGATCTATGTAGATCATGTAATGAACAATGAGTGCTATCGTCTTGAGTGAAATGCAAATTAAAGAGTAAGAATGGGAAGGAGAATTAATAACGGCTAATACATAAGCTTAGCTGGCATAAGGCATACTCTGTGCCATTCCTTGTTCTGAGTACTGAGTACATTTTTTTTTTTTTAAGAGAGAGAGGGAGAGTTTCCTTAATTTGGGAAGGGGAAGGAAAGGGTATAGGGAGAAAGAGAGAGAATCTTAAGCAGGTTCCAGGTCCAGCATGGAGCCAGAGGTGGGGCTCAGTCTCAGGGCCCTGAGATCATGATCTGAGGTGAAGTCACGAGCCCAGTGCATAACCAACTGAGCCACCCAGGCACCCCAGTGAGTACTTTACTTCTATTAAGTTATTTAAGTATTCAGTACTTATACAACCTTCTGATGAAATTTTTATTAAAGTATAATAATTTTACAAACATAAATAAAGGCATAGAGAATTGTAAAACTAGTCTGAGATTATACAGCTCATAGGAGGCACAGTCAAGATTCAAAGCCAAGGTGTTTGATTCTGGAGACGGCTGGTAACTACTACAATAACATGCCTTTCCAAGGACAAAGCATTCTTGCCTCAATTACTCATAATAATATCAAAGTATGCATTTATATCATTAAAACTACTGAAGGTTGGCTCTTTAAAAATAATTGAATCTGACTTTATAAATCTCTTAATTATCTTTTTTAATTAAAATTATTTTGTTGATGTTTTCCACTATTTTTTATTAAAGAAGCATGTTCTCAGAAACTTCCTTTTTCCAGAAATTATTTTACTGGAATGAAACTACCAGGTAATGTCTTCATTCTTTCATTTGTTCTTAGAAAGGGAGAAACTCTTGTGGCCTGAAAGCCTCAGGAAGGAAGAGGCAGATTCTCAAAGGCCATTTAACTGACTAAGAGACACCCTCTGGCAAGCACATAGACCTTTCAACCTCTCTTTCCTCTTAAACCCCCTGGAGATGGTAGCAAGAGATGATTTGGGGCCTGGGAGGAAGATAATCTGGGTTGTTCATTTTGTGCTGGAAGCATTTCTTCAGAGTTGAGCTGAATAATGAAATGAGGTTGCAAGCAGAATGTAGTCTCTGGACATTGACTTTGATGATAATGTTAATAATTTAAGTGTTGTAAGGGACTGAGTTTGGTGTTAAATAATAGAGGCCCTTTTTGGCCTATATTTTTTTTCTCCTTGTAATTTCTTATTTGCTAGGGAGAGAACACAATTTAGTAGGAAAAATTAACCTTGTGAACTTGTAATTGATAGCACTGTAAACGTTTAACTAGAAACTTGCTTCTCAATTATTTTTTCTTGAGTTATAAAATAGTTTTATGTGAATCACTACATGATTATAATACGTTTTAGAGCCAGATGCAGTTGATACTGGAGAATACCATATTTTGAGTCATCTGCTGAATTTTCTTTTCTTCTTGATACCTCTTGATACCTACAGTATATGTGGGATATTTCACAGGCTGTCTCAAAGGCAACCTGTCCAAAAGAGAACTTGGACCTCCTTTACCACTTGAAGGCCCTTCATCCCTAGTCTTCCCCCTCCCATTGCTCTGAGACTTCCCCCTCCCACAATTCACTTAGTAATTCTTGCCCAAAACTATGGAGTTATCTTTATTCCTCCCTTTATCTCCAATGCCACTTCCAATCCATCAGCAAGTTTTCTCATCTCCATGACCTCTTTGACATCTCCTTACCACCACCTTCATGTCATACCTCTGTCCTGTGGCTGATAATACAAGGCTTCTATAGACTCCATGGTGTCACTTTTACTCCTCTGTTTTACACCAAGAGTGATTTTTTTTTTTTAAGTAATAAATTACATCACCTTACTCACTCTTATTAAAACTCTCAGAAGGGAGAAAAGATGGTGGAGGATTAGGGGACCTTATTTCAACCGGTCCCCTGAATTGAGCTGGACAGCTGCCAGACCATTCTGAACACCCATGAAATCAGCCTGAGATGTTAGAAGATATATCTGGATCTCTACAGACAGCGTATATGCAGCTGGTCTCACAGTGTGAAGTGGGGACCTGTGATTCTGTGGGCAGGTCTTGGAAGGTAAATGGAAGGGAGAGGGAGTCTCTGGGATCCTGCACCCCTGGAGCATAAAAGCCTCCCACACTCAGCATTGGGCACAGATTTGCAGACCAGTAGAAACAGGGAAAGGACGTTAGGGCAGCCCCCAGACTGAAGCATGGAGCTGTGGGGGCACATGTGTAGAACTGGGGGTGGCTGGCAATTTTTGAAGCACAAAGGACAGAGACAAGCCTGCACCTGGAAGTGAGGGCTGAGAGTGCTGCTATGGAATGCATAACCCAGGAGGCTATAATTTTTAGCAGCACAGGCAGAAACAGAGACAGTGTGGCCTGGAGAGGTCACTGTTGAGCAGACTGAGATCTCATTGCTCTGAGACAGAGATTTGGAGACAGTCATGACTGTTCTGACTCTCGGAAGAGATGCAAAAAGCTGCCGGGAAAGCTGCCAGAGAACAAAAGCCCCCCAAAAAATGGTTTTCACTGAGCCCATTCCCCCCACACACACAGGGGGAAGGGAAACTCTGCCCAAATAAGTGGTCTGAGTAACACTCTGGTGGGCTCCTTCCCCAGAAGACAGGCTGGAAGAAAAAGAGGCCAACAACCCTACGGTCCCTATAAAACAGGGGCATCTTGCTTAGGCTGTGGTCAATAATTTGGATTCTGTACATTTCCTCAATCACCCTTCAACATAATGACTAAGAGAAGGAACGCTCAAAGAGAAAGATTCAGAGATAGTGGTCTCTGCCACAGAACTAATGGATATGGATATAACCAATGTCAGAAATTGACTTCAGAGTAACAATTATCAAGGCGGTAACTAGGCTTGAGAAAAATATTAATGAAAATATAGAAACTCAAAGGCCAGAAATGAGCTCTAATTACGCCAAATGTAAAAATGCAATGAATAAAATGTCCAGTCTAAACTGGATACGATGACTGCCAGGGCAAATGAGGCAGAAGAATGAATTAGTGAAATAGAGGATAAAATACAGAAAAAAAGGAAATCGAGGTGACATAGGAAAAACAAAACTAAAACCCAAGGAATCAAACTGAAGAGATTAGTGACTCAATGAAATGTTTCAATATCAGAATTATTGGGATCCCTGAAGGGGTAGAGAGAAAGAGTTCCAGAAGAAGTGTTTCAGCAAATCATAGCTAGAACTTTCATAATCTGGGGAAGGAAACAAGCATTCACATCCAAGAGGGAGAGAGGACCCCTCCCAAGATCAGTGAGAACAGACTGACACCATGACATAATTGCAAATCTTAGATCCAAAGAAAAAATCTTGAAAGCAGCAAGGGGAAGGAAACTTCTTATGTATGGAGGATGGACATCAGAATAATGTCAGACCTGTCCACAGAGACCTGGCAAGACAGAAAAGGCTGTCAAGATATATTCAGGATACTCTATGAGAAGAACATGCACCCAAGGATACCTTATCCAGCAAAGCTGTCATTCAGAATATATGGAGAGGCAAAGAGCTTCCAAGACCAGCAGAAACTAAAAGAATATGTGATCAAGAAGCTGGCCTTGTGAGAAATATTAAGGGGGCTTCTATAAAAGAAGAAAGACCCCAAGAGTGATATAGATAAGAAATTTACAGAGACAATCTATAGAAACAAGGACTTCACAAGCAACATGATGACAATAAAATATCTTTCAATAATCACTCTCAATGTGAATGGCCTAAATGCTTCCATGAAACAGCATAGGGTTGCAGATTGGATAAAAAGACATGACCCATCCATATGCTGTCTATAAGAGACTCATTTTGAACTTAAAGATACATCCAGACTGAAAGTGAAAGGAGGGAGAGCCATTTTTCATGCCAATGACCTCAAAAGAAAGCTGGGGTAGGAATTCTTATATAAAACAAATTAGATTTTAAGCTAAAGACTGTAGTTAGACATACAGAAGGACATGATATTATGCTAAAAGGGTCTATCCAACAAGAGGATCTAACAACTTTAAATATCTATGCCCCCAACATGGGAGCAGCCAACTACATAAGACAACTGTTTAACAAAATAAAAAGATACATTGATAATAATATGCTAAAAGTAGGAGACCTTAACACTCCACACTCAACAGTAGACAGATCATCTAAGCAGAAAATCAACCAAGGAACAAGGGCTTTGAATGACACACTGGACCAGATGGAACTCTTAGATATATACAGAACATTTCTCCCTAAAACATTAGAATACTCATTCTTCTAGAATGCACAGGGAACTTTCTCCAGAATAGATCACATACTGGGTCACAAATCAGGTTTAAACTGATACCAAAAGATTGAGATTATTCCCTGGATATTCTCAGACCATAATGCTTTGAAACTGGAACTCAATCACAAGAAAAAACTTGGGATAAATTCACACTTGGACGCTAAAGACCATCCTGTTTAAGAATGTTTGGGTCAACCAGGAAATCAAATAAGAACTTAAACAATTCAAACTTAAACAAAAAACAAATTCAAACTTAAAAAAACAAATTCAAACTTAAAAAACAATTCAAACTTAAACTTAAACAATTGCTGTGTAAGTTAATAAACACATTTGTAAATACATTATTTGCAGGAAGAAAATTTCTGAGTTACAGCTCAGGAAAAGCCTGCTGAATTTACGTTGTAAGCATTACTTAACACAGTATAAGGATGAAAAGACAACAAAATTCATACTTCTTCATCCCCTCATTGAAACAAAACCCTTAACTGGGAGAACCTTATTCCCCTCTCTTTCCTCTTCCTTCTCCATTCCCACTTATTGTCACCTTTTAATATTCAGAGAGCACTTGGATTATGGGTCTGAATAGAGAAATGCTTTTAGATAATCATTAGCCCACATACCAGTAACTTATACTAAAAGATGGGATGGAGTTGTAAAGTGCTTTTATATAATACAATATTATTGTTAAAGGCAAGGGTTGACTCTTTTGTTTTATTTTGACATGGCATGTCCTGAAATAAATATAAATTCAATATGGCAGATGGGTCATAGTCTTTATTTGGAAGAAGTTGTGATTTCTGACATGGGAGTGATTGTCTTCCTACACTGTAGTGTATGACTTTTTTTTATGTATCTTTAAAACAGTAACCAGTTATGCTGCTTTTTAATATTGGTCCTTTTATTTGGCTTGGGGTTCTTCAACTAAAGCAGTGAAGTGTGTTCATAGTCCAGATTTTTTTTAAATAAACAATTTTGCTGCCAAAAATATATAAATAAAGCACAAACAAAAACAAAAACAACAAAAAAAATTAACAAAGGAACAAGGGCTTTGTTCAGTCAAAACCTATGGGATACTGCAAAGGTAGTTCTAAGGAGAAAATACATAGTCCTCTATGTATTTAAATATTATGTATTAATACTTTGCATTAAGTAGAAGAACCCTGAATACAGAAATTAACTTTACACCTTAAAGAACTGGAGAAAGAACAAGTAAAACCCAAGCCATGCATAAGAAGAGAAATTAAGAAATTAAAATTAGAGCAGAGATCAATGAATTAGAAACCAGAAATATATTAGAACAGATGAATGGCACTAGAAGCTGGTTCTTTGAGAGAATTAGTAAGATAAATAAACCACTGGCCAGACTTATCCAAAAGAAAACAAAAAGGACAAAAATTAATAAAATTATGAATGAAAGGGGAGAGAACACAACTAACACCAAGGAAATAGAAACAATCATTAGAAATTATTGTCAACAATGATATGCTAATAAATTAATGCATTCCTGGAAACCTATAAATTACCAAGACTGAAACAGGAAGAAATTGATAACCTGAATAGACCAATACCCAGTAACAAGATTGAAGCAATAATCAAAAACATCCCAAAAAAGAAGAGTCCAGGGCCTGATGGATTCCCTGGGGAATTCCACCAAACATTCAAAGAAAAAGCTGTTTTACTGAAAATACCTGTTTTACTGAAGTTGCTTCAAAGAATATAAACAGAAGGAAAACTTCCAGACTTATTCTATGAGGCTAGCATCACCTTGATCCCCAAACCAGGCAAAGATCCCATCAAAAAGGAAAATTACAGACCAATATCCCTGATGAATATGGATGCAAAATTCCCAACAAGATCGTAGCTAATAGAATTCAACAGTACATTAAAAGAAATATCCAGCATGACCAGGTGGGATTTATCCCTGGGATGCAAGTGTGGTTCAACATCCGCAAATCAATGTGATAGAACACGTAAGTAAGAGAAGATGCAAGAACCATATGGTCTTCTCAATTGATGCAGAAAAAGCATTTGACAAAATACAGAATCCTTTCCTTATTAAAATTCTTCAGAATGTGGGGAGAGAGGGAACATTCCTTTCAAAAAATCCATCTATGAAAAGCCCACCACAAATATCATTCTCAATGGGGAAAAGCTGAAAGCCTTTCCCTTAGGATCAGGAACACAACAAGGATGCCCACTCTTGCACTACAGTTCAACATAGTACTGGAAGTCCTAGCAACAGCAATCAGACAACAACAACAACAACAACAACAAAAATAAAAGGTGTTCAAATTGGGAGAGAAGAAGTCAAACTCTCTCTCTTCACAGATGACATGATACTTTATGTGGAAAACCTAAAAGACTCCACCCCCAAATTACTAGAACTCATACAGCAATTCAGTAACTTGACAGGATGCAAAATCAATGCACAGAAATCAGTTGCTTTACTAAACACTAACAATGTAACTGTAAAAAGAGAAATTAGGGAATCGATTCCATTTATAATAGCACCAATAAACTTAAGATACCTTGGAATAAACATAACCAAAGCAGTAAGGAATCTATACTGCAGAACCTACAGAAGCCTTTTGAAAGAAACTGAAGAAGACACAAAAAGATGGAGAAACAGTCCATGTTCATGGATCAGAAGAATAAACATTGTTAAGGTGCCTATGCTGCCCAAAGCAATCTATACTTTCATTGCCATCCTGATCAAAATGCCAATGGCACTTTTTGAAGTGCTGGAACAAACAATCTTAAAATTTGTATGGAACCAGAAAGGCACCAAATCACCAAGAAAATGCTGAAAAAAAAAAAAAAAAGCTGGAGGCATCAGGTTGCCAGACTTCAAGCTTTATTACAAATCTGTTATCACCAAGATAGAATGTCTGGCACAAAAACAGACACATAGACCAATGGAACAGAATAGAAATCCCAGATATGGACCCTCAACTCTATGATCAAGTAAGCTTTGACAATGCAGGAAAAAATATCCAGTGTAAAATAGACAGTCTCTTCAATAAATGGTGCTGAAAAAAAATGGGCAGCTATATACAGAATAATGAAACTCGACCATTCCCTTACACCATACACAAAGATAAACTCTAAATGGATAAAAGACTTCAGTGTGAGATAGAAATTCATCAAAATCCTAGAGGAGAACATAGGCAGTAACCTCTTCAACATCGGCCACAGCAACTTCTTTCAAAACACATCTCCAAAGGCAATGGAAACAAAAGCGAAAATGAAATTTTGGGACTTCACTAAGATAAAAAGCTTCTGCACAGCAAAGGAAACAGTCAACAAAACAAAGAGGCAACTCACAGAATGGGAGAAAATATTTGCTAATGACACTACAGACAAATGCCTGCTTTCTAAGTTCTATAAAGAACTTCTCAAACTCAATACCCAAGAAACAAATTATCAAGTCAAAAAATGGGCAAAAGACATGAACAGACATTTCTCCAAAAAAGACATACAAATGCCTAACAGACACATACAAGAATGTTCATCATCATTAGCCTTCAGGGAAATTCAAATCAAAACCCCATTGAGATACCACCTTATAATAGTTAGAATGGCAATAACTGACAAGAAACAACAAATGTTGGAGAGAATGTGAAGAAAGGGGAACTCTCTTGCATTGTTGGTGATAATGAAAGTTAGTAGAACTTCTTTGGAAAACAGTGTAGAGATTCCTCAAAAAAATTAAAAATAGAGCTATCCTATGATCCAGAAATTGCACTGTGGGTATTTACCCCAAAGATACAGATGTGGTGAAAAGGAGGGCCATATGCATCCCAGTGTAAAAAAAAGCAAGCAATGTCCACACTACCCAAACTGTGGAAGGAGCAAAGATGCCTTCAACATAGAAATGGATAAAGAAGATGTGGTCCAGGGGCACCTGGGTGGCTCAGTCATTAAACATCTGCCTTCGACTCAAGTCATGACCCCAGGGTTCTGGGATCAAGCCCCACATCGGGCTCCCTGTTTCCCGGGAAGCCTGCCTCTCCCTTTCCCACTCCCCCGCTGTGTTCCCTCTCTCACTGTGTCTCTCTCTGTCAAATAAATAAAATCTTAAAAAAAAAAAATGTGGCCCACATATACAATAGAATATTACTCAGCCATCAGAAAGGATAAATACCCAGCATTTGCATTGATATGGATGGAACTGGAGGTCACTATGCTAAGTGAAATAAGTCAAACAGAGGAAGATAATTATCATATATTTTCACTTATTTGTGGAGCACAAGGAATAGCATGGAGGACATTAGAAGGAAGGGAAAAATGAAGGGGGGGAAATCAGAGTGGGAGACAAACCATATGAGACTGAGGACTCTGATGAGTATTAAGGAGGGTACCTATTGCGTGGAGCACTGGGTGTTATACAAAAACAATGAATCATGGAACACTATATCAAAAACTAATGATGCACTGTATGGTGACTACATAACATAGCAAAAAAAAAAAAAAAAAAAAAGCCTATAAAAATGTCTCACCATTATCTCCCCTGTCATATGTTCGACTTTAAATACCATTCCCCATAGGGTGCCTTCAGTTCAGGTCATGATCCCAGGTCCTGGGATTGAGCCTTTTGTTGGACTCCCTGGTCAGTGGGGAATCTGCTTCTCCATCTGCTCCTCCCCCTGCTCATGCTCTCATTCTCTTTCTCTCTCTCAAATAAGTAAATAAAATCTTAAAAAAGAAAAGTACTGTTTTCCATCTAAAGCAGTCTAATTTCCCTCCCTTTGAATATGAGTGGGCTTATGACTTCTTCAACCAATAAAGTGAAAGTGATTACATGTGACTTTTGAAGCTACATTGGAAAAAGACAGCAGCTTCTGCTTGGTTCTCTTTGACAGCTCACTATCTGGACCCTTGCTCTCAGAATCCAGCTGCAGTGCTGTGAGAGCCCATGTCACACAGGAAAACCATAGGTAAGTGTACTGCTCACCAGACCTCAAGTCCTACCAACGCAGGAGTCAGATGTGTGAGGAAAAAGCCTCCAGATGCTCCAGATGATCCCAGCCTCTAGGTTTTGAGTCTTCCCAGACACTGTGGTGCAGAGATAAGCCATAGTTTGTATGTAGAGGTTCTGGAACATACTGAAGATAATAACTTCACTTACCTCCAGAGCCCAAGTTATTTTTCTCAGGCTCTATAATGTTATGCATTGTGTTCATAATTCAAGAAGCAGGACAGAAGAATGGTAATAAATGACAACTCTGGCTGGTTCTGTATTCCATTGTTATTATCTTGTAGCTGTGTGACACTGAACGAGTCACTACACCAGTTCTTTGCATCAGTTTCCTCAATGAAATGGGAATAATAATCATTTCAATACTGATCTTATTAGCCCCATAGTCTCCTGTCAATACAATATAGATCTCCTATCAAAATCAATATAGATTGAGATAGTATAATCATAACACTAAGAAGAGTTCCAGGAATATATTTCATGTGACCAAGTACTAGGTTTTATCTATTACTACTATAGTTTTTTCTCTACCTGTGTTCTTTTCTACTTCTCAGTCAACTCCACTTTCATCTTTTCTCATTCTTCTCATCTTTCAGTTATAATTTCATACAAATTAAATATCGTGAATTTCAATGAGACCAACATGCAAATTCCTTATACAATTTGTTTCTGTTTTCTTTTGTAAGGGATGTATTTCTTCTATTATAAATTCTGAGTTCTGCTTCTTCACTTTGGTGAATCTTAGCATGGATTTCCTACTAAATGATAATAATTCTATTCAGCCCAGTATCTGTCCCAGAAAAAGAGTGAGATCATTCATTGATTACTTCAGTGTCTACTCGTAATGGGTAAGAGCATAACCTCAGTTTTCTTATTTGTAGAATAGGAATCTTTATATTTCTTCATAGTGTTTTTATTAGAAATAAATAATATGATATATATAAAGTGTTAAATGTAATGCCTTGCATTTGAAAATAAATCAATAAATCCTAGATTTTACTTATCATTCACCTAGGAAACCCCTTTAATATTTAGATTTGATATCTGGTTAGTGTGGTAATAATCTAAGATAGTGAGGATGGTGAAGAAAGTCCTAACTTCTTGGAGTATCCTAGAAGACAGAATTTTTTTTTTCTTCAAGATTTCTGCTCTGTTAGGCAAACCTTGTTCAAGTCTCATGACATGACTGGGTCCTTTCAGATATTCCCCAGCTTTAATAATGAAAACCACATGTTTTATAACAAGCTCCTAGACTGTCATTGCAAGCCTTTTGTTTGCTACAGTTACCAGAATTCCAAGAGCTGTTTTTTCGTGTTCTGATTCATATTGAGTAGAGCTATACATACAGTCATACTGACTGACCAAACTGACCATACTGACCAACTGGGAGATCACTGAGAGACAGAATCAGATGCATACTTTATATAAAATTATTTTCACATCCAGACTAGATAAGACCATGGCTGGGAAAGGAGGTGAAAAAGTAATTCCAATTGAAGCAGAAGGAATGATGAAGGTAAAGCTTGGAAGTATCAGAGTCCTCAAGATGAGAGGGGGAAGATGAACCCAGCCATTACAAAGACAGGAAGCCAAGCGGAAGGGACTCAATACCAAGCTTGTGAGGTTTGTAGTACAGGAAAATTGGAATGTGGAAACCACCTACTCACACCTGTCTTGACTTGTCAATAACCTGTGGATGACATACAAGACTTTGACATTGCTGGTTCCATAAAACAGTGAAGGTGGGGCCTGCACTTTGGTATGAGAGTGGAAAAATTCACAGCATAAAAAAGTGGACTTAACTAACGACAAGCTGGAATTTTTCTATAGTCCTGAGCAGTGGTGGATACAGATTCCTGTTCCACTAGTACTTTTATTCTTTTTAAATGATATAATTGGTGAGGAAGAGTAGCATTATGGCCCAGTAACAACCAATCAGGAGGGTTTATATTTATATTATATATATCAGCATATAGTTATGGAAGGGTTAGTATGGTGACACCATTTCAACACTTTTGTATCCAATGTATTCTGGATTTCCTGCCAGAGCATATTGTTCAAGGCAAATTAAAAATAATATTTGCTTTTTAAAATAATGTTAAGTTGTACTGTCTAAAGTCAGATTCTGATGCCTTGCTTAATACACCATGATAATGATGTAAAACTATTTTAAGAAATAAAATGATGCAGAAAGCAGATGTTTATAAAACTGTAAGTAATGATATACAATCATATATATTATAGGTAATAGATATAAAATAACTATACATTACAGTTTAACAATAGGTCCACAGAAAATAAGTAATTTTAAAGATTACACTCTTTGGTCTAATAGAAATCCTTAAAGCTGAGACTATAATATCATATTGAAAAATTAAAGAATATGGAAAAATATCATATCTCAAGTAACATAAAAATCAAGGAACAATATGAGAAAAAATTATTAAAGTGGTTAAATACCTTGTTGTAAAAACCTTAGCCTTTTAAAAGCGACTATGAGGATTTCTAAAATAGGATATTGTTTTATTATTACTTTTGATTGCTTGATGACCAGTAATAATGCTTCATCACTGATAGAAAAGGAGATAAGAAAATTATTTTTGAGAGTGCTGTTTGAGTAGAATGCTCAATGTAAAAAAAAAGTTCTTGGGCGCCTGGGGGGCCCAGTCGCTAAGTGACTGCCTTCTCTGCCTTCAGCTCAGGTCATGATCCCAGGTCCTGGAATAGAGCTCCACATCAGGCTCCCTGCTCAGCAGGAAACCTGCTTCTTCTTGTGTTCACTCTCTGCTTATCTCTCTTTCTGTCAAATAAATAAAATCTTGAAAAAAAATGTTCTTGACAGATACCTATAAGATAAAGATTATTTCCACATGATATATTGTATATTTTAAATCATATATAATAGCCACCATGAAGCAAAATACTTTAACATAAAGACATGCTTTTAAAAATACATGTTTGTAACATATATTCTGAGTTTAGATTTTTTAAATAGGAGTGATAATTTAAGAAAAGGAGCAGTCATTATAGTCATTGCTAATTCAACTGCGCATAAAGAGTTTATTTTAAATTTAAAATGGCATGCAACTCCTTAACTGCCTCCCCCCCCCATATAATTTTCTTTGTCCTTTTTGGAAGAAAATATGACTGACAGGTGCTGGACAGAGAAAACAGCCCATTCAAATATAAACTCTGCTGTCTGTATTTGGGCTAAGATCATGGCAGCAACCAGATAACATGACAGGAGCAACAATCTCCTGCTTTCACGGATTGTTTCCAGCTATGATCATAAAAGGATCATTGATGACTGATCACAGAAAAATCCTTTTGTATTATCTTCATTCAAATCCATCCATTTATTAATCCATCCATTATTATTTCAGCAAATCTGTATCAAGCACTTAATACAGGTAAGGTGGGGCACAGTTCCTGTGGACACTGAGTTTGAATAATTTAAAATCAACTAATATTTTTCTAAATAATCTGCTATTACTACTAATGGTCAATTCATATATTTATACAAATCTGGATGTGTTCTAGCCAGGTACATAGAGGAAATACTGGTTTCATGAACATGAAAGATTATCTTCAGTCTCCTATTTTTGGCTGTGGCTTGCCAGTAACTGAATAGGTAATTCCGGCTTTGTTTGTTTGCAGTACAGAGTCTCCTTGTATTTTATTTATTTTTTAAAAATTTTCTCCTAGAATTCAATATTTTCTTTTATCTTCTTGAATACAGTAAAAAGATAAATATGCCCATATCTGGAAGCTTTGGTGGTTTATTTCTGTTGTCTGTTGTTTCTTCCAGCCTCTGGTTCAAATACTTTTATTTATTTATTTTTCTTAACCCCTGATTTTACTGTATAGTATGATTATTTTTCATTTATTTTTTAAATTTTTTTTCATTGTCCCATAATTCATTGTTTATGTACCACACCCAGTGTTCCATGCAATACGTGTCCTCCATAATACCCACCACCAGGCTTACCCAACCTCCCACCCCCTGCCCCTTGAAAACCCTCAGATTGTTTTTGAGTCCATAGACAAAAGGCTGATATCCAGGATCTATAAAGAACTCCTCAAATTCAGCATATATAAAACAGATAGTAATGTCAAAAAATGGGCAGAAGACATGAACAGACACTTCTCCAATGAAGACATACAAATGGCTATCAGACACATGAATAATGCTCATCATTGCAGCCATCAAGGAGAGTCAAATCAAAATCGCATTGAGATACCACCTTACACCAGTTAGAATGGCCAAAATTAACAAGACAGTAAGTAATGTGTGTTGAAAAGGATGTGGAGAAATGGGAACCCTCTTACACTGTTGGTGGGAATGCAAGTTGGTAGAGCCACTTTGGAAAGCAGTGTGGATGATCCTTGAGAAATTAAAAATAAAGCTTTCTTATGACCCTGCAATTGCACTACTGGGTACTTACCCCAAAGATACAGATGTATTTTCCATTATAGATGTAGTGAATATTTGTACCCCAATATTCATTGCAGCAATGGCCACAGTCACCAAACTGTGGAAAGAACCAAGATGCCCTTCAGAGGACGAATGGGTAAGAAAGATGTGGTCCATATACACTATTGAGTATTATGGCTCCATCAGAAAGGATGAATACCCAACTTTTGTATCAACATGGACAGGACTGGAAGAGATTATGCTGAGTGAAATAAGCCAAGCAGAGAGTGTCAATTATCATATAGTTTCACTTATTTATGAAGCATAAGAAATAACACAGAGGACATGAGGAGATGGAGAGGAGAAGGGAGCTGGGGGAAATTGGAGGGGGAAACAAACCATGAGAGACTATGGACTCTCAAATACTTTTATGGACATGTTTTTTTTACTTTGTTTTTCTGGTTATTCTTTAATCATATCTGAATACTGTATTTGCAAATATGTTTGTAGAAATCATTTTAGAGTATTTCCAAATTTTGCTCCTGCCAGATATTTGGGGGCAACAGAAATCTTAAGGAATCACCTTAATAGAATTTTAGGACTTGAGCTCTGGAGCAGAGATGCAGTCCCTGCAAAGAATGATCTACTTTTGGTACCCCTGGGGATAAAAATATATGTTTATAAAAAAAAAAAAGAAGGTTTTCTTTATTGTAAAGGTGCTTTTCTTTCAGGTCTCAATCCAAATAAAAAGTATTTCAACAGGATTTCACCTTGCCAGTACCTGATCCCAGCACCTGTCTTCCTGGACACTTTAGGTTGTTGAAAACATTAAGAGAATGCATTCTCTTAAATGCATTCTTTCTTCTATGAAGCCATCCTTTCTAGAGTCAGCAAATGTCTTTGGAGGGGAGGGGGGAGCCCCAAAGCCAGACATACCTCCACAGGCCTCTCCTCTACTGGAATCTGATCCATTTATTTTCCATTATTATGTTAGCTCTCTCAGACCCTTATGCAGACTTTTTTTTCCCAAGGTGCCCTCACTGGGAAAGCCAAGAAAAACCTCCTAACCTATTATTATTTAAAACAGAATCCATTTGTGTGTTTTTAAAAATAACTTAATTTGAATTAATATTCAGATTTCACTACATTCTAAAAAGAACTTAAAAACAACTGAAGTGAAATGATTTCAGGAGAGCGATTTATACAAATTAATTGTAAAGAAACTGCATCAGAAATATATTTTTAAACTGGTTCATTATGAACATGTTCCAAATATAGTTGGACATCTGTCTGCAGTGAAATCCATAGGGAAAGGAGAAAACAAAATAAATAAAACAATTTAACACAACAACAACAACAAACAGTGAGGAAAGACTTGACCAGCCCTGGGATATGAGAATTGTATCGGAGGAAGAATCTCCTAGGCATAAACCTACAAAGATCAAGACTATATTAAGGTTTCAAGCTGAACACGAAAAAAAAATGGCCTGACATGCAGGTACGTGGCAATAGGCATAAGTGGAGGAGAAGGATAGAGAGAAGGGTGGTGTCCAAAAGGCTGGTGAATATTTCTGAAGCTAGTTGGTTCAGGTCTAAATACACTGGTGCTCGAACTACATTGAGAGGCATAAAGAGTCATCCCTCAAAAAAGAGGGAAAATTAGCAAAATGCAGGCAAGAACTTGCTCCTCATATTTGCAAAGTGGGTAAAGAAACTGCAATTATATTGTGAGCTAAGAAGGAAATCCAACCATAGGTACAAGGAAAGCATATATGAAGAAAGGGGAATGCATTTTGGTAAATAAGCAGATCACTTGGGGTAATGGTCAATTCCCTGGATACCAGACTTCAAATTCCTACCTCCTTTGATGATAATGTTCAGGATATTCTTTTAGGATTTGTTAGGATTGGCTCAGGTGGTGCACAGAGCAATGCCTGCAGACAATGGTCTCTTTAAGTGAAGATGAGCAAAGTGTGTGGGGTGGGGGAGACATGGTAGCAAATTCATATCTCCTTATGCCATAAATTAAGAACACTTACACACATTAGCTTAGAAATGAGGTTCACCCTTTCACCTAATGTCTCTAAACTATTTTTAAAATTTTTGCTTATACTATTCAATAGGTCTATTATGTATTTTATCCTCATATTCCATGAACTATGTACAAGAAATGCTTTCTGTGATATCAGAATTGCCAGAAATTGAATCTTGGCTAGCTTAATTTTTTTTTTTTAATAAGAAAATGGCAGGAAAAAAAAAAAACTCCTTTGAGAAGAGAATAAACACTTCAAAAATAGATCTATTTCAATCTGATAAGGGATACTGGCTATTCCTTTTGAAAAGTCCCATTGAAGGATTTATAATGAATATAATTTAAAACATAAGTCACAGTCATGTGACTACCTGCTCCAATAATGGTGGTGTGAATGAATATTCATGACTAGTTTTGTTAGCATAGATAAAACTCAAATGACCTTATGACAGAAATATTTACTCTCCCCTTATATATTTGCCAGTATAAAATAAACTACTGTCATTTCAAAATGAAAGGTGAAATTAAGTAGTTTCACATTTGTTAGCTGAAAGTTTGCATCTAGTACTTGCTTTAAGCCTTGTTAGACTCTTTTTTTTTTAAGATTTATTTATTTATTTATTTATTTGACAGACAGAGATCACAAGTAGGCAGAGATGCAGGCAGAGAGAGAGAGAGAGGAGGAAACAGGCTTCTCGCAAACATAAAGCCCGACGCAGGGCTCGATCCCAGGACTCTGGGATCATGACCTGACCTGAAGGCAGAGGCTTTAACCCACTGAGCCACCCAGGTGCCCCTCAAGTCTTTAATCACCAAATTTCCAGATCTTTATTTATCTTTGACTCACTGCTTGAGGCTATAACTCACGCAAAATTCTCTTAAATTAGATATCCTCTTCCAAAACCATTAAGATACCTAGGAATAAACCTAACCAAAGAGGCTAAGAATCTATACTCAGAAAACTATAAAGGACTCATGAAAGAAATTGAGGAAGATACAAAGAAATGGAAAAATGTTCCATGCTCATGGATTCGAAGAACAAATATTGCAAAAATGTCTATGCTACCTAAAGCAATCTACACATTTAATGCAATCCCTATCAAAACCCCATTCATTTTTTTAAAGAAATAGAACAAATAATCCTAAAATTTATATGGAACCAGAAAAGACCTTAATAGCCAGAGGAATAATGAAAAAGAAAGCCAAAGTTGGTGGCATCACAATTCCAGACTTCAAACTTTACTACAAAGTTGTCATCATCAAGACAGTATGATAATAACACAAAAACAGACACATAGATCAATGGAACGGAATAGAGAGCCCAGAAATAGACCCTCAACTCTATGGTCAACTAATCCTTGACAAAGCAGGAAAGAATGCTCAATGGAAAAAATACAGCCTCTTCAACAGATGATGATGGGAAAATTGGACAGCCACATGCAGAAAAATGAAATTGGATCACTTCCTTACACCACACATGAAAATAGACCCAAAATGGATGAAGGACCTCAATGTGAGAAAGGAATCCATCAAAATCCTTGAGGAGAACACAGGCAGCAACCTCTTCGACCTCAGCCACAGCAACGTCTTCCTAGCAACATCGCCAAAGGCAAGGGAAGCAAGGGCAAAGATGAACTATTGGGATTTCATCAAGATCAAAAGCTTTTGCACAGCAAAAAAAAAAAATCAGTTAACAAAACCAAAAGACAACTGACAGAATGGGAGAAGATATTTGCAAACAACATAGCAGATAAAGGGCTAGTATCCAAAATCTATAAAGAGCTTAGCAAACTCAACACCCAAAGAAATGGGCAGAGGACATAAACAGACATTTCTGCAAAGAAGACATCCAGATGGCCAACAGACACATGATAAAGTGCTCCACATCACTCGGCATCAGGGAACTACAAATCAAAACCACAATGAGATACCACATCACACCAGTCAGAATGGCTAAAATTAACAAGTCAGGAAATGACAGATGCTGACAAGGATGTGGAGGAAGGGGAACCCTCCTACACTGTTGGTGGGAATGCAAATTGGTGCAACCAATTTGGAAAACAGCATGGAGGTTCCTCAAAAAGTTGAAAATAGAGCTACCCTATGACCCAGCAATTGTACTACTGGGTATTTATCCTAAAGATAAAAATGTAGTGATCCAAAGGGGCACATGCACCCAAATGTTTATAGCAGCAATGTCCACAACAGCCAAACTATGGAAAGAACCTAGATGTCCATCAACAGATGCATGGATAAAAAAGAGGTGGTATATATATACAATGGAATACTATGCAGCCATCAAAAGAAATGAAATCTCGCCATTTGTGACAACGTGGATGGAACTAGAGGGTATTATACTCAGTGAAATAAGTTAATCGGAGAAAGACAACTATCATATGATCTCCCTGATATGAGGAAATGGAGATGCAATGTTGGGGGTTTGGGGGTAGGAAATGAATAAATGAAACAAAATGGGATTGGGAGGGAGACAAAACATAAAAGACTCTTAATCTCACAAAACAAACTGAGGGGGGAAGGGGGTAGGGAGAGGATGGTAGGGTTATGGACATTGGGGAAAGTATGTGCTATGGTGAGTGCTGTGAAGTGTGTAAACCTGGCGATTCACAGACCTGTAGCCCTGGGGCTAATAATACATTATATGTAAATAAAAAAAATAAACTAAGAAAATTAGATATCCTCTTCAGCAACTTTCCTGGGTTCCCATGGTAAATTTACTTTTGTCTTGAAGAGAGCCCCTTTTCTCAATCAGAAAGCATTCCAGTTTTACCTTATTTAGTGAGTTTTTGGTAAATCAAATGCTTTTGCTTTCTCTTCTTTGACCCAAGGATACTGAATCATGTCTACTACTTGGAGATTCAGACATTTGGTACAGGCAGGAGGGAGAAAACTCAAATTTGGATTCATATTAATTTTTTTTCAAGACACTTCCCCCAAAGTTACTCTCAAGGGATTCCTTTTCCTTCCAAGTTCTGTAAACTTTGGAACTAATGTCTCTTAATTTGGATCTATAGGCAATGGAATGAAATGGAGACTCACATTTATTGAAATCATACCATATATATGTCAGGCTTTGAGTTAGGCTGTGGATGGTAATTCTTTTTTTTTTTTAATATTTTATTTATTTATTTGACAGAGAGAGATCACAAGCAGGCAGAGAGGCAGGCAGAGAGAGAGGAGGAAGCAGGCTCCCTACTGAGCAGAGAGCCCGATGCGGGGCTCGATCCCAGGACTCTGAGATCATGACCTGAGCCGAAGGCAGAGGCTTAACCCACTGAGCCACCCAGGTGCCCCTGTGGATGGTAATTCTTAAAAAATCTTTATAACACTTTCAGGATATAGAACTATCTCCTGTATTTTACATATAAAGAAACCAACATGCTTTTGATTTATAAACCACTTAGAAGAAAACATAGGACATTTTTCTCCTAAGATAAAAAGTATGAACATTTTTTCCTAAAAAGGCACAAAGAGCACAAACAGTAAAGGAAAAGAGTGAGACATTAACATACAATAACCTAAATATAACTAGAGTGAACTAAATCATGACAAATTAAATTGAAAAGATAAATCACAGCAGAGAATATATTTATAGCCTCTAAAATATATAAAAATATTAATATTGAGAATATCCAAGAAGGTTTGGCAAACTAATAATGAAGGGATAGTCATTGCAGTAGAATGATGAATGAAGGCTTTGACTAGGCAATATATAGAGGAAGAAACCTAAATGGCAAGCAGATGTGAAAATATGCTCAGTTTTACTAATAATGAAGAAAATACAACAGGGATGCCTGGATGGCTCAGGCATATGCCTTCAGCTCAGCTCATGATCTTGGTGTCCTGGGATTGAGCCCCACATTGAGTTCCGTGCTCAGCAGGGAGCACTCTTCTCCTTCTCCTGTTCCCCCCTGCTTATGCTCTCTCTCTGCCAAATAAATAAATAAATAAAATATTTTTAAAAGTACAACAAACAATAAAATAAAATAAAATTTGTATATATCAGATTAGTAAAGTTATCTTAAACTTGATAACTTCATATGTTGATAGCACACTTTGAAGCACAATTTGGAAATATCAGTTAAAGTTGAAGATGTATATCCCAAATGATGCAGAAAATTAACTTCTAAGCATTTGTCATATGAAAATTTTATTACATCTGTAGAAGATGTATAAGGATGTTAACTGGAGCACTTTTTACTTATTTACATTTAAAAAGATCTTATTTATTTATTTCAGAGAGAGAGAATGAGAGATAGATAGAAAGGATGACAGAAGGGAGGATCAGAGGGAGAAGCAGACTCCTTGCTGTGCAGGGAGCCCCATGCAGGAGGGACCCCGATGCAGGCCTCAATCTCAGGACCTGGGATCATGAACTGAGCTAAAGGCAGACGCTTAATTGAATAAGCCATCCCAGCGCCCATAGAGCTCTTTTTATTACAAAAAACTAGAAATGATCTCAGAACTTATCACTAGCAGAACAGATGAACATTTATGCATAAATGGTAATTATTTACAATAAACATGAATTAATTAGATCTACATGTTTAAATGTGAATGGATAAATGTGAAGGGGAAATTTGCAACTTAGTGTCATTTATAGAATTTTCAACCAGAGAGTGAACATATACAGTTTATGGATGCAGAAACCATGCATGACAACTGAATTAGGTAAATGAATGCTAGCTGATGTAACATTCACAGAAGTTCACTTATTTTTCCTTGTAAAGCCCCAAATGGCACAAAGCCCCAGGGTGATGACTCAGGAGAGAAGTCTGAAATTGTTTAAGTTGCTAGTTGCTAATTACAATACTAGATACTTCTATTTCATTTACTATATGCCAGACACTTTTCCACATATATTACATGGATATGTAATATACCATGTATATTAACTTATTATTCCTCCCAACATTATGAAGGTACTATCATTATGAAGCCCAATTTCTACATTAAAAAATGGAACCACAGAGAGATTAAAGGATTTGCTCAAATTCATGCAGTTAGTATGTTTTAGGCCTGGGATTTTTAATTTATGCAGTCCACCTATAATGTGCTTAACCATTAAGGTTATTTTGCCTACTAGTAATATATTTACTATTTACTATGATTCCTATTCTGTCATAACAAATATAAACATGGTGTGTATAAGAAAATTTCAAGTACAACCCACAATCACCTTTCGACCTTTTTTTCATAGGTTTATTGAAATTCTCCCTCCCCAAAAGCAATGAAGATATGAAAAGCGTAGAGATAAACTTGGCAAATGGTCATAAGAGAAAAAGACACAGAATAAAAAGAGGTGT
>NC_139029.1:87915574-88109081 GCF_964662115.1 Mustela nivalis | reverse complement strand
CAAATACCACAACAAGACCATTAGTACTTGTTGTGGCCTATTGGGGAGGCGATGTCAGGGTGAAATTTTACTTAGGCTAATAATATTGATTTTTGTGTGTGTGTTCTTTAAGTATGAGGAAAGGGAAAGATTTCTTCAGTCATGTGGTTATATTCATAGACCACAGGAATTGGGGTAATGAAGTTGATTTTTATTCCCTTTGTTTGATTTTTACATTATCATCATTCAAAGATGCCTTTCAATTTCACCTGGTTTGAGCAACTTTCCCTTATTTTCATATTTCCCATCAGGACTATTTCCTAATTTATGATTAAATATACGCAGATTAATTTTTCAGCGAATATTTATTGCGTACTCATTATATGTCGGCACTACATTAGGCACTGAAGATATAAAAACAAAATCTGAATCAGCCTTGAAGGAATTTATAATCTTCCCAGGAAGAAAAGGTAACAAGTGCTCAAAGAGAAGTGTGGTAAATTGTGAGTATTTCAAAGAGCAACAGTCTATCTGTGGCCTGGTGGATCGGTACCCTCACTTTGGAAGAGGGGAACTGAGCTGCACCCTGGAGAGGGGGAAGACAAGAGGTGAGCTGCAGAAAAGGAAGTAGTCATTGTTGTGTCCTCTGGGTCCAGATGCCAGAACTTTAGGGTCCCACAGCTCCTGGTGTCACATCTACGTCACCATATGATGAAGCCAAAACAGTGTCCTTCTCTCCTGGGGCCAGGGGAGACCATCTCAGGTTCACTGCTTACACATCCATTCAACCATTTCGTTTGATCTCATCAAAGTTCCTACCACCTTCCCAGAGTTTACTGGGGAGAGTAGATGCACAGACCAGCCCTGCTCTCAAATACACCCTAGAGAAGGCCAACCAGCGTCTAATTCATAGTCCTTTTGTTCCCTTCCCTTTCCTGCTCTTGGGACAGAAGCCACAAATTTATGATAGCAATACCTTCCATTTATATCTGATACCTCCTGGCCCTAAATTTAGAAAAATCAGCATACCTAAGTTTTTAAAACTGAAATCCATTTCTTGAGTTTCTTACAGCAAGAAATGCATTTGATTAAATAATTGGTGGATGGGAAAACATGAAACTTTGAGAATAATAATGGTTAATAATTCACACAATCATCCCTCTAGACATATTTTTGTGGGATGAAGGGGACTGAGGAAGGAGGCTGAGAATCGCCCTGGGTTACTGATATTAATTTCTCCATTGTTACACTACGTAGAAAAAGGGAAAGAAAAGTATAAACAAAGTACTCAGAAAGCATCAAGATATGGAATGTATGAGCAGGAAAAAGAGAAAGGGTGTCTCAGGAATGACTTCTCTCCCAGGAGATGCTGGTTTTAACCTTATTATTCCATTCTACAGATGAGAAAAATTGAGGGTCAGAACAGGAGTTTCTTAAAGATGGCCATTTGTGTTTTCTCATCTAAAGACTATATACTTTATATAATATAACAGTTACTTTGCATTGTTGAGACAATGGTGGAACTTGATCTTTCCTAGGCAAAAACAAATACATTTCATGTTTTCACTCTATGCTGTCCTAGACAGAGATTTAAGGGGCTGTCTTTGATAAAATATAAGCAGACTAACGTTAGTTAGTCTGTGCCAGCTTAATTGTTTTCCCCCCTCAAATCCCCATTGGCTGTTCTGGAAAGAGGATCTTATTTAAATGCCACACACTATTTATCCAAACAAAGATCATAACTCTGCCAGGAAGAAATGAAAACTCTATTGTTTCCAGAGGCCCCAAGTGAAAGCTTTCCATGAGAAATTTCACTCTCTAATTACAGGTAATTTTATTATAATTTTGTTTAGATCACTGTGGTGTCAGATAAAATTTCAATATTTGCTAAAATCAGTTTAAATGCGCTGGCATAGCCCATGTCCCTGTGATGCATTTCCTTTTTAAAATCAGTGTTTGCTTTTCAGGGCTTATCTACAATAGTCACAGTCTTTATTTCACAAAGCCATTAAAGTAAAGGCATTTCAAAGGGAAGGCAGCTATAATGGCAGAGACCTAGATTTCATTATTAGCATAATTCACAATTATTTTCCAGTTCCAAACAAGCAAAAAAAAAAAAAAATGCAGTTACTCCAGCCTTTCTGCCTCCATAATAGAACATACTTAGCTCTATTATAACACCTGCCAGCTTGTGCTGTGATGTTTATTTACATCTTTGTTTCCCTCACCAGGCTGAGAGCTTCAAAGTCAAGAATTGAATTGTGTTCTCTCTTTTAGTCCCCCTAAGTGCCTCATACGGTGCTGACCACATTGCTGGGGCTCAAGAAAGATGTTTTAGATAAAATGGCAATACAGACATACATTAAAGGAAATCATGAATGTGTTTACTTAAAACTGATTTCTCTTTTTTAAAGACTTTATTTATTTATTTGAGAAAAAGAGAGAGGGAGCATGCCAGGGGCGGGGGGAGGCAGGGGGAGAAGCAGAGGGGCAGAAGGAGAAGGAGAAGCAGGCTCCCGACTAAGCAGGAAGACTGATGAGGGCTAGAGAAGGGGGTCAATCCCAGGACCCTGGGATCATCACCTGAGCTGAAGGCAGACACTTCACCAACTTAGCCACCCAGGCACCCCTAAAACTGATTTCTTAAAGGAGATAGAAGCAACCAAATTTTAAATTCTGCTAAATAGAAATTGGTATATCTGCACTGATAAAATTTGAGTTGTTTCAGCAAGAAATGATCTTGTTTCTTATAAGAAAGTTATTTATATTCATATTTTCTGTGAATTGAATGTTCATAGGAAATGAAAGATACTGAAATCCTCTATGTAGGTGAATTTCATAGTGTTTATTCGGTAATTTTGAAAATCACTGCTTTTCTAAAAAAGAGAAGGCTTTCTGCTGGGAAAGTTTATTTTAACAGTGATTTAAAAACAAACCATAAGTGACTCTTAAACTCACAAAACAAACTGAGGGTTGCTGGGGGGAGGGGGTTTGGGAGAAGGGGGTGGGATTATGGACATTGGGGAGGGTATGTGCTTTGGTGAGTGCTGTGAAGTGTGTAAACCTGGTGATTCACAGACCTGTACCCCTGGGGATAAAAATATATGTTTATAAAAAATAAAAAGTTAAAAAAAAAAAAACAATGCTCTGCTCTAATTTTCATTGACTCAGTGGATGCTTTTGAATTTTTACTCTATCATATATCTGTAACTATGCTAAATACTTATGATAAAGAGACATTTAAACGCTCCCTACCCTCAAAGATCTCCTAGTCTGCTCATGATACCTGGCGTACACCAACTATAAACAATGACAGGGTGAATGTTAAAATAGAAATAGAAATCCAGTTCTACAGGAGCACAGCAGTCTGGTGAAGATCGTGATAGAGAAGGACAAAGGACCAGAAAAGACTTCACAAAAAGCTCAAGTTTAATGTTATCATCAGATCCCCAGAGAGTTTAATACTCCACATGGCTTTAAATTGTTAATAAATAGTAACCTCAGTGTTTGACTCTAGGCAAGTTTGGCTCTGAAGTCCATTCTCTTTATACTCTGCTTGTCCCATTGTTTTCCAACCCTAAGTAGAAGACTCTTTCAAAGCTAATCTAATTTCATATACAGTTTGTACAGTGTAGGATGATTTCTTTATGTGATATATATTTTCTGCATCATTTCCTGTATTTTCCCTGTTTGGGCACTGAGTTAGCAACTCCATGAGATGGGGCACTGTAGACCCGATGAAATGATAGAAATGTGATGACGGATGATAAGCACATAGTATTTCCTAATGGAAAGATGTTAACCACATATATGTATAACCACATATATACATATTTAGCCTCATATATGCACATATGGAAGATATATATTATAAAATTCAGATGAACATTGGGTATGTTATTGATACTATATAACTTCATCGTACTCTAAAACAAGCCATGTGCTATTAAATAGGAATGTGCTATATGAACCACTATGTAATTTGCAAGATGAAATTATTATATGGTAAGTGAAAACTTTTTTCCCAAGTTCAGTAAAAAATGTTATGAAGTTAGGACTCTGAAACATATGCATGGTAGCGAGTTTGTAGAGAGTGAGACCAGTTCCAAGGAGAAGTAATGATTTTCTCCTCTGTAAGCACTGATTGAAAAATGTAAAAATCCTATGGAATTTTGTAAACACTAAGACTACTTGTCTTGCAAAAAACAATCACCAACCCATTCCATTCCCTCCTCCATCTTGTATAAGGGAAAGCTCCATTTTTATGCAGGCAAAGTTTTAGTTTCTCATTTCAAAAGTGCTGCACAGAAAGCCTTGGGTATTTTTTATTTGTATATAATAGAAAATGGATCAAAATTAGATTCTTACTAACTCCAAATTTCAATAACCTGCTTTTTGGCATACTATATGTTGCTCTCCAATTACATGTTGTTACTGAGTTGGTAAGAACCTTGAGACTAGAGGTATTATGGTACCTAAAATCTAGTTGGTTCTGACTGTAATAAAGATATATTTTGAAATGACAAGCCCTTAAAAAGATGCAAGATTTGATCAAACTGTCATGATTTGAACAAGGTTATGTGTTTATTAAATTAGATATATTTTGTAAAGTAGGTCTTATGGTCTATCTTTCAAAATGATGTTGTCTTCTAAATCTGTATTTTGTTAAACATATGCACCTTTACTCTTTAAAGGTGTAATGAACTGAATATTTATGCTCCCCTCCCTCAAATTCCTATGATGAAAATTTATCCCCCAGTGTGATGGTATTTTTTTCTTGAAGATTTCTTTATTTGAGAGAGAGAGAGAGGGAAAATCTCAAACAGACGTCCTGCTGAGTGCATAGCCCCAGTAGCCCGATGCGGGGCTCGAACCCACAACCCTGAGATCATGACCTGAGCCAAAATCAAGAGCCAAAGACTGAACCCTCTAAGCCACTCAGGTGCTCCCCCCAACCCCCACCAGTGTGATGGTATTAAGAAGTGGTACCTTTGGGCCGTAATTAGGATCAGATGAAATCATGAAGGTATTCTCATCAGTTCTAAGAGAGCTTGCTTCCTTTGCTCTGCCGTCCACTATGTGACGACACAAAGAGGATTTGCTAGTCTACAACCTGGCAGAGGGTTCTCACCAGAACTCCACACTGCTGGCGCTCAGATCTTGAACTCCAACTTCCAGAACTGTCAGAAATGAATTTCTGTGTTTATCAGCCATCCACTTGATGGTATTTTGTTATGGCAGTCAAGGTGACTAAGCAAAAACATCACTGTCAAAAAGGAAAAAAAAAAAAGGTTTTATAAAGCTACATAGGGGGAACCTGGGTGGCTCAGTGGGTTTAAAGCCTCCTCCTTCAGCTCAGGTCATGGTCTCAGAGTCCTGGAATTGAGCCCCACATCGGGCTCTCTGCACAGCAGGGAACCTGCTTCCTCCTCTCTCTCTCTCTCTCTCTCTGCCTCTGCCTGCCTCTCTGCGTACTTGTGATCTCCGTCAAATAAATAAATAAAATCTTAAAAAAAAAATTGTCAGACATTCCTGCTGTATCGTGCAAGCTTTTGTCATCACTGGAAGCTGAATAAATGACACTGTTCCCGTTGCCTGCGGTACCCTTTTCCTCTAGGCAAAACCCTTACTCCTTGAGGCATGCATAGTTTACGTGTTTCCTACCATGTCAAGTCTTCTCTGCTTTCTCAAAGCAGATTGAGTTTCATCTCTTTCTGGGCTTCACTGCACTCAGTATCATGGAGTATTTCAGTTAATCTGGGTGGCTGAGCAGTGCTGTGCTGAGCAAGTGAAAGTTAGGAAGTCAGAAAAACAGGAGGGCAAAGCCTCGCTGAACTTGCTATTACTTGGGCCTTCCACTTAATCTCTCTGAGTCTCGAGTTCCTCCCTGGGCAAAGGGACACATATCCCTACTCTGCTGAGTTGTTGAACTGAAGCTAAAATAATCTAATAGATATACCTGGTCCAGCAGGGCTGGCATGTGGCAAACACGAAATATATGTCATTTTCTCTTTAATTTTCTGTCTCTGTCACCGCTATGAATAAATTCCTGCATGCAAGAAATGCTATTTATTCATCTATATAACCCCAACCTCCAGCACTGTGCATCACACATGCTCAATGAGTCTTAATTTCATCTAAGAATAAAAGATACCTTTGGCAGATAACTTGGTCATGTTTAGGGAAGATATAGAGTTTCTTGCAGTAGTGGTATTTTTCTTAAAGGAATTTGAACTAATCTTCTATTTTATTATTTGGGTAAATGAGGCAGCAAGGAACTCACTTAACAATAGAAGCTAATATCTTATTTTTGCTTGTTTTCTGCCCACCAGGCATCTCTCTATTGAATGGGCCCTTTACAGAAACACTCTTGATAGTAAAGCCCATAAGCAGGGGCACCCTTCTCTTTCCCCTGTAGTAATCACTTTCCTAATACCATTTACTTTCAATTAAAAGGACTGATGAGGAGCATTTTTATCTTAGGAACACAAACTAAATCGGGTCTCAAAGTCACCATCAGCATTTTTTTTTTTTCATAAATGTTCTGCTACTGATGAGAGAGTGGGGTCACAATGCCCTACAGGACAGAAAGGAACAGTATCTGTCTCCTTTGCGAAAGAGAGGCAACCTCAAGAAAGAAGTCTTTTAAAAGATATTCAGTTGTTTCTTATCCATAGAATTTTATAACTAGAAGGAAACTTATTAAAGATAATGTGTCTCAGATCCTTCATTTTACAGATAAACAAAGTAAGGTCTGAAGGTGTTCAGACTTGCTGAGGGTTCTTACACGGTTTGTTGATTGTGGGAACCCTGAAACAGAGATGCCTGGAGTCTCAGTCTACTATAGTGTATGTGTGTGTGTGTGTGTGACATATATGGATGTGTATATAATTTTGTCTTTCAAATACAGTTATTTCTCTCTCTCTCAAAACTTTCTCCTAATTATATGTTCACTGGGCTCATGTTATAAATGTATCTATATTTGCTGTGTGCACACACTAACAGAATAGCACGATTGAGCCTCCAGAATGCACTATTTTTGGAAAGCTGGTATGGGATAAGCAATTGGTCTTAGAAAGCCCTTAATTATCAGAAAATAGATAATTCGCATGTCGATAATTGGTTGACTTAAATAAGAAAGAAAGAAAACGCATTTGTGCCCACTTGGTATGCTTATTGTTTCAACTTGTAGAAATCTATCTGTAGGAAGAAATTCTGTTTTAAAAATGAGATTTCTTTTAAAATGCAGGAAAAAAAAAAACACCTGATATTAGGGTGCCTGGGTGGCTCAGTCACTTCGGAGTCTGCCTTAGGCTGGGGTCACAGTCCTGGGATCCAGCCTCATATTGAGCTCCCTGCTTCATGTGGAGTCTGCCAGTGCCTCTCCCCTGCTCCTGCTCTCTCTCTCTCTCTCAAATGAATAAACCTTTTTTAAAAAAAGAAACACCTGATATTAACAAATGACACGACTCTCTTTTTTGGGGGCTGCTAATCCTATAACCAATTTTCTTTCTTCCTTTCTTTCTTTCTTTCTTTAAAACCCGAAACTACAATGCTTCTTTTGGGGACATACTTTGGCCTTATGTTTCAGGTCATCTTATGCTCTAAAACTGGGCTAATCTGTAACCAAAAACTGGCAGCAGTGGTATTGTGAGAAACTTGTCAGAAAGGCAAAGGCGGAGGCCCTAGTTCAGTCCTACTAATCAAGAAACTGCACTTTTAACAAGATTCAGGGCACTTGTAGGCATCTTAACGTTCGGGAAGCGCTGTTCTGAGACCTCACACACTCTTCCTACTTCAACGTTTCTTAATCTCCGGCTCAGACTCACCAAAGGGACTACCTTTTTAACTGAGCCATTCTTAAGGATCTGAGGAGACACAAAATGTCAGTTGCAAAACAATCTCCTCAGAAAAACAAACCAAGTAGTCTTTCGATTTCTTCCCTGAGCTCCACCTCTTATGTCCCTATAACTGGTCAAGAGCGGGCCACTAAGTGTGAGTTACAGACACAGAGAGATATTGAACACGTTACATTGAACTCTTTCTCTTAGTCCTCACCCTGCCTTTCATTTGGTGCATGAAAAAGGTTAAAAGTGGTTGCCACATGCTCTGCTTTCTCTTTAGACCTTAAAACTGGTGATTATTGCTTCTTTTTGCCTCTATTGATGTGGCAATTCCTTACATTCCCATTAAACTCATCCGGAAGTCGTCACTGTCACATATGAAGCAAAGTGTAATTGGCTCTGGGAGAGGCTGGGTAGGGAGGTCGGTAAGAGGAGCTGGGGATGATGAAAACATTTAGGACAAATGTTTATATTTTTGTCTGTAATGCTTACCTATAGTCTCCAAAGTATGCAGTCTTTACCCCATTATCTTATAACAGAAGTATCCGTTAGAGTATTTTAAATCTCAGAGAATGCCCGTCTCTCGTTGCAGTCATGGGGTGGAACACATTGAAAGTGGCGATAGTGGCGATAGTTATCACCAGAGTCATGAGACCCCCTAAGAATCTGAACTCGTATTAGAAAATGGACCCTTAAAAGAACTTATTTAAAAGGTAAAAAGGGGGGTACCTGGGCGGCTTAGTAGGTTGAGAGTCTGACTCTTGTTTTCGCCTCAGGTCATTATCTCAGGGTTGTGAGATGGAGTCCCGCTTAGTGCGGGAGTCTGCTTCCCCTCTCCCTGGTGCTCTCTCTCAAAGAAATAAGTAAATAAATAAATCTTTAAAAAAATCACAACAACAACAACAACAAAAAAAACCTACATTGCCATTCTATCACTTCTGGAATATGGCTCATGTCATTTATTACCCTTCTTAAGAAATTTTTATGGGTGAGGGCTCGATCAATTCTCTCTTATTGGACCCACCACTTACTGGCTATGTGATGTATATCAAATTACCTAAATGTTCTGTTTCCAAGTTTTCCTTATCTGGACAACACAATCATAACATGCTTCTTCTCAAAATTTACGTACATGAATTTTAGTGATTATTATAATTAAAGACATCCAAAGTAAAAATAAATTATATATTATAATTGAATTTAATAAATCCTCCTTGCCCCAAATCAGATCTGTTTACCCTGATTTTTAAATTCCCTGCTTGTGACACTGGTATTACATATTTTGACACTTCAGAGAATTTTATTCATTGTGAGAATCTTTCCTGCTTTTTGTAGAAATGTAGGCTGAGAAGGTGCTGATGACTTAATTAAGTGTATTGCATTTCAAATAAAGTTAAAAATCAGCTTGCCTTTAATTCGATTAATTCTAACTCATTCCTTCATGTTAGATAGTCTTTTTTGGAAAAAACTCATAACCAACAAACTTCCTGCTTTTTCACACCCTTAAATATGTTAAAGTTTTATAATTCCTTCCCTCTTAATCAAATGTTATGCAGTTAGAAGCTTTATTTAGGGAGTTATTCACATACACGGATATAGTTCAGGTGCAAAGTTACCTCATCGATAGAGATTATGAAATACTCATCTTTTGTTTTCGCTAGTGACTGGGTAGCTCTAGGGCAACAAAGGGAGAGTGCTTCACTGCCAGTTAATACAGAATTATCTAGGTGCCCTTCTCATACTGAAGCCTCAGCATCTTAGTAGAAGCAGACACATATTTATGAAAATAGCTATGAGCTCTTTCGCTAGATCCTAAGTGTTTTATGTAAAATAGAAATGCTTTTTCTTTACTTATTTAAAACCCAAATATCACATAAAAAAGGCCCAACACAAAGTGTAGACTTCACAAGTATTTTATTGAATAATTGATGAATAATCAAATCCTTGTGGTTCAACCCGAAGAAATGACTTCAGAGGAGAAAACCCGAATTAGCTCCAAAGAGAATATACTTCCATTAGCATGCCTTCAAACTTGAGTCTGCAACATAGTGGCCTGAAATAATTGATTAATTCCCATGATTTGATGATCCTGCTTTTGAGGATGCTGATATATGTCTTTTTAAACAGCAGTAAGCAAATGCATTGGTTAGCATCTATTTTTATATAAATCAGCTTCCCAGGTATCAGGTAATGGCAGAAAATATTCAAGAATTGATTAGTGAAATTTTGAGGTAATTCCCTTGGTGAGATCTTTAAGCAGAGGTGTTCCTAAAATATCTGGGTACCAGATTTCCATCAGGACAATGAAAATATTCTAAATAAGCATTGAAAAGCATACACTTAATATACTGACTGCTTGTAGAAAAATAAATTGCTACTGTGTCTCTGTAATAGATACATTTGTGATTGACAATGTAAAATTTTTTAAATTATCTATTTTATTAGCAAGAAATACACACAAATGCAGGCATGTGTGTATTATATAAATGTAAATATATGTACATATACATATATATATATAAAATATACACACAAAACCGTTATCATTTTGCCAGTCATATAATACATGCTATTATGTGACTTACAACAGACTAAAAACAGAACTTTTCAGCCTTGGCTTCATGTTGGAATTACCTGGGAAGTTTAAAAAATATTAATGACTAGATCTCAAGTCAAGAAATACTGATATGATTTGTCTAGGATATGGCTGGGACATCTGGATTTTTAAAACCTCCTGATGTTTCTAATATGCAGGCAGGATTACTAACTGTTCCACCAAGACAACACATCTTTAAATTAAACCCTACATTAACACCAGGAACTACATTGAATAGTTTTAGTGGTAGGACCACATAGAAGGACAATTGGATTCATAGGAATCCCAGATTAAAAAGACATCTAGTGGGGAGCCTAGGTGGCTCAGTTGGTTAAGCATCTGCCTTTGGCTCAGGTCATGATTTCAGTGTCCTGGGATCAAGCCCCGTGTCAGGCTTCCTGCTCAGCTGGGAGCCTGCTTCTCTTTCTCCCTCTGCTGCTCTCCCTGCTTATTCTCTCTCTTTCTCAAATAAATAAATAAAATATTTTTTTAAAAAAGACATACTGGTACATATTTTATTCCTGGGAAGATTCTAAAAAACAAGGAGAAGTAATTGTAATTGAAATGCTAAACATGAATATTAGTGTCTAAAAAATATGTGAGGTCACTAATATTCAGAATCAAATAATCCTGTTAGTTTTCCTAATACTGCTGGGTGTTTGTCAAGTAGTTAATAAATAATGAGTGTGTGTTGTGGGTAGTAAGGGCTTACTTGATGGAGACATTTCTCCATAGGCTAGCTTCCCAGAGAAAGTGTTAGCCTCCTCTAGAGTACTGAAATCTACCCCAAGGAAACTGGTTGCATGCTTGAGGCAATGGAGCCAGGATGAATGCTGAGGTGGCAGATGAGAGAGGACTGCTCAGTTCTAGAGTTGCCAGGGTTCAAGTCTCTGACATAGGTCATAGTTCATAGCAGGCACAGGAATGGTTCTTCCCCGGCTGGAATGCTCAGGGGATGGCAGAGGTCTAACAATTATACAAGACTTGACAGCTCCTGATCACGCCCTCAGAGGAATTGACACTTCCCCAAATATGCAGGTGAAAAACCATAGCTCTGAGGGATTGAGGCTCCTCTTTTGGAGTCTAAATTTTAGATAGATTTTGGTGCATGAGCCTATGTTAAGAATACAATCGTAAATTAAGTGCTGTGCTTGCCTACTGTAGCTAATGGTTTAATAGATATGTGTGTGTGTGTGTGTGTGTGTGTGTTTTCACACACAAAGAAAGAAAGAAAGAAAGAAAAGAAAAGAAAAGAAAAGAAAAGAAAAGAAAAGAAAAGAAAAGAAAAGAAAAGAAAAGAAAAATCCTCCAACTTAGCCTGGGTTTGGACGTTTATTTTAGGTAGGTGGTATGATATAAAAGGCATTTGTCTGGGAGTCCAAAAACCCAAAATTAGAATATAAATCTCACAGACCATTCATATAGGTTCTCAGATCCTCAATTTTCTCTTCTACTAATTAAAAGTTAGCAAGATAATGCATAAAGTCTGTCCTTGGGGTTCCTGGGTGGCTCAGTCATTAAGTGTCTGCCTTATGCTCAGGTCATGATCCCAGGGTCTTGAGATCGAGCCCTGCTTCTCCCTCTCCCACTCCCCCTGCTTGCATTTCTTCTCTTGCTGTCTCTCTCGCTGTCAAATAAATAAAATATTTAAAAAGAAAAAAAAAAAGTCTGTCGTTACTTTAAGAGTTGACAATACTACCTGAGTATTGACCTGGAGTCTTTCTTGGATGTGATGGCTTTTGCCTGATCTGGGTGGCCCAGAGCTCATTGGGCTGACTGAAACGGCTAGAGGAACAGCTCTTTCTTTGACCACTGTTACCCTGAACCTTCCTTGTGAATCTTGAAGCTCACTGAAGACTCAGGAACAAGAAAGCATGATGGAAATAGAAGAAGTTCAGGTTCTGTCAGTGGCCCTGAGTGCAAGATTCTTCACTCC
This sequence comes from Mustela nivalis, assembly GCF_964662115.1. Lineage (NCBI taxonomy): Eukaryota > Metazoa > Chordata > Mammalia > Carnivora > Mustelidae > Mustela > Mustela nivalis. The sequence goes on along the minus strand of NC_139029.1, from coordinate 88,096,726 downwards.
TTGAAGAAGTGATAGGCCAGGTTCAAAGTGAAGCTCTTACCGGAGGGCCTGCTCCCCACCCCCACCTCCAAGGGACAGGAAATACAGCTAAATGACACCAGCACAAACCAAGCATCTGTGAGAACCCTATCATTTTCTCTTCACCTCTTAGAAATCACAAAATAGACAACTGGGAAACTTTTACTTTATTCCTGAATAACAGCTGGGAGTACTTCATAATCATTACACTCCCTACCCCATAATAATACTATTTATAATTATTATTGCTTTTTTAATTAAGAAGATGACTTTTGCTAAATCTGTAATTTTCTTTTGTAGAACAAATTTTGCCTTCTTCCCAGGGTAATGTTCAATGTAAATACTTAAGAATTAAAACTGGAAGATAAGATTTTATTTTCTTTAACATTATGGCCTTTAATAGCAGTGAAACTAGATTTGAACCCTTGGTCCTATATTCATTAGCTGGGACACTTTTAAGCAGATCACTTTATCTCATAAGCTTTCATTTTTCTTTCATGAAATCAAAAAATGTTTTCCTCACATATATATTTTGGATATCAAATAAGAAATTTCATGTAAAATATTTAGCACAGGGTGATTGTTGAAGTTGAAATTACATAATTTAATATTTCATTAAGTGATATGTATGTACGCCATTGCTCTATATATACTCAGTGGAAGCACAGCACATGTAAATTAGTATCAAAAAATACTTTCCTTCTAAGACAGACTCTTGTATCTCTCTCATTTTTCTACTCATTTGGAGATGCAATCTTGTATGATGGGTGGATCTTATTGGTAGATAAGGTAAAAGTTAGATGGAGCTGAGAGAAGCCTTTGCTGTGTAAGCGTTATCTTTAATACTTCTGAGGCAGGTATAATGTCATCTGATTGGAACCGACAAACTGGAGACTTGTTTATGAAAGGTAATGTTAATTATTAAATAAAACACAAACTTGGTAAGAAAGATCTCTCATTTGTAGTGGAAGGGTGTGCTATTAATTACTGGATATTTTTCTCTTCATCTAAACCAAAGGCATCTGTGAAAGAGCCAAAAATTTCAGAAAGGAATCTTTCAAGATACAGCAGATTTCAAGAATGCAAATTACAACCACTTACCCCCTCCTAAAGGAGTGGGAGCATCAGCAGAGGAAATGTGTCAGGTCAAACATCAATTGTTCCCAGTTGTGACACAGGCTTGGGTGCAGGTCTCAAATGCTAGAAGAAGAGAGGAGCAAGGAGGCCAGACAGGATACTCAGGGGTGGGGAAACTGACCATCTTAATTTCTTCCTACAAGGCTCAGAAAGTCTATGAACGGCTCGGCTCAGGCTTACCCTGAGTTTCTAGGAAGATCCTAAAAGTTGGTCAAATGATAGTGGTGATGTGATTGCAATTGGACAAGATGTCAAAAACGCCACCCACCTTAACTGCCTAGCACACCCTACCCTCCTACTTCTTTCCATCCATGAATTAACAAGCTCTCCAGATACAGGCAGGATTTCATAAGCTCAAACAAAATGTGAGAGGTACAAAAGTTAACTGTCACTAACTGTCACTAAAACACTCTCTATGATGAGTTCTAAAGCAGTAACTGGTAGACCTGAGAGTTGGACCAATATGGCGCATGATGCTAGACACATCAGGTACTACTCTACAAGAGCGTCCATCTCCATCTTAAGAGCTAGAGCTATTAAGAGACACTCTGAGGCCACAAAAGATTGAGGGCTACCTAAAGGATGGACTGGTCTTTTTTCTCACTTGCATGAACTGGAGACTAACTGAAATGAGACTAACTGAAATGAGACCTATCTTATGGATGCTTATGTCTGTGCTTTACCTTTTTATTCCTAATCCTTTTGTCATTTTAATTCTCAAGTTTTGCCCACCAGGTGCTATAGTGTCAATTCAGTAAATATTTATCATGTGTCTATCATGTGCCGACAGAGAAGTTATATTATTTATTTGTTCTTGCTTGTACAATAACATTATATTGTTTTTTAGAGCTGGGAGGGAATTAGAACACAGACTTCCCCTTCTCCCAGAGTGCCTTCACATTGTATTTATGCACTTTTATATAGTAAAAACAGCAAAAATCAAGAAGAAGAATACACTATTTCTTTATTCTATTTATTCCATTATCCCTTCAAAAAAAAAACTAATATAGACTTAATTGTAACCTAAATACTTAAAATGTACCTTTGTAAGAACACAAAAGTTATGAAAACAGTAACATTAAACCTTAGTAAAAACCAGGGATTCCTAACATGAATTTAAGTCTTTAAAAGGCTTGCACAAGGTCTATTGATTACAATTAATTTTCTTTTCATAACTTTTCTGACTGAAGTGGTTTAGTAAATCAATTAAACCCTTGAAGTTCATTTGGCATTTCATTTGGCTCCATTTGGGGAATTCTATTTATTACACAGATTTTTCCTTCTGGACTCCTCCCTGAAAACTTGTCTTGACGGGGAAACATTATTGTTGTTCTGTTGCTTTTCTTTTTCACAAGGAAGCTTAGACTCATCAAAAATGCTTAGTTTCTACCACTGAAATCAAACCTAGTCAGAAAAGATCTAGCAATACCTGCTGGTTACACTGATACAGGACAATTGTAAATTAGTATTTGACTAGGGAATGGTCTATATGTCATAGGGGTATTATTCCTGAGTAATAGAAGTAAATGTACCTTGAAGCTAATTTGAATTCTCCCTCACCCCTGCCATTACTCCAGAGACAATCGGAAATGGCTCTTAGCAAAATAAAACTGCTTTGGAGCCTAAGAATAACTAGAGAACGGAGTGGCTGCTGAAGACTAATGATTTATATACACAGTAAAATTACCTACCTGGAGCTATTAAGATAGAAAAGGAAAATGGAACATGACTGTTATCATTACTTTATTATTGTACATTTATATTTTTCAACTTGAGCTTAAGAGTGCATAAAACCAAATCAGCTGAACGAAATGCCCACTCTTTCTACCACTAAGGGTGAAAGAAATTAGCTTTTTTTTCCCCCCAGCTAAATACTTACCTATCTCACTGAAGCTCTGAACATGTAACATTTCTATCTCATTCTAACAGGACAGGAGATCTATTGTAAATCATGCCACTGACATTTTCAGTGTCTTCTATACTCTAGCCATTTGACATTGTGTAGACAAATAATATAATTGGTTGTTTGGATTTGCTTACAATTTTTTAAAAGTTTTTAAAAACCATGTATTTACATGTTATTGAGACTAGGACGTGAATTTGTAGCTCACATTGTAAGTAAGTACCTACGAATCCCATGACTGTGGGGACTGATTGGAATTAAACATTCTGATGTATGTAAGACTGGAATCAAGGCTTCTTGATTGCAGAGCTCCCTTTTGCTAGCAAAGTGAGGGGTACAGCTCTAACCATGTATCTTCAAACACCACAGGAAAGTTACCTAAAGCCATTGACTTTATCAAAAATATCAATTTATTTGATTCTGAAAGACATATGACAACTGCACAGATGGGAAAGAAAAAAAAAAGTCTGGACCATGGTCGAGCATAAGTAATAGGAGGTTAGCAAACAGGATACTTGAAAGTCTTGGCTCAGCCCCAGACTTCCTCTGTGACTTAGTGAGTTTGTACCAGAGGTCTCCCAAATGTAACCTGGGAAAGAAGACAAAGAATGCCTTGCTTATAGATTTTATGTAATTATGTGGAGGAGGAAAATACTATCTATGGATGAAAAGTCTCCAAATCACTGATACTGATGGACTTTTACCTTTTATTCCCCAATCTTACACTTTCATAAGAGCAAAAACTAGTCTATCAAGTTACTGTTTTCAGCTTGGTGTCAGAGGGAAATCCGTAAGTAGTGATAGTTAGATGGCAACTTTTATTTTCTCATTTTTTTAAGATTTATTTATTTATTTATTTGACACAGAGAGATCACAAGTAGGCAGAGAGGCAGGCAGAGAGAGAGAGAGGAGGAAGCAGGCTCCCCGCTGAGCAGAGAGCCCGATGCGGGGCTCGATCCCAGGACACTGAAATCATGACCTGAGCTGAAGGCAGAGGCTTAACCCACTGAGCCACCCATGTGCCCCTATTTTCTCATTTTTGAAGTTAATTTCAGCTACTGTAGAGTTTGAAGGAAAATTGCTTTAGATCCTTTAAGAAGTTAATGTCATAGGATAAACATTTTGTTTCCTTTTTTTTTCTTTTTTTATTTTTCTGCTTGGATAAATGGAATAGACTATTCCAAAAACAAAATATATTTCTTTAGACTTAGAGTTTAAATTTGCCAGACAAACCCCCAATTTAATCAAAGAATCACTAGGGGATGTTAAAATAACGGAGCATTTCTAAATTCAGATGACTTCTACAAGACAATATAGGCTTTGAAACTTATCTTTAAGAATCTTTTAGAGACACAAATATTAAGCTTTTACATGCTCCTATAGTAAAGACATACATGTAAATACATACACATAAATACACATGTGTACTTTAAAAAAACCTTGAAATTGGTTATAATTTACACTTTGTTTATCTGCTATGTAACTTTACTTCATTAGGGTACCATTTTAACATTTACAACTCCAATATGCAAAATACCTATAGGCAGACAAAACTATTTTCTAACAAAATAGATTTTCAAGCCAATTTTCATATGGCTACTGAGCTGACCTCAAACAATAGGATTTCTGGAATCAGACTCCACATTCTATTCTCTGGGCTAGAATAGGGCTGCCACTCAGCCATTCTTCCTGTTTTGTAGGCATTTGCACTAATTTTTCTCTCTCTGGAGACCCTGTCTCCCCCAGACTTTCACACAGACTATCTTTTCTCATTCCTCACACAAATGTTTTCATCTCAGATTGCCCTTCCCTGACTACATCCAACATTGGCCCACTTCTCTCCTCTCACTCTGTCACATGATCCTCTTTTGTTTTGTTCATAAATTATTATGAGTATCTGAAAAAATAGCTTAGTTATTTGTATAGGTACCAACAAACGTTTGCTGAATAGATGATTGCTGACTAGTTTGTGGATTTTGGGGTCACTTTAGAGGTAAGAATAGTGTCTAAAACAGGGTGCTCTATCCATCTACCCATCCATCTTTTCCCTGTTTTGTCTGTCTCCTTCAATGGATTTAAATTTTTGTGATAATAACACAAAATTTGGTTTTGGTTTGTTTTATTCATATAAGTCATGTATCCTCAGAAGTCATTCAGTTTAAAAAAATGAACAAATGAATGAAACTCCATCCAGATTAATGTTCCAAATATTGATTCATTCATTTGTGAAATTGCAATAGCAGCAAAGTTGCAATAAAACATCTTTTAGTTAATAAGTGAATTTTGTTGAATACCTTTTATATCATAAAAAATCGTGCTGGGGCTTTAGAATGGAACAGGGCAACATCCGTGCCTTCAAAAACTATGTAGTGCAGTGAGATAATAATCCATGTGAAGTATTTAGGGTCATCTGGCATTGAGTGGATGCCAATACATGCTAGTTTCCTATTCCCTATTTCTTTCAATGTGACTCCACTGACCTGCGCGGTTCATGGGGCTATAAACAAGAATTAAAAAATTGGTGGTTATTACTTATTTATTTATATTCACTCAGGTTTTATACTCAGTCTAGGCATAAGCAGTTTGCCTCCATGACACATGCTTGTATATATAACCCGGGAAGAAATGTGAGAGGTCTCATTGTATCCAGCATTAGGAAGAAGGCCAGTCAGTTTTCATGGGTGATCACACTCCTGAGGATGTTTGATTCTTTTCACTCATAAATCACTTGATAAAATATAAATACCTGGGTAAGAAATAATGCCAACTGGGAGCAGCCTGAGGATGAAGGCAAACGAAAGGATTGCCTCGAGATATAGTTAGAGGTAGGAGAAGGGGGGGTAGTCTGTGACAGTTGGAATATGATGAGATAAAGGAGAGGGAAGAATCAAGAGTAAAGTTTCTATTTCTGATTGAGGCACAAAAGTGGTTAGTAATACCATTTACTGTGAGGAAGAAATAAAGACAAATAAAGAAATTAAAGACAAACAAAGACAAATGTGCGGGAGAAATGATGAGCTGACTCAGAAGATTCTATGTACAGTAAGAAGAAAGGGAGCAAAAATAATATCTTGATTTACACCAGCAGTTAAGGAATGTCTAGAATAAGAGTAGCCACGGGGCTAAAAAGAAAATAGTTGTGGAGTATTAAGAGGGTTGGAAGGCAAATCAAGAAAAAGCGGTATCTCGAGAGTCAAGGAAGAAGCAAATTTTAAGATAAATTGTGTGTCCCAGTCTAACATAGCACGGATATGTCATAAAAAGCAGGATAGCCAGTGAAACTGCTCATTCTAAGGTCACCAATAATTTAAGAAATACTCAATCCAATAGCCACCTGCTACGGAATTATTCAATTTGCATCCTGTTGTCACTAAGATTTTTAAAGGGGGTCAAGAAAAGAAGTTCAAGTCTTTTGGACAAAACCAAATGACCAGTTGCATCATCTTTCCACATGTCTCAAACAACATAAGTATTTTGTAAATGTGGGATGGGGGGAGAGTCAGATTACAGGAAAGTGAGGAACAATCAGAAGGGGAGATCAGAGAATACAGAGAGATAGGGAAAGCCCTTCAGAAAATTTAGCTAGCAAAGGAGGTCAGTCATAATGGAATCAAAGGGATAGGGACATGCTTGTTTTGTTTTTGTTGTTTTTCACTCTTTTAAACAGAACTTGCGGAGACTTGAGATATGGATTTCCCACAGTTTTTATTTCTATTTATTTATTTATTTATTTGAGAGAGAGAGAGAAAGAGAGAGACAGAGAGAGAGCAAATACAAGTAGGGGGAGTGGGAGAGAATGAAGCAGGCTTCCCACTGAGCAGGGAGCCCGATGCAGGGCTTGATCCCAGGGTCCTGGACGGGATCATGACCAGAACCCAAGGCAGACGCTTAATGACTGAGTCACCCAGGAGCCCCTGTCCATAGTTTTTAATGGAGACTTTAGGAGGGAAGGTATCATCTCCTGTTGAAAATAAACATTTAAAGTTGAGGACTGGTCAGGCTTTCTCAGGTTCATGGGCTGTTTACAGACACACTGCTGACCATAAGTTCTTGATTATTATCTCTGTGGGTATGTATGTATTACTAAGGGATCGGTACTGTGCAGGCGTCTTCTATATTAAAAACATTTCTGGGTTCATAGTAGAAATGCCAAGCAAGTTTATTATTTCAGAAGGTTGATTTTTGCTTAGGAAAATCCCCTTGGTTGCATTCATAAACACCACATCAAAATAAATACTTCCAGAACCTTAATTTCTTTTTTTTTAAATTTTTTAATTTATTTTCAGCATAACAGTATTCATTGTTTTTGCACCACACCCAGTGCTCCATGCAATCCGTGCCCTCTCCAATACCCACCACCTGGTTCCCCCAACCTCCCACCCCCCGCCCCTTCAAAACCCTCAGATTGTTTTTCAGAGTCCATAGTCTCTCATGGTTCACCTCCCCTTTCAATTTCCCTCAACTCCTTTCTCCTCTCCATCTCCCCAGGTCCTCCATGTTATTTGTTATGCTCCACAAATAAGTGAAACCATATGATAATTGACTTTCTCTGCATGACTTATTTCACTCAGCATAATCTCTTAATTTCAATGATAAAATTACATGCTTCTCTTCTATTAGTGTGTTAAAGAGGTGAGTGGCTGAAGATGAGAATTCAGAGCCAGGTCTTTTCAGCTTTTTCAGTATATAGCTACTATCCTCGAAATAATTTTTTGGGGGGCTTAGATGTTAATTTCGGGTACCGATCTAGGTTGATTATTCTATCACCCAGTTTATAACATGTAAGATTTGACTCTTTCTCAATGCAAAGCTTTTGGAGCTTCTGGATCTTTTTTTATCCTCTCCTAGGCTAGGTTAAGACTTAACCTGATTAATACTCCATTCAAGCCAAAGCCTAAAGAGCCAACAGGTGTACGTTTTATCTTTTTTTTTTTTTTTTTTCCTTTCTGCTACAAAAGAAAACATGTCAGACAGAAGACAGAGCTTGCTTTGATGGTTTGGGTCCCAAAGACATGATGATGTTGGACTGAAGCACAGCCTACCAACGAAAGACATGCAGAACATGTGAGCAACAAATCTTCTCTTTCTCCCCTTCCTTCTCTCTCTCTCTCTCCCCATCTTCCTGCCTCTCTTCTGTGTCTCCTGCTTCTGCTTCTCCTTTTCCTTCTTCTCCTGCTCTTCTTTTGTTATTGTTGGATTATTACTGAGCCAATGAGTTTAGGATCATAATGGTCTACTATTTCTATGGTTTCTTATTTAATACCTCAGTTTTGGTCAATGATGTTAATTATTAACAATGACAAAGTCTTTTTCTCTGGACACTTTTATGTCCAATTTTTTTGTATGTTTTTTCTTATGCAGTCATATCAATAACCCAATGAAAGAGCTACCATCATTAAACTCATTTTATAAGTAAATTAACCAAGGCTTACAAACTGTTGGCCGGAGTCAAATCCATATATACATGCATAACTCAAGAGCCTTGTTTTTTAACCACTGCCCTATATGTAATTCCTCAGTGAAGTATGTATCATCTTTGACATAAAAAAGTTTAACTGTTATTTCTCTTTCCCCATATTTGATGAGATTTTATGAGATTAAAAAATTTCTTAGAATTTAGCAATTTAAATACTTGAACATTGGGTAAAATCAACTACTTTCTTAGAACATGTGTAATCCATACACTGGGATTTGTGCTATCTTCTCTATCCTTTAAAAGTTATGATTTCTAAATGAATTTTTCATTTTAATGTTTCTCATTATTTATCTTTTTGACTTTGCCTAGAACTTTAGAAGAAAACAAACCGGCAAAACTAACGAATAATTAATAAGAAAACAGCACCATATTTTGGCAGAACAAAAAAAGAAGGAAGGAAAGAAAGGTACCCAGACAAAGAACTAAATTGAAAAGAATATTTAGTATGTATGCAACCAAATGACGTTGTAAAGAGCCAGTGACTGACATTGCTTCATGGTATGCAAATGTAAGAAATGGAACAGTCCACATAATGGTAATAGAGAATCTATAGCCAGTGAAACTGCTCATTAAAAAATTGGTGGAGAATAGAGAATAGAGAATCTAACAAATAGAAAAGAAAGTCTTGATAGAGAATAGAGAATAGAGAAGAGAGAATAGAGAATCTAACAAAATGGAAAAGAAAATCTTGATAAAGAGCCAATGATTAAGTTGTGAAAAAATTACTCTAGGAAGGAAAAGAAGAAAGAAATTTATTTAATCTTATTGGTATGTGGGGTCTTTGGGAATGAAGGAAGCTGCAAGATTAGAATGAGAGCAGGGTGATGCGCAGGCACTGGGCACCTTCTCCCGACTTTGAGGTTCATCCCTGAGCCCCTTTGCAGACTGTGGTGGCAGGTGCACACCAGAGCTGCTGGAAAGTTATCTATCACCACTGAACTAAAATGTCCTACATGATGGTGGCCCAGGGATCATAGAGCCTGAGAATTTTATTACATTGTCCATTTGTTGTGTCATTAGAGAGAAAAAAAAATCTTATAGATAGATACACTCTGGTAACGTCTCAAATATGCTCTTTTACAAAAGGCCATAGCAGTCTTTTCCCTTAGAATGAGATTCTGTGATGATCCTTTGGGATGAGTTGTTAGAAGCCTCTCTCTCTTGTGTGGAAATATAAACAGGTGTAATTGTTTGCCTTCTTATTATTAAGAGATATTCTTTATTTTATAGTTTAATTTTTCTTTCTTTTCTTTTATTACATACTAGAAACCTAAAAAGAATAATTCTGCAGTGACTTTTTAAAAACTTCCCTTAGAAAAATCTTTCTTTCATGTCTTGTATCATAATACATTTGACATAAAGAAAGCCAGCAGGGACTTTTTTTTTTCTCTTCAGAAAAATGTTCCTTTTAAGAAAAACCTCAAATTGGCATAAATTTTCTGCTTTCTTCTTTGCAATTAGTGTTAGTGCAGGTGTAAAAAACAAGCATGTATTTATTTTCTAACCCATTTTGTTTCCAGTGCACTTCAGTACTTCCAATCTAACAACAAATAAAGTACTTCTTTAAAAAATGACTTCTGAGATTTCTTATCTTGGTTTAAAAAAAAAAATAGAAACCATAGCTATGCAGATCAAAAGATGCATTTTACTTCCTGATTGAACTTCATCCCTCTCCTCTATAGAATGGCAAGAACATCATCTACTATGTAAGATCGTTATAAACCTTATTATGATCATCTATAGAAAGTACAGAGTACCTGGCACATTCTGATCTCAAATACATGTTAGCTATTATACTATTATTATTATTATTTCTCTAAATAATGTGCAATCCACTTTCCCTCTCTCCGATCCCTTTCAAGCACGTTATACTAATGTGGCCTTTACTATATCGCAAGCTGTATCTACTGATCTTTCAGACAGTAGAGTGAATCCACACAACCGTGAGATTTCCCTTAGTGGAATCCACAAACATAGCTCAAATCATTACTTTCCTGCTCTTCTGTTTCCAAATCGTTGTTCTGTAAATTTCAATGGGATCAGAGTGGAGAGTTTTTGTTTCATGAAGTCAGAACAAAAAACTTCCCTTAGGAAGTGACTTTTAGGATTGAATTACTTAAATAGTTAAATTACGTTAGTAATTTCTTAGATATATTACAAGTGAAAGATGCCAAAAAGAAAAGAGTGTTTGACAAAATCATTTGAATAATTTTGATAGTTGTCATCTATTGATCAAATATGACATATAATAGAGGTAAAAAATTCTGCAACAACTTTATAAAGTCACTCACTTGGATACCTGAATGGCCTGAAGGAATTAATGTTATTTTCAAAGTGCTAAAGGTCCCTGGTTGTCCTCATTTATTCAATGGGAAAAGAAGTAAAAAGAAAAAGAGCCAATGGTATTATTGGTAAACAAGAACTCTCTTTCTCTCCAAAGATAGTCTTTAGGAGATTTTTAAAATGAGCTCCACTGTATTTACTCTTATAAGCTAGACTAGAAGGATATTGTGATGAAATACAGCCCCTCAATAAAACTACACCCCAAGCACTTTTGCTCGCAAGCAAATGTCCACAGCTATAGCCCTAAAGTATCAGGCTTATCTATTACTTGACTACATATTTACAACATATTACCCTCCTAAAACTCAAGGAAATAAAATGCATCTCAGCTTTCTACTGGGGAAACCTCAGCGGTGGCATTAAGACCTCAAGTTTGTATTTAATGTCTCTTCTGGATGTCTGATTGGGTGGGCCAGAGGGTGTCTTTATGAGATCAAATCAGAGTGTTCCCTTTCTCAGGGGGAATTCAGGATACAAGTCTCACTTCTTATGATGCTCCTGTACATATGTATGTATACGTATGTATCACTTGTGGTTTTGTGTCAGTTGGAAATTTTACATATGTATGTATACATACGTATCACTTGTGGTTTTGTGTCAGTTGGAAATTTTATTGCATTATCTTATTTCTTTCTTAATTGTCATTGTTATTGTTAAATCCTGAGAAATGTTTAGCTGTTGCAAATCCCTGCCAAACCCTTGGTGATGCTATCCTGATTTAATGTGCTCATGTTATTGGCTGCTGACATTAAGGAATAAGGGCTATAGTACCAGATGTTACATGTTAGATGTTCCTAAAACTGTGGTTTCTAGCAACGTTTGATAGATTTTCTGTTTTGGTCATAACGATGTCAATTTTATTATTATTACAAATAGTTTAAAGGTACATATCAATTTATTTCTGGTGATATTTTTCTATACACTTTTCTAGAGAAAAAGAATTACTGGAAAATCAATGGCACTATGAGAGACAAATTACTGAATATTTTGAGGAACATTTAAGTTTATCAATGAGATATTGACAATTCATGTTGTATCACCCTTATATACTACATTTCTATTCTACTTACTATGGGTTTAAATGTGCCCCCCTTCCATCTATATGTTGAAGTTCAAAACTCCAGCACCTTAGAATGTGACCTTATTTGGATTCTTCTACAGAGAAATGCCAGAGGTTCCTAGCAAACTACCAGAACCTAGGGAAGAGGCATGAAACAGATTCTTTCTCTCAGCCCTCAGAAGGTATGCCTACTGACACCTTGATCTTGAACTTTTAGCTACCGGGCTGTGAGACAATACTTTTCCATTCTTTAAGCCACTTGGTCTGTGGTACCGTGTTACAGCAGCCCTGGCAAACTAATACATTGCCCAACCAGTACACATCAGAAGAAGTGTAATTGGTTGTTTATAGCAAGCAGGTGTTCTAGTTAGCTGTCATTAATTTTGCCTGATGGCTGCCCCTGCTTTCCCAGCGATTAAATTTGTGAATATCATCCCTGTTATTTCTCTCTCAGGAGTAACCTTCAGACCACAGTTGAGCCCCAGATACTGGTCTTCCATTACTAAATTAAAAAGAAGATAGTAGATGAGATAACCTTTAAGTTGTCATAGAATTTGGAAACCCTCCGAACATTGTAATTCTAGCAATAGCAAGAACTACTATTTCCACTTGATGGATAAGAAAAACCGAGACTCAAAGCAGTTGGGATAGACTAAGGACACATGGAAGTGTCAAAGAGGAAATCAATTTAAGACATATCACATATCACTCCAGTGGGTTTTTCATTTTGCCATTGTGGCCTCAAAATGGTGGCTTGTCATACAAACACTGGCTATGCAGTGGACTGTGACATGGATATAAAGTCTGGCCAGGTGGGTTTAATAGTTTACTGTCAAGAAAGTGATATTTATTTATTTATTTTTAAATTAAAGGATAAGTGTTTCCCAAATACCCTGTAATCTTAGCCTTTATTATAACATTGCTCTGTAATGGATGTCCTTGAAAGAAAAGAGTTGCTCAAGCAAAGGCAGCTGAAAATCAGCAAACTGTACTTAAGGATTACATCTATGGCTGTAAATAGATTTTTAGAGTTCACATTTTATTTGTGTGTTTTTATAGCAATCAATAGGAAGCCTTCTATAGCATTTAGGTGTTCCCATGCTGATTACTGTGACAGCTACTGAATCACTGCTAGGAAACTCAATGTGTTAACAGGTTATATTGGCTAGCTAAATACATCACTTGACTAGAACAGAGAACAGCAGTAGAGGGTCAGCTTTAGTTTAGAGAGTAAGCTAAAGATCTAAAAATCTAGTTGAATAGGGAATGAGGGGGAGATAGGGGCAGTTCCCAAGCTTTCTTTTAAGAATTGAAACTTTCCAGTGATACTAATATTTAATATTATGTGTGTTAACAATAATTCCCAATCTGTTCCTTGTCATATATTTGGTAAGAATAAAGACAAGATTATTGCAAAAGCATATACTGATATTTTGGTTTGGTCTTTTTGTGATTTTGATAGGAGAAAGAATAGAGTGGGGGTCCGATCACATTCCCACATACCACTCCCAGTAAGAGTTAGTCCCGTCACTTAGTACCAAGAAATCTGTCTTCTTTGGAGCAAATCATAATCTACATGAGACTCCTCCATATTAAATCTCAGAATCCTGGGGGAGAAAATGACTCAGACTGCTATTTTCTTGACTGGAATTTTAGTGAGTATTCTCCAAAATGGTTAGGATCTATACCACAAAGGAATTTATATTTCAAATCAATGCACTGGAACTATTTATAGGCAATCTTAGCATGTTTATTCCATCAGGTACCATAAGCTAAACCTAAGTGACAGAATAGCTCCCAGTGGATTCACATTCACTTTGTAATGGTCTTCAAAGGATGCTTCCCAGGGTTGAAAGTTGTGGTACAATTAACCTGGATAAAGTAAAGAAAAATTGTAGCATATTTTGAAATTCTTAACCAGAACATCATAAAACAGTAGAGATAATTTTAAAAGTGGTTTAAAAACAACCAAGAAAAATTAAAGAAATTAAAGAAAAACTAAAACTTATACAAACATAATTGATTATAGGTTTGTGTACCTGTTTAAAATTTATTTGAAGGGGGGGGGCAGGATAGCGGGGAAGTAGGAGGATGTGCCTTTTCAGCCTGTACCCCAAAGTGAGCTGATTACCTACCAAAGAACTCCGATCATCCATGAAATCAGCCTGAGATCAGAATTAGACTCGTCTGTATCTCTACAGGAGCAGAAGATGCCAGTGGGCAGGTAAAGCGGAGTGGGAATGGTGACTGATATCGGAAGATAAACAAAAGGGGGAGGGAGCCACCAGAGGCGACCGCTTGGAAAGTAATACCCCAATACAAGCGAGAGTGCCCTGCATCTAGGGACTGGCATTAACTTGGAGACTGGTTGAAAGCACTCCAAAAGAGCAAAGGATCGTGGGGGGAAATTGTGGGAATTGGGGTGGCTAGGGACAGGGGTTTAAGTCCCCGGTCCCAGGACAGCCTCCCCTGGCTCTGAGGCAGAGAGAGTGTGGCAGACAAACCAGTTCTTGGTCCCTAAGCTGCCAGCGCGCCTGAGAATGCGTGGGGTCCGTTTCCTGTGAGGGGATGGGAGCCAAGCTGGGTGGCAGAACACGGGAGGCCTGCTACAGAGCCTGAGATACTCCCCTGAGAGAGGTACAAAGGCCCAGCTGGCGCCCTTTGATACACACCATTGTTTCAGACCAAAATCTCCCCCCACAGAAGGCCCAGCCTGGTGCTTTTGGACCTGCACCCCATTCTCATAGCCTGAGACCTGCACGCTACCCACAGTCTCCCCTGAAATTGGTGTGTGCAAGCTGGGCACTCTTAGACCCAGAAAGACCAGGCACTCCCAGCCCGGGCCAGCGGGAAAATCTCAGTGTGCGATTGCTGCTTGGAACCTCTCTGGCGGTCTGGAGCTGCCCAGATAGCCGCCACTGCCTTGACTTTGGGTAAAAGCAAAAGATCCTGCGTCCCCAGGGACCATGACTTGGAACCTGCTCTGCCAGTGGCCAAAAGGGAAATTTTTAGGCTCTGCAGCCAGACTGAGGCTTCTCTCTGAGAGGGAGATCAGGGCGCGGTTTGTTTTCCTCTAAAACTACAAAAACCATCAAAAGCGGTCAAAGTGAGAGAAAACAAAAAAAAAGTGAAAAAACATAAAAGCTGCCAGAGAACAAAAGCCTGAAAAAAACCAGTTTCCTCAGAGCCCACCCCCTTGAGGGGGGTGGGAGGACTTAACTCAGGGAACATCATTGACTGAAAACCCACTTGGCAGACCCCTCTCCCAGAAAACAAACCAAGAAAGAAAAAAAAAAAAAAAAAAAGAGAGAGAGAGAGAGAAAAAAAAAAAGGACTACAAGAGAACAACCACTACTTCATAGAAAAACTTTTATTTTTCACTCATTCCCACTATTCTGATTCATTTTTTCTTATACATAGGTAATTTTTTAACCTATTTACCATCACAGCGAGCTGTACAATACATCAAACTCCATAATAAGCTTCTAACCTGAACTTTTTGATACATACACCTATGTTTTTCTTTTGCGTTTCTATTTTTTGAATTCTTTTTTTTTTCAATTTTAGTTTAGTCTAGTTTATTCCTTTTTATTTTTATCGTTTTTATGTTCTAATATTCATATAGAGTTAATTCAAAGTAATCCCTTTTCCCCAATCAATACCACCCCTATAGGTAAACCAATTTTTAATCCCCCTTTATCTTAGGAAAGTTGAGTCCTTTAACAAAGATATCAAGATACATCCAGGAAGAATCAAAACAACCTTCCTCGCACACACTGAGAATTTATAACCACTCTCCGATCTTTTTCTTTCACCATTGTTTCTGTGTTTTTGTGTTTGTCTTGATAGCATATAAATCTTACACTTGGGGTTCTTTTTGACAAGGTTTTTCCTTTATTTGCATATATATATTTTTTTCTCTCGTCATATACTTGTATCAGTCTTTTTGTTTGTCTGTTTTTGTTTGTCTACTTCATAAATCTTACCTTGGGGCCCATTTGGGCTGAACTTTCTCTTGCATCTTCCCTTTCTTTCCTGTCCCTCTCTCTCTCTCTTTTTTTTTTTCTCTTTTTCTTCTTTTTTCTTTTTCTTTTCTTTTGTCTCTCGTTTGGGTGGGGAATCCTGATTGCTCAGAAGTGTTCCAGGGTGCACCTTTACTGCACCACAGTTGATACATCCAGCTACATCTGTTCAGTCATCTCCCACCAAAATGACTAGGAGGAGGAATGCCCAACAGAAGAAAAATACAGAGGATGAACCTTCTGCAACAGAGCTGACAGCTATCAACATAGACAATATGTCGGAGAGAGAATTCAGACTAACAATTATCCAGGCAATAGCTAGGTTGGAGAAAGCCATGGATGACCAAATGGAATTGATTAGGGCTGAGCTGAAAGCGATGAGAGATGATGTTCACAATGTTAGGACAGAGCTTAAAGCTACCAGGGATGAGATTCACAATGCTCTCAATGAGTTCCAATCTAATCTAAACTCTTTCAAAACTAGGGTAACTGAGACAGAAGATAGAATTAGTGATCTGGAGGACAAACAGATAGAGAAAAAGGACCAGGAGGAAGCCTGGAACAAACAGCTTAGAAACCACGAAAACAGAATCAGGGAAATAAATGATGCCATGAAGCATTCCAACGTCAGAATTATTGGAATCCCTGAAGGGGAGGAGAAAGAAAGAAGTCTAGAAGATATAGTGGAACAAGTCCTTCATGAAAATTTTCCCAGTCTCGCGAATGGAACCAGCGTTCATGTACTAGAGGCTGAACGGTCTCCACCCAAGATTATACATTCCAAAAAAATACCATGACACCTGATAGTCAAATTGAGGAATTATAATTGTAGGTATAGTCTCTTGAAAGCCGCTAGGGCAAAGAGGCTTTTTACTTACAGAGGCAAGCCCATCAGAATAATGTCAGACCTGTCCACAGAGACCGGGCAAGCCAGAAAAGGCTGGCAAGATATTTTCAGGGCACTAAATGAGAAGAACATGCAGCCAAGAAAACTTTATCCAGCAAGACTGACATTCAAAATGGATGGAGAGATAAAGAGTTTCCAAGACTGGCAAGGCTTAAAAGACTACGCAACCACCAAACAGACACTGCAGGAAATATTAAGGGGGGTTCTATAAAAGAGGAAAAATCCTAAGAATAGCATTGAACAGAAATATAGAGACAATCTACAGAAACAAAGACTTCAAAGGTAACTCAATATCAATAAAAATGTATCTATCAATAATCACTCTCAATGTGAATGGCCTAAATATACCCATAAAATGGCACAGGGTTGCAGGTTGGATAAAATGACAGGATCCATCCATATGTTGTCTACAAGAGACCCATTTTGAATCTAAAGATACACCCAGACTGAAAGTGAAGGGATGGAGAAGCATTTTTCATGCCAATGGGCCTCAAAAGAAGGCTGGGGTAGCGATTCTCATATCAGATAAATTAGATTTTAAACTAAAGACTGTAGTCAGAGATACAGAAGGACACTACATAATCTTTAAAGGGACTATCCACCAAGATGATCTAACAATTGTAAATATCTATGGCCCCAATATAGGAGCAGCCAATTACTTAAGAAAACTGTTAATCAAGATAAAAGAGTCATATTGATATGAATACATTAATAGTAGGAGATCGTAACACGCCTCTCTCAGAAATAGACAAATCATCGAAGCAGAAAATCAATAAAGAAACAAGAGCATTGAATGACACATTGGACCAGATGGACCTCATAGATATAAACAGAACATTCCACCCTAAAACAACAGAATACTCATTCTTCTCAAGTGCACATGGAACATTCTCAAGAATAGACCACATACTGGGTCACAAATCAGGATTCAACCGATACCAAAGACTGAGATTATTCCCTGCATATTCTCAGATCACAATGCTTTGAAACTGGAGCTCAATCACAAGGAAAAGTTCCGAAGGAACTCAAACACCTGGAAGCTAAAGGCCACCTTGCTTAAGAATGCTTGGATCAAAAAGGAGATCAAAGAAGAACTGAAACAATTCATGGAAACCAATGAGAATGAAGACACTTCGGTCCAAAACCTATGGGATACAGCAAAGTCGGTCCTAAGGGGGAAATACATAGCCATCCAAGCCTCCCTCAAAAAAACTGAAAAATCCAAAACACAGCAGCTGTCTCTACATCTTAAAGAACTGGAAAATCAACAACAAATCAAACCGACTCCACACATAAGAAGGGAAATCATCAAGATTAGAGCTGAGATCAATGAGGTAGAAACCAGAGATACAGTAGAACGTATCAATGAAACTAGAAGCTGGTTTTTTGAAAGAATCAATAAAATCTATAAACCACTGGCCACACTAATCCAAAAGAAAAGAGAGAAAGCCCAAATTCATAAAATTTTGAGTGAAAAGGGAGAGATCACAACTAACACCAAGGAAGTAGAAACAATCATCAGAAGTTATTAACAACAGTTATATGCCAATAAGCTTAGCAACCCAGATGAAATGGATGCATTCCTGGAAAACTATAAACTCCCAAAATTGAACCGGGAAGAAATCAACAACCTGAATAGACCGATATCTAGTAACGAGATTGAAGCAGTGATCAAAAACCTCCCAAAAAACAAGAGCCCAGGACCTGACGGATTCCCTGGGAAATTCTAACAAACTTTCAAAGAAGAAATAACACCTATTCTCCTAAAGCTGTTTCAAAAAATTGAAGCAGAAGGAAAACTTCCAGAGTCTTTCTATGAAGCCAGCATTACCCTGACCCTCAAACCAGGCAAAGACCCTACCAAAAAGGAGAATTTCAGACCAATATCACTGATGAATATGGATGCTAAGATTCTCAACAAGATCCTAGCAAACAGGATCCAATAGCACATTAAAAAGATTATCCACCATGACCAGGTGGGATTCATCCCTGGGCTACAAGGATGGTTCAACATTCGCAAATCAATCAATGTGATACAACAAATTAATAAGAGAATAGAGAAGAACCACATAGTCCTCTCAATTGATGCAGAAAAAGCATTTGACAAAATCCAGCATCTGTTCCTGATTAAAATGCTTCAAAGTATAGGGATAGAGGGAACATTCCTGAACTTCATCAAATCTATCTATGAAAGACCCAGAGCAAATATCATCCTCAATGGGAAAAAGCTTGCAGCCTTCCCGTTGAGATCAGGAACAAGACAAGGATGCCCACTCTCACCACTCTTGTTCAACATAGTATTAGAAGTCCTAGCAACAGCAATCAGACAACAAAGAGAAATAAAAGGTATCCAAATTGGCAATGAAGAATTCAAACTCTCTCTATTCACAGATGACATGATTCTTTATATGGAAAACCCAAAAGACCCCATTCCCAAACTACTAGAACTCATACAGCAATGCAGCAACGTGGCAGGATACAAAGTCAATGTGCAGAAATCAGTGGCTTTCTTATACACTAACAATGAAAATACAGAAAGGGAAATTAGAGAATCAATTCCATTTACTATAGCACCAAGAGCCATAAGATACCTGGGAATAAACCTAACCAAAGAGGTAAAGGATCTGTACTTGAGGAACTACAGAACACTCATGAAAGAAATTGAAGAAGACACAAAAAGATGGAAGACCATTCCATGCTCTTGAATCGGAAGAATAAACATTGTTAAAATGTCTATATTGCCTAGAGAAATATATACTTTTAATGCCATTCTGATCAAAATTCCACAGTATTCTTCAAAGAGCTGGAGCAAATAATCCAAAAATTTGTATGGAATCAGAAGAGACCCTGAATCACTAAGGAAATGTTGAAAAACAAAAATAAAACTGGGGGGCATCACGTTACCCGATTTCAAGCTTTATTACAAAGCTGTGATCACCAAGACAGCATGGTACTGGCATAAAAACAGACACATAGACCAGTGGAACAGAGTAGAGAGCCCAGATATGGACCCTCAACTCTATGGTCAATTAATCTTCGACAAAACAGGAAAAAATATACAGTGGAAAAAAGACAGTCTCTTCAATAAATGGTGCTGGGAAAACTGGATAGCTATATGTAGAAGAATGAAACTCGACCATTCTCTTACACTGTACACAAAGATAAACTCAAAATGGATAAAAGACCTCAACGTGAGACAGGAATCCATCAGAATCCTAGAGGAGAACATAGGCAGTAATCTCTTCAATATCAGCCACAGCAACTTCTTTCAAGATATGTCTCCAAAGGCAAAGGGAACAAAAGCGAAAATAAACTTTTGGGACTTCATCAAAATCAAAAGCTTCTGCACAGCAAAGGAAACACTCGAAAAACCAAAGAGGCAACCCACGGAATGGGAGAAGATATTTGCAAATGACAGTACAGACAAAAGGTTGATATCCAGGATCTATAATGAACTGCTCAAACTCAACACGCACAAAAAAGCTAATCATGTCAAGAAATGGGCAGAAGACATGAACAGACACTTCTCCAATTAAGACATACAAATGGCTATCAGACACATGAAAAAATGTTCATCATCACTAGCCATCAGGGAGATTCAAATTAAAACCACATTGAGATATCACCTTACACCAGTTAGAATGGCCAAAATTAACAAGATAGGAAACAACATGTGTTGGAGGGGATGTGGAGAAAGGGGAACCCTCTTACACTGTTGGTGGGAATGCAAGTTGGTGCAGCCTCTTTGGAGAACAGTGTGGAGATTCCTCAAGAAATTAAAAATAGAACTTCCCTATGACCCTGCCATTGCACTCCTGGGTATTTACCCCAAAGATACAGATGTCGTGAAAAGAAGGGCCATGTGTACCCCAATGTTTATAGCAGCAATGGCCACAGTCACCAAACTATGGAAAGAACCAAGATGCCAATTCGTCAATGGACGAATGGATAAGGAAGATGTGGTCCATATACAGGATGGAGTATTATGCCTCCATTAGAAAGGATGAATACCCAACTTTTGTAGCAACATGGACGGGACTGGAAGAGATTATGCTGAGTGAAATAAGTCAAGCAGAGAGAGTTAATTATCATATGATTTCACTTATTTGTGGAGCATAACAAAAAGCATGGAGGACATGGGGAGTTAGGAGAAGGGAGTTGGGGGAAATTGGAGGGGGAGATGAATCATGAGAGACTATGGACTCTGAAAAACAATCTGAGGGGTTTGAAGTGGCGGGGGGGTGGGAGGTTGGGGTACCAGGTGGTGGGTATTATAGAGGGCACGGATTGCATGGAGCACTGGGTGTGGTGAAAAAATAATGAATACTGTTATGCTGAAAATAAATAAATTAATTTTAAAAAATCAAAAACACACACACACAAAAATAAAATTTATTTGAAAAGTATCCTAAAAATTATGGTGAAAACATTTCTATAGTCAGGATTTTAAAAAATAAATGGAGATATTTAGAAGAGACCTATATTGATATGTTTATACCAGTATATTACTTATTTGGAGCATCAGTTTCTATTGCTTATGGAGAATAATAAGGTAAGACAATGTAATTGTATTTTTTAAGGGTATATACAGCAGGGACTAGGTGATTTAATTTGATATGTTAATTCAAACACAGATTCATAGACGTTTTATAATATAAAGTTACTAGAAGTGTTAGAAAAAACACACCTTTTTAAACACACAATTTAATTGGTAATTTTGTAATCATCTTTTTAAAATTTTGTTTTTGTAAAAAGAAAGTTAATTTGTGTAATTTCGGTATGAGAAGGACTTTAACATTATAAAGCTAATGAAGGAAATAGATCATTTAATTTATATGAAGAACTAATAGAGGGCATTAAAATATCTTTACACATGATTTTATGTTCTTCCATTTATAAATTTATAATTTTATATATTTATAAATGGATATTTCTATTTGAATTACCTACATTTAGTTTACAAATAAAAATGCATCTCTAGTCAATATAAGGTAATATTAAATTACTGAATGGCTCAATAGTGTGATCTATTTTGTTATAATCTTAACTTTCTCTGTCATTTTGGATATCTTTTATGTATATTTAGAAAACACTGAGCAAAAGGAAAGTTATAGAAAAATTTAGAAAAATATTTAGATTTAAAAATTCATTTGAATGTACAGACTACCATATAAAGCTATTTTATAAACAATGTATCCTTTGGTAATTTTTTATGAGAGTTCCAGTACATTTTTAAAAACCTGATTATTAGGTACTGTAATCCCAATTCATTATGGGTTTTGAATTTCAATAGACCTCAAGGAAAAAAAACTTGTTTCTTCAGCAAAATTATGCCATCTTAAGGCAATATTTAATTATTAATTTTTTAAGGCTTCTATTTTGGTTTCTTTTGCTGCCTTAGTACAGAAAATAATAAAAGGTACAATAATACTGCAGAGAAAATGCAGCCACTGGATTAAAAACAACAACAAAAAAAGCCAAGCTGGCAGTTTAAATATATTGGTCTCTGGAAAAGTCTGGACTCTCTTCTGAGTCAGTGTTTTTTAATCAAAGCCTGAAGTGAGAAATTCTTTTTTGTCATTTGCAAAATTATGTTATGAATTATTGCCATTAAAAAGTTTCCTTCTGATATGACACTAAACATTAGCAGGGGATCAGGACTTTTCTGGTATGTGTAGAGTGTCTTGAAACTTGGAAGCATTCTAGGCAGTACTCAAAAAGCTTAAATCCTGATTTTTACAGTTATATTTTTGCCTCCTGTAAGAGAAATGGAATCTGCTGATTAATGTTGTTTTCATGTTTTAACTGTAATTGTATGGGAGGCCTTAATGGTTTCAAATTCCATTACATAACATTTATTGCTATAGCACAAAGTTTGTAGAATAAATGGTATGTGAGCCATACCTTTGAGAAACAAAGATGACTTGAGTAACTCTCAGCAACAGTAAGATTAATAACCATAGTAATAGCAACAGTTTATATTTTCTGAATGCCTAATCTGTGTCATGTCCAATGCTTAGCAGATGATAAGCACAATCCCATTTTTCCCTCTTAACAATCCTGACCTATTGCTACTACATTTTCCTTTTTAATCTTACACTTGGGTAGAAGATTCTTCAAAGTCACATGAAGTTAAAATTCCTTTCACTTGCACCTGTTTTTTGAAATGTTTCGAACCCAAATATTGAGATGATTGACTTTGAAGCCTATATTCTGAATTATTGTCCTTTATTCTCTCATAAATTGTTAGACCAATTCTACTGTATTGGCCTTTTAGGGTTGTGCTGAGAAGGTATCAAGAATTTACATTCTTTTGCCTCTTTCAGTCGCAGTCTCTGTATGGGAAGGCATATATAATTTAGGAAACTCAGTTGTCTTTATTTCAGTGATACAACTGTAAGTAGTGCTTTCCTGGAAACTCTTCAAGGATTTGAATATTGATTTGCCATGAGAATGTGAGTGTACAGGCGCACAGCAGGATATATTGCTGTACTATTTTCCCAGTTATTAAAGGTGGGGTGCAGAACACTAACTTCCTGAGTAAATATGCTATAGGTTTTGCTTTTGACCATTAAACTTTCATCTATTTCACAAACTGTTCTCTTTTTGGTCTCATGGATCTAAGAAAAATATCTGGCATTCTGTGCACAGGGATAATAAACAGGCCTTGAGTAATTTTATAGTTGCTACTGGCTTCAGGCATTATTACCACTATCACTACTACTACTACTACTGCTACCATCATCATCATCATCAATGTCAGGTAAAGTATTTCTTCTCATTCTTAAATGCAGGCACTATTATCTGGTGGAGAACAAACTAACCTGGGATTAAAGAAGCTGAAATCCATTCTCAATTTCTTCTCTCTTTTTGTGACATTGTACTGCCTCAGGATACCTCTGTAAGACATTTGATGTGAGAATTCATTGTGTTTTAAAAATTCTAATGTAAATTTAGCACTAACTACAGCATCTCATGATAGTGCGAAATAACAGATCAGGTAAGTTAATTGATCTTCCAAATATATGTGATTCTCTAATCATATTAAAGTGGTTGATTTTCCAATATATATTTGCTATAAAGCGCAGACAGTTATTTGAACTGCTTCTGAATTTCATTCTTTTTTGTACCCCCAAATATACAGTTTGTTTGATTTGCTTTAAGTTTTCAAAGGAGAACATAGAATTGAAGCTGACATTGTCTGGGCCATTTTCCTTTTGCCAAAGAGAGTATACAGACAATGGGGGCAGAAAGGACTTATACAACAGCAGTAATCTTATCTGACTTAATATCCCCTGCATTCAAACAAAGAGAAATGAGTTGTACTTTGAGTGCATTAGAAGCACATCCCCATAGGCATGGATAAAAATGTAAAATATCTCTCCTCTTGCACTTGCATTTGGAAATATTTGGCATCAGAATATTGAGACAAGTGAGAAAGACATAAAATTTGGAATATGGTCCCTACTCTGCCCTTGAATTTCACATTCAATACTCCTTTTTAAAAGCTCCCATAAGAGGCCATTTCCATATTATTCCTCTTTCTGCTAAACTTGATAGTCAAATATGACTATTTGAAGTCTGATCTTCAAATATAAGAACCCAACCTGGAATTTCAAACACAATTGTATAATAATCTTTGGGCAGAATAGAATGCAACAAACTTAAAATGAATTGAAACACCTGCTTTACAGATATCCCACGGAGGGCAAGACATACACACGTGGGCAATTCAACAAATTTAACAAGACCTAATGAGCCTTGAAACTGTAATTTAATTCTTAATTTCTGTGAAGTAAATTTAGTAATGACTGATAAGGATCATCATCATCCACACTTAGAGAGTCATTAACAGGGAAGTGGAAACACCTGTCCTTTTATGTAAGGTGCTTAGTTCACTCAAAGATTTGAAGTTGCTGTCCCTTGCACAAGAGCAACAAATAAAGATTCCAGCATTAAAATATCTTAAAAAGAAAATTCCATACCAGAAGCCACGGTGATACTTAAAATGAAATTCCATAGCTACAAGTTTAAGAGCAACACAAATAACAACAGCAAATTATAATTTGTTGTATTTCCAGAGATGATAGGTCTGGAATAATCTCTATACCTTTGGGTGATTACCTGGATGCATGACAGTAGCTACAAAAAAGAATATGTTTTCTTTGTACAGTTGAATTCTAGAAGAGTTTAGTTTCCTGCAATGGGTTTCTTTTGGTTAATATCACAGTAAAACTCTGAGCATTCTTTCTATGGTATTATTGTTTCAGTGGATGAGTTTTTGTGTTTGTTTTTAGACGAAGATACTGGTCATATCTAGCATTGATTTAGACCATGACTGAATAAGTCAGAGACCAACCAAACTATGCAATTTAATATTTGTTAATAAAGCTCAAGAATAATATTACAATATCCATTTCCCTTCCCAGGCTGCCTCACATTATGACTTCTAATTTCTCTGAAGATTCTTCATGAAGGTGCTAATGGATAAAAATATTTGTTTGTCCTTTTCTCTCTAATACTCTATAAATGAACTCAAATTAAGCACCAAGCTCTGAAGGAGAAAGTATCTCACAAAAGCCCAAGAGGAAGTGTAAATTATTAGAGATGTAGCACCATATATTAAGTCTTGGTTACACCACCTTCCATTAATCAGTTTAGTGACCCACTTGAATAGTAGTGGTAGGAATGTTTTGATACACATTCCAATTCTTACTTTTTCCATGACTCAGTTTCCTCATCCATGCATAATTATTTCACTCAACCCTGTGTTTCTTGGAAGACACCAAGATAAATGGTCAGATTTATGTAAGTCTGTTATCATTATTCCTATTTTCAGTGTTTATTTCATTAGACAATACCAAATGTTTATGATGGTGCAGGCAAAAACGTGAGCCTAGTGTGAGAAGGGATTGTTGTGAAAGGGTTCTAGTTCAGGCATTGTGCAGAACTATCCAGGGCGAACAAAACTTTGGATTTTTTTCTTGCACAATAGATAAAAAATGAACATACTTGAAATTATTGTTAATGTCAATAATAGTATTAATATTTATTCTTTTATTTGTAGCACAACCCAAAAAGCACTTACATAAGAAGGAATAAGAGAATACTTGAAGGAGATAGAGCATGGGACTATAAGAGTTATGGAGATAGGGCACCGTAGGCCATGGAAATAAGGAAAGCGAATATAATGGTACTAAGTGGGAGGGGGGAAGGATGTAAGTCACAAGTACATTTATAAGGTGAATCTCAGTTTTGCTGAGACAATCAGATAGGGTAAATTCAACTGGTGTGCAGAATGTGGATTTTATCTAAAGTAATTTCAAATTAATGTGTAATAGGAATGACCTGAGATGCTAACTAAAGCATAGATTTCCTGGCTGAATTATTTGAGATTGTTTCAGTAGTACCATACCGGACCCAGGAAATTGAGTAATGTAGATTATGTAACTGGTTTAAAGACCGTCTGGAAAAAAAAATGAGTTAATTTACCTGAATTAAGTGATTAAAATTTAAAACCAATAAAATACTTCTTTCTATTGTTTGGTCGAAAGGTTTGTTTTAAAAGTAATACAATAATACTGCCTTTAGAAATTGAAAATTGAAATTGAAAAATCTATTTGTTTTGTTTTACCTTGGCTTGATTTTGATGACCAGAAGTTTTTAGTTGATGAAGCCTTAAAAATTTATCTTCTTTGTATTGTATTCCATGTCCTGAGAAAATCTTGCCTCCAAGTTTGTTATTTTTTAATATTTGCTTTGGTTATTATATTTCTTTTGCCTTTCCATATACATTTTAGTTCAGCTTATTGATTTCTACAAAATACCTTGATGATATTTTTGGTGAGATGGTGTCCAGTTTACAAATATAATTGAGACCACTTAATATCTAAATATTGAGTATTTTTATTAATTTACTCTTCTCTTTTTCTCTCAACAGTGTTTATGATCTCACCATACTGATCTTGCGTGCATTTTGTAAAGTTTGTATCTCTCTATATTTCATATTTTAGTGGTATAGTAAAAGCTACTGATTTTTATTTAAGTTCCTAATTGTTTGTTGTTAGTATATTGACTTTGTGTACTGAAACCTTGCTAAACTCACTGATTAGTTCTGGAAGCATTTTGTAGATTATTGGGGATTTTTACATAGAAGTTCATGCTAGATGTGAATAGAGACAATTTTCTTTCTTCCTTTCAAATATGTGTATGGCTTAAGTTTCTTTTAATTACCTTGTGATACTGGCAAAGAAATTCTCTAGGCTGTTGGATAGAAGAGATGATACCAACTATCTTTCTTTGTGCCTGATGCTAGGGGAGAAGGATTCAGACTTTCACATTAGATTCAAGGGCATCAGTGGGTTATTTTTTCATACCCTTTCTATTCCGAATTGGCTAACAGATTTTTCAGGAATGGATTTCTTTTTCTTTTTTTTTTTTTTAATATAATTTTTTATTTTTTATAAACATATATTTTTATCCCCAGGGGTACAGGTCTGTGAATCACCAGGTTTACACACTTCACAGCACTCACCAAAACACATACCCTCCCCAATGTCCATAATCCCACCCCCTTCTCCCAAACCCCCTCCCCCCAGCAACCCTCAGTTTGTTTTGTGAGATTAAGAGTCACTTATGGTTTGTCTCCCTCCCAATCCCATCTTCTTTCATTTATTCTTCTCGTACCCACTTAAGCCCCCATGTTGCATCACCACTTCCTCATATCAGGGAGATCATATGATAGTTGTCTTTCTCCGCTTGACTTATTTCGCTAAGCATGATACGCTCTAGTTCCATCCATGTTGTCGCAAATGGCAAGATTTCATTTCTTTTGATGGCTGCATAGTACACAATAGCCAAACTATGGAAAGAACCTAGATATCCATCAACAGATGAATAGATCAAGAAGATGTGGTATATATACACAATGGAATACTATACTATGGATTTCTTTTTCTGTTGTTACTCATTTTATGTTTACATTTGCCATAAATTCACAATACATTGCTACTCTTTTGCCTTAATTCTTTTAAAAGATTTTATTTATTTATTTGACAGAGAGAGCACAAGTAGGCAGAGGGAGAAGGAGAAACAGGTTCCCTACTGAGTAGGGAGACTGATGCGGGACTCAATCCCAGGAACCTGAGCCGAAGGCAGACAATTAACCAACTGAGCCATCGAGATGCTCCTTCTTTTCCCTTTAGACAGCCAGTAGAGTAATCGAAAATGAGGAAAAACATTCTATATTACAGTTATTTAAAATTTATCCATAGCTATTCATATACGTTTATATAGATCCAAGTTTCTCCAGGTATTATATTGGCATGTCTCATAATCTCTTTTAACATTTCCTGTAGTGCAGGTCTCCTGGCATAAATTCTCTAGTTTTTATCTAAAAAGGTTTTATTTTACCGTCTTTTTTGAAACCTATGTTCACAAGAAGTCTGGGAAGACAGTTATATCTGCACCCCTTCAAGATTCCCCCCATTGTCTTCTAGGTTGCAGAATTTCTGACAAGAAATTTGCTGTAATTCCTTGTTTTTTGGTATGTGATAAGATTTTTATTTAGTCTTTTTGATAAATTGAATATTGCATGTCTAGATATTTACTTTTAATTTTTTTTTTTTTTTTTTTTTTTTTTTTTTTTTTTTTTTTTAGTTTTGCTTTTAAATGTATCTTGCTGGGGGCGCCTGGGTGGCTCAGTCGTTAAGCATCTGCCTTCGGCTCAGGTCATGATCCCAGGGTCCTGGGATCCAGCCCCGCACCAGGCTCCCTGCTCTGCAGGAAGCTTGCTTCTCCCACTCCCACTCCCCCTGCTTCTTTTCCCTCTCTCACCGTGTCTCTCCCTGTCCAAAAAAAAAAAAAAAAAAAAAAAAAAAAATCTTGAAAGAGAAAGAAAGAAAGAAAGAAAAAAGGAAGAAAGGAAGGAAGGAAGAAGGAAAGAAAGAAGGTCCCCTGGGGCCAAGAGTTTCTGCTGGTCTTCCTCTAAGAGCCTAATCAGTTGTTACTTCTGAGATCTTGAGTTAGTTTGTAACTCTCCTGCAGCTATAGCCCTTCCTCTTCTTCAGAACTGCACCACTGTCTTGACCATGATCATTTCTGAGCGCCCAACAGAGGTCCATGGAGATGAGCCTAGAATTAGTCCAATCTCCCCTTGTGTCTCTGACCCCTTGGACTTCATATTCTCATGCCAGTCAACACCCAAAGCTTAGCAATTAGTTAAAATTTTAACCTGAATTCTTATTCACTTGTATGTCTGGCTGATCTCTCTCTCATGTTCTAACACAGGTGATCTAATGCTGAAGCACTATCTCTTTTTAAAAGCTCCTGTTTTTCGATTTTAGATTTGACTTGTGACCTGAGTTCTCGAAAAAGGTTCAAAAAAAAACCCCCATGGTTTTGTAGACCGTCTGGTATTTTCAGAATAAGTGACAGTCTTTTCAGCTTTCTACATCTTAGGCGGAAACAAGTCTCCATTCTGCTTTTCAAAGAAGATTCCAATTTGTCAGTCTCTTGTTCTGAATAGATTTTGAATTTTATGAATGTCTTAATGAGAAAACAGGTTGAATATCAATTTCAATTTTCTGCCCCTCCATTTTCATAGTAGAGAGTAGTTCAACTCTCTGGTTTTTGAAAACCTGTACTAGCAAAATCGCCGAAACATGTTGGGGTTTAAAATCAGATATTTACCCTTTTTATCGGTCACTCAGATTCTCAGCCTCATGCCTAGCACCCAGAAGCAGTAAACACTCCTCATGGCATGGTTCTTCTTCCTGTGTGATCCTGTCCTTTAGGCTGGGCTTGCTTTTGCAATTCTCAAATGCCTCCTTCCTTCCTTCCTTCCTTTATTCTTTCTCTCTTTCATTTATACAGACTTTCAGTTTACTTGTGGAAATATTAATCTACCACAATCCATTCTACTTTAATTAGGAACAAACATCCCTGCTTCAGTTAAGTACCAGTCTGTCCCTTCCATTCATCATCCTATCTACTTTACAACACACACATCATCTTAAAAAGATTATTTAACATAATCTGGCAGCTTCATTTTGCACCTTTAAGGTATGTGATACGAGCTGTAAGAAGAGCACCCCGGAAAATATTGGCACGGACAAGAGTTTTTCTCTGTGCAACAGTCTACATATAGAGGCCTGGTCAGAAGTGAGCGTTCTGCTCCACAGTCACATCAACACTTTCTGGTTCCCTCTCTCATGCTGTTCTTCCTTCTATGAGAATATTGTTCTAGACTTCATGATGGAAAGTAGCTGAGCAGAACCATAGCTTTCAGAATCTGCATCCTGCTGGTGTAGTTTCAGAAGCTGGGATTGTTTTAGAGACACTACAGAGGATTTTCACAGGCAGGGCTTATGTTTCTTTTAACAATCACATCCCCTAAGAACTTAATCAGCTTCTGGGGTCTTTTTTCCTATTCTTTTCTTTTCTTCTCCCAGATCTCTTCTGCAAGTAACCCCAGCCAAGCTTCTCATCTTGTCATAATTCTTGAGCTTAAAAAAGATTGTACATATTGGTCTTTATGCTACGCACATCTCTTTTCTCCTTAACTTAATGATATTGAATTCATGACAAAATGAAAAAAAAAATGCTGTAGGCTAATAAAGTTTCTCTTAACTATATTGTTTCCCCTTCTGTCTCTGTCTACAAGTTATGTAATTCTTGTTTTCTTGTTTGACCTCATCCCCTCTTGTAGAATTTTACTAAAACAGTGATCATATATCATCGCTGTAACTTCTGTTAATACATTCCCCTAGAGCAAATAATAGGCCTGGTGGGAACATGGTCTGCTATCTGTGTTATTAAAGGCAATAGTTTTATCAAGAGCCTTATCATTTTTCTATGATGCAGTATCTATTTTCATCACCAACTGCCCAACCTCTAAGACATTTCCCCACACTTTGATTTTATGTTCGCACTCCACCTCCAGGGAAAATTTTCATACCAGTAAGTTACATTTCATTCACTCACATACATTCCTTCCCACACAACCATATAATTATCATGTTAAAAATGAAATGAGGTAAAGAACTATCCGTGATGCCTTATACAGAATCTTTATTGGGTAAGGAACTTTAGAACAATCCTTGTTAGGATAACAATGTGAAGTGTAAATAACAAAAATATTTTGCATGCATGACTGAATTTCAGAAGTCAGAAAAACAACTCCAGCATATGCAATATACTTCCAACTGCAGGTGAAAGTATTTTTTTTTCTTATTAACTATTCTAAATGTTGAATCATTTATAAGTTAATTCTATGTTAATGAACAAACTACTGGCTTTTGACACAGGTAAGCCTCAAAAATCTATACTGAGAAAATAGTAAGAAATTTTCAATTAAAAATGGTATTTTAATTTTGATTATTGATTATTTTGTTCTGATAGGCATTAGATTTGACCTCATGATAAATGCCCACAATTGAACACGCCTCTCTTCCAAGCATGATTTGAAATTTAATTACAATAGCTAGCACTGTTTTTTTCATGAATGTGCAACTTTATTCAAATTATTAAACTGATCACCAACTGGTTTATAATGCATCAGTTCCTAGACTAATGAACCATATATCCTTGTCAATTTTAGTAATGTTTTGACAGTTTTTGCCTCAGTGCCTTTGAATTACAAGAGTGTACAGCTGCATTGCTCACTGCTGAGATAGGTTTCTCCCTAAGGATATGGGAGGTCATGATTTCTGATTTTGAATTGTTTAACCAAGCAATAATACTTGATTATTCCATCACAAAGAAAAGAAAACAATCTAGTTCTATGATCTTCATTAAAATCTTAGTTCATTATAAAAGTCAAATATAAAGATGTGATTTAAATATTTAAATTTATAGCAAAAAAAAAGAACATTTAAAAATAAAATATTTATTGCATGAGATAGCCCATGGAAGTCCATAAACGCTTTTCTACACTTGTGAAATCTAAAAAGCTCTGAAAAGCAAAATTCTAAATAACCTATTTGATAGCAAAATCTGTTCTAAATCTAAATGAGGCTATTTACTGACATTATGATAGTCAGTGTATGTATTAAATTTTTGTTAAAAAATACTAGTGTGTTTGCTTGTGGCCTGCTGTTCCAAATTCTGCTTTGGATGGTAATAAAGTTTCATTTATTCACATTATTGCTTTACTAAAATAAATGTATATGTATATATATGACATATGCATATTATCACACATAGAAATATAAATGAATTATATGAACTCCATTATATATCATATATATATATATATATATATATATATAATAGTTCACATGTCTATTTGAACAAAAAGTTTTATTTATTTATTTTTTTAAGATTTTACTTATTTATTTGAAGGAAGGGAGAGAGAGAAAACACAGCAGGGAAAGGAGCAGAAGGGAGAGGGAGAAGCAGGCTCCTTGCTGAGGAGAGAGCCTAACACAGGGCTCCATCCCAGGACCGCAGGATTATGACCTGAGTCCAACACAGACATTTAACCGAGTATGCCACCCAGGCACCCCAGACCAAAAGGTTTTAGATAAGTGATTATAAATTTGTAAAATTAGACTGAAGCACACACACACACAAAATAGTAAACCAAAAACTGGATACTGCAATTTTATACAGTTCAGCCATATGGCTCAAACTAATATGTTTCTTGATTACTTAAAATAATTATAAAGAAATTATTTCATTGTATATCTAGATATAGAGCATAAAAACTATTAGTAAACTTGATATTAAAACTATCCCCTAAAAATCCCTTCCTAATTCACAAGTAATTATAAAACTGAAATTCCATTTATAGCTCAAATTTTCTGTCTATGTTCCTTCTTCTGTTTTCTCTTGTCCTTTTAACTTCACTGTACCTATTAATGTCATCATGCCATCCAGGCTTGAAATCTCAGCCAGACCTGACACCAGCCCCTTGTTTCTTACTCATAGTCTAGTTCTTCTTCTTTTTTGCTCACTTCTTACATGTATGTCCATAGACATTAAACTAGTACAGAAACTTTAAGGCTCATACCTGGACTATTATAATAGTTGTCCAAAATGACCTTTTTTTTTTTTTTTCCTTTGGAATATAAATTTATTATTTCTTTTTTTTTCTTTTTTTTTTTTTTTTGACAGAGAGAGATCACAAGTAGGCAGAGAGGCAGGCAGAGAGAGGGGAAGGGAAGCAGGCTCCCTGCTGAGCAGAGAGCCCAATGTGGGACTCCATCCCAGGACCCTAAAATCATGACCCGAGCGGAAGGCAGTGGCTTAACCCACTGAGCCAGCCAGGCGCCCCCCAAACTGACCTTTTTATATCTAGTTCTTTCACACTCTAACTGTTCTATTGATAGTTACTTGCTTAACAGCATTTAACAACTCTCAATTATTTCCTTAATTTATGTTCAAATTCCATAATTTAACAGTTAATACCCCTTGCAGTCTGTTCATTATTTTATATCACACCTTATTTCCTTCAGCATTCTAGGAATAGAGGTGACTTCCTCAACATTTACAAGAACCCATAGTTAACATGATACTTAATGGTGAGGACTTTTTGAATGGACAGGAAAGATCATCAAACCATAAATAAAAGTAAGGCAAGTAGAAAGCTCAAAAACAGTAAAAAAAAAAAAAAAAAAAAAAAAAAAAGTATACCTGTAAGAATAGTCAAGAGACTCACAAAATAAACATGTCAAGTATGACATATACCTAAAACATGGGAAAGGGCGGAAAGGAGTAAGGAATGGGTTCAAATATAAGTGACCATAAACTTAATATAGACTGCTATATGATGAAGATATTATACAAAATCTAATGGCAACCACAAATTAAAAGCCAGTAATAGATAATACAAAAAAGTAAATAAATAAAGAGGAAGCCAAGTGTATACCTAAAGAAAGTCAGCTTCTCGTGACAGAAGACAGCAAGGGAAGATCCACAAAAACACAAAACAAAAACCAAAAATATGCAATAATATATGCCTATCAATAATTAATTTGAATGTAATTGGATTATATGAACACAGGGTGATGGAATTAATTAAAAAAAAAAGACAGGGTGCCTGGGTGACTCAGATGGTTTAGTGTCTGCCTTCAGCTCAGGTCATGATCCCAGGGTCCTGGGTTTGAGCCCTGCATCAGGCTCCCTGCATGGTAGGAAGCCTGCTTCTCCCTCTCCCACTCCCCCTGCTTGTGTTCCCTCTCTTGCTGTCTCTTTGTCAAATAAATAAATATATATTTTTTTAAAAAGACACATCCATATGCTACTTACAAAGGCTCACTTCAGACCTAAAGACACATGTAGGTTGAAAGTTACTGGGTGGAGAGATATTTATCATGGAGATGGATGGGAAAAGAAAACTGGGGTAGCAGTACTTACATCAGAAAAAAATTGACTTTAAAACAAATGCTTTATTTAATAATAGACAAAGAAGGACACAATAAATCATTAAGAAACGATTCAACAAAAAGACATAACAACTGTACAACTGTAAATATTTATGCACCCAAATACATTAAAAAGTTAATAATAAATATACAAGAACTAATCTATACTAATACAGTAATAGTTGGGGACTTTAATGCCCCATTTACCTCAGTGGTCAAATGATCTAAACAAAAAATCTACAGGGAAACATTGGTTTTGAACACTGGACTAGATGGATTTAACAGACACATTCAGAACATTCTGTCCTAAAACAGAAAAATATACAGTATTTTCAAGTGCACAAGGAATATTTTCCAGGAGAAATCACATATGAACTTACAAAACAAGTCTCAGCAATTTCAAAAAGTTTGAAGTCGTTCTGTGCCTATTTTCTGAACACAATGCTATGAAACTAGAAATCAACCACATGAAAAAATTAGGAAAGTCCACAAATACATGGAGGTTAAATAACATGCTACAAAACAAAAGAATGGGCTAAGAGATCAAAAGATCTAAGATCTAAGATGATCTAAAAGATCTAAGATGAAATAAAAGATCTAAGATGAAATAGGTCTAAATCAAATAAATCTAAATCAAAAGGTCTAAGATGAAATAAAAATATACATGGAGACAAATAAAAATGGAAACACAATCCCAAATCTTTGGGATATAGCAAAAGAAGTTTATAGCAAATAAGCTTACCTCAAGAAATAAGAAAAATCTCAAATAAACAACCTGTCCTTACACCTAAAGGAGTTAGAACAAAAAAACAAAAAAAACTGAAATCCAGCAGAAGGAAGGAAATAATAAAGAATAGAGCAGAAATAAATGATACAGAAAAAAAAGAAAAAAGGCAGAAAAGATCAAAGAAACCAGGAGCTGGTTCTTTGAAAAGATCACCAAAATTGATAGAGCTTTTAGCAAGACTCATTAAAAAAAATAAATAAAAAAGAAGAGAAAAAAGAAAAGAAAGAGAGAGAGAAAGAAAAAAAAAAGGACTCAAATAAAAAAAATCAGGAATGAAAAAGGAGAAATAACAAATGATACCACAGAAACATGAAAGATTGTAAGACAGTATTTTAAAAAAGTATATGCCAATACCTGGACAACCTAGAAATAAGAAATGGCTAAACTCCTAGAAACAAATAACCTACTAAAACTGAAGCAGGAAAAATAGAAAATTTGAACAGACCAATTACCAACAATGACTTTGAATCAGTAATCAAAAAACTCCCAAAACAAAAGTCTAGTACCAGATGGCTGCATGGGTGAATTCAATTAAACATTTAAAGAAGAGTTAATGCTTATTCTTCTTAAACTTCTCCAAAAACTAAAAGAGGAAGGAAAACTTCCTAATTCATTCTAGGAGGCCAGCATTACCCCAATTCCAAAACAAGATAAAGACACAACAAAAAGAAGAACTACAGGCCAATATCTCTGATGAACATATTTGCAAAAATCCTCAAAAAATATTAGCAAACTGAATCCAACTATATATTGAAAACAAAATTTAAAAAATCATCACAACGAAGTGGATTTATTCTTGGGATGCAAGGATGGTTTAATACTCACAAAATAATCAACATGATATATCACAGCAATAAGAAAAAGGATAAAAAACATATGACAATTCCAATAGATGCAGAAAAAGCATTTACCAAGTACAACATCAATTCATGATAAAAGTTTTCAACAAAATAGGTTTAGAGGGAACATATCTCATCAAAAAGAAAGGCCATTTATGAAAAACTCACAATGAACATCATATTCAATGGTGAAAAACTGAGAGCTTTTCCCCTAAGGTCAGGAAAGAGACAAAGATGTTCTCTCCCACCAATTTTATTCAACATAGTACTGGAAGTCCTAGTCATGGCAATTTGACAAGACAAAAGAAAAGTACAAAAGGCATCCAATTTGATAAGGAAGGAGTAAAACTCACTATTTGCAAATGACATGATACTATATATGGAAAACCCTAAAGACTCCATCAGAATTCAGTAAAGCCACAGGATGCAAAAATCAATATACAGAGATCTATTGCATTCATATACACTAATAATGAAGTAGTATAAAGTGAAATTAAGAAAGCTGTCCAATTCGCCTGGGTGGCTCAGTTGGTTAAGCAGCTGCCTTCGGCTCAGGTCATGATCCGAGCGTCCTGGGATCGAGTCCCACATTGGGCTCCTTGCTCCGCAGGGAGCCTGCTTCTCCCTCTGACTCTGCCTTCCACTCTGTCTGCCTGTGCTCGCTCTCGCTCGCTCTCTCTCTGACAAATAAATAAATAAAATCTTTAAAAAAAAAAGAAAGCTGTCCAATTTGCAATCACACACACACACACAAAAATAAAATATTTAAGAATAAACTTAACCAAAGACGTGAAAAACCTATACTCTGAAAACTCTAAAATACTGACAAAAGAAATTCAAAATGAAGCAAAGAAATGGAAAGACATTCCATGCTAATGGGTGGGAAAAACAAATGTTGTTAAAATGTCAATAGTATCCAAAGCAATCTACAGATTTAATGCAGTCCCTATCAAAATACCAACAGCATTTTTCATGGAACCAGAATTGACAATCCTAACATTTGTATAGAACCACAAAAGACCCTAACTAGCCAAAGTAATCTTTAAAAAAGAAAAACAAAGTTGGAGGTATCACAATTTCAGATTTCAAGTTCTATTACAAAGCAGTAGTAATTAAAACAGTATGGAACTCTCATAAAAATAGATACATAGATCAACAGGACAGAACAGAAAATGCAAGAATAAATCCACAATTATATGGTCAATTAATCTTTAACAAAGAAGGAATGAATATACAATGAGAAAAGACAAACAGACTCTTACACAATGTTGGGAAAACTGGACAGCACATGCAAAAGAATAAAACCAGATCACTTTCTTTCACCATACACAGAAATAAATTCAAAATAGATTAAAGACCTAAATGTGAAACCTGAAACCACAAAAATCCTTGAAGAGAGTATAGACAGTAATCTCTCCAACATCAGCCATGGTAACATTTTTCTAGATATGTGTCCTGAGGCAAGGGAAACAAAAGCAAAAATAAACTATTGGGACTACATCAGAATAAAAAAATTCTGCACAGCGAAGGAAACTATCAACAAAACTGAAAGACAGTCTACTGAATGGGAGAAGATATTGGCAAATGACATATCCAATAGAGGGTTAGTATCCAAAATAAAGAAGTGATATTATTTCTCAATACCCAAAGACCAAATAATCCAATTAAAAAATGGGTAGAAGACATGAATACATGTATCTCCAAAGAAGACATACAAATGGCCAAAAGACTTAAGAAAAGATGCTCAACATCACCCATCATCAGGGAAATGCAAATCAAAACTACAATGAAATATCACATCACACCTATCAGAATGACTAAAATAAAACATACAAGAAACAGAGTATTTGCTTGTCTCTATTAGTAGAGCATGTGACTCTTGATCTTGGGGTCATGAGTTGAAGCCCCAAGTTGGGTGAGGAACTTACTGAAAGAAAAAAAAAAAAAAAGAACAATAAAAGAAGTAATAGGTGTTGGCAAGAGTGTGGAGAAAGGGGAACCCTCTTGCATTCACTCTTGGTGGGAATGCAAACTGGTGCAAGCAGCTATTGTGGAAAACAGTCTGGAGAGGCCTCAAAAAAATTAAAAACAGAACTACCCATGATCCAGGAATTTCACTACTGGATATTTACCCACAAAATACAAAAACACTAGTTGAAAAGAATACATGATCCCTATGTTTATTGAAGTATTATTTCCAATAGCCAAACTGTGGAAACAGCCTAAGTATCCATCAATAGATGAATGTATAAAGAAGTAGTGGTATGTGAGTGTGTGTGTGTGTGTGTGTGTGTGTGTGTGTACACCACTCTGGAAAATAGTACAGAGGTTCCTCAAGAAGTAAAAAATAGAACCACCCTACAAACCAGCAATTGCACTAGTAGGTATTTATCCAAAAGGATACAAACACAGTGATTTGAAGGGGCACATGCACCCCAATATTTATAGCAGCAATGTCCACAAAAGTCAAACAATGTAAAGAGCCCAGACGTCCATCAGCAGATGAATGGATAAAGAAAATGTGATGTGTATATATATGCAATGGACTATTACTCAGTCATCAAAAAGAAATGAAATCTTGCCATTTGCAACAAAATGGATGGAACTAGAGGGTATAATCCTAAGCAAAATAAGTTAGTCAGAGAAAGACAAATACCATATTATTTCATTCATACGTGGAATACAGGAGAAGGAAAGGAAAATTAAAATAAGATAAAAACAGAGAAAGAGGCAAACCATAAGAGACTCTTAACTATAGGGAACAAACAGGTTTGCTGAAAGGGAGGTCGGGGGGATGGAGTAATTAGGTGATGGGCATTAAGGGGCCACCTGATGTAATGAGCATGGGGTGTTAATATGCAACTGATGAATAACTAAACTGTACCCTGAGTCTAATAATACACCAATTTACTTGAATTTAAATAAAAAAGTCAATTAGATTTCTATATTAGAAGCAGAAACCTATTTACAACTGCACCCCCAAAATGGAATACTTACATATAAAGCTTAACAAAAGACACAGGATCTGTACTATGGAAACTACAAAATGATGAAATAAATTTTTAAAAAATGGATGAAAAAGTGGAGAGATGTAGTGCACTCATAGATTAGAAGACACTTAGGATATTAAATCTCCCCAAATTGATTTGTGAGCAATTAGATGTGTACTCAATTTAAAGTCAAATCCTATTAAAATCTCAGCAAGATTTTTGTTGACATACACAATTTTATTCTAAAATGAATAGCTAAAACAGTTTTGAATGAGAAAACATGTGGACAGTTTGGGTAAAATGTGGAAAACATGAGGGTAGAAATCACTCTCCCAACTTCTAGCCTTGCTATATAAATACAGTTATCAAGACTGTGGTATTAGTACTAGTAATAAATGATCAATGGAACAGAATACAGAATCCAGAAATAACCCCACAGAAATATGCACAACTGACTTTTGACAAAAGTGTAAGGGCTATTGAATGGAGGAAGTATGTTCTTTTCACGAAATGATGTTAGATTTTCACAGAACTCAAAGAATCCTAAAATTTGCATAAACCCACAAAATACCCCCAACAGCTAAGGTAATCTTGAAAAAGAAGAACAAACCTGGAAATATCATGTTCCCTGATTTCAAATTATACTACAAAACTATAGTAATCAAAACAGTATGGTTCTGCCCCCCCCACCCCCAAACAGAGGCATAGATCAATGGAATAGGTAGAAAGCCCAGAAATAAACCCATGCATAAGGTTAATTTATCTATAACAAAGAAGGCAAGAATATACAATGAGGAAATGAGACTGTCTTCAATAAATGGTGTTGGAAAAAAGGGATAGTTTCACACAAAAGAATGAAACTAAATCAATTATCTTATACTATGCACAGAAATAAATTTAAAATAGATTGTAGACTTTAATGCAAGACTTGAAACCATAAAAATCCTAAAAGAAAATATAGATGGTAAGCATTTTGAAAGAATTTTTAGACCAATCTCCACAGGCAATGGCAACAAAAGTTAAACAAATGGGATTACATCAAACCAAAAAGCTTTTGTAATGCAAAGGAAGACATCAACAAAACGAAAAGGCAAACTACTGAATAAGAGAAAATATTTGCAAATAATACAGGCAATAAGGGATTAATATCTAAAATATATAAAGAACTTACCCAACTTAATATAAAAAACAAACACCCTGTTTAAAAAATGGGGAGCAGGCCTCAATAGACATTTTCCCAAAGAAGATGTCCAGACAACCAGCACATGAAAAAAGATACTCAGCATCACTCATCATCAGGGAAATGCAAATCAAAACCACAATGAAATTTCACCTCACACCTGTCAGAAAGGCTATTATCAAAAAGACCAGAAATAAGTGTTGGCAAGGATATAGAGGAAAAGGAATCCTCAGGCACTATGGTAGGAATACAAATTGGTGTAGCCACTGGAAAGCATTAGGGAGGTTGCTCAAAAAATTGGAACCACCATAAAATACAGCAATTCCACTTCTGAATATTTACCCCAAGAAAATAAAAACACTAATTTGAAAAGGTATATGCACCCTCATGTTTACTGCAGCATATTTACCATAACCAAGATACAGAAGCAACCTAAGTGACAATTAATAGATGATTGGAAAAAGATGTGGTATATTAAAATATTATTCAACTTAAGAAAAGTACTATTCAATTTTAGAAAAGAATGAAATCTTGTCATTTGTGACAACATGAATGTACCTAAAGGGTATTATGTAAAACATATATGTCACATAATACGGCATATGAAGTATATATGCAAAAATGTTTTTATTACAATATTTATATAATTATTTTATTATAATAATTCTACCATGATAATGTAATTATATCATAACAACTGTATGGTGACAGATTAAACTAGACTTACCATGGGCATTATTTTGTCATATATATAAATACAGAATTGCTATAATGTGTTTCTGAAACTAGTAGACTACTATATGTCAATTATACTTTAATAAGCATAATAAAAGAATGAAAGAAAGGAAAGAAGAAAGAAAGAAAAGATTAAAGGGTGAGGAATTAATTGGACATCCATAGGCTAAAAATATTAACCTCAAAAAAAAAAAAAAACCTTAAACTTTATTAAAAAAACACTCAAAATGGATCATGGCTTTAAATGCAAAATGTAAAACTATGACACTTTTAGAAAAACAAACAAACAAACAAAAACCAGAAGAAATCTTGGGACCTAGAACTTGGTGAAGAGTTCTTATATGTAAAACAGAAAGGACGATCCATAGAAAGAAAAAAATAAATAAACTGGACTTAAAACTTAAAGCCCTTGCTCTGCCAGAGACCCTTTAAAGAAGCTGAGAAGAGGGCACCTGGGTGGCTCAGTGGGTTAGGCCGCTGCCTTCGGCTCAGGTCATGATCTCAGGGTCCTGGGATCGAGTCCCGCATCGGGCTCTCTGCTCGGCAGGGAGACTGCTTCCCTCTCTCTCTCTCTCTGGCTGCCTCTCCATCTACTTGTGATTTCTCTCTGTCAAATTAATAAATAAAATCTTAAAAAAAAAAAAAAGAGGCTGAGAAGACACACTACAGAGTAGGAGAAAATATCTGCAAACAGCATATATGACAAAGGACACCTGTACTGAATATATATATAAAAAAAGAAAGTCAAAACTCAATAGTAAGGAAACAAACAATCCGAAGAGAAAATGGCCAAAATAAATGAACAGCTATTTCACCAAAGAGAATCAACAGATGACAAATGAGTGCATGGAAATATGTTTAACATTAT
Source organism: Mustela nivalis (assembly GCF_964662115.1). NCBI lineage: Eukaryota > Metazoa > Chordata > Mammalia > Carnivora > Mustelidae > Mustela > Mustela nivalis. Next base: position 88,055,095 of record NC_139029.1, on the reverse strand, counting down.
TATTGGTAAGGCAAATGAAAATTAAAGCCATAATGAAGTATCATTACACATACATTACAAAAGTTAATAAAATATAAAATAAATAATTTGCTTAACAGGAACTAATTAAATGGCTTAACTAGAGGAATTAAGCTCAAGTAATAAAGAGGCTTGGTGTAAGACAAAGGGAGTCTTAGGAACTGTGGTGAACAAAAGAAAAATGGTCAATCTAAATCTTAAAAATACTACTGCAAGGGGCACCTGGGTGGCTCAGTGGGTTAAAGCTTCTGCCTTCAGCTCAGGTCATGATCCCAGGGTCCTGGGATCGAGCCCCGCATCAGGCTCTCTGCTCAGCGGGGAGCCTGCTTCCTCCTCTCTCTCTGCCTGTCTCTCTGCCTCCTTGTGATCTCTGTCTGTCAAATAAATAAATAAAATAAAATAAAAATACTACTGCAATATTTAGTGTATAGGTGGATGAAATAGGTGATGGGGATTAATGAGTGCACCTGTCATGACGTAGGAAGTTGTTGAATTACTATATTGTCTACCTGAAACTAACTGTATATGTTAACTATTTTGGAATAAAAAAAAATCTATAGCAAACAAAACACTTCTGGAGATTCTATTTCAGAAAGATATATGCACCTCTATGTTTCCTGCAACACTATTTACAATAGCTAAGATAGGGAAGCATCCTAAGTGTCCATCAATAGACAACTGGATAAGGAAGATGTGGATGGAATGGAATCATTTCCATGGAATGGAATGGAATATTACTTATCCACAAAAAAGGACAAGGTTGTGCCATTTACAACAACATGGATAGACCTGGAGGATATTAGGCTAAGTGAAATAAGCCAGACTGATAAAGACAAATAAGAACTGATTCCACTCATAAATGGAATATTAACATAAAAAAGCAAAAAAAAAAAAATCCCAAATGTATAAACAAACCAAAAACAGAAGGAGACCTGTAAATACAAAGAACAAACTGATGGTTCCAGAGGGAAGGGGGACTAAGGCCTCAACAAAATGGGTGAAGGGAAGGAGATACAAACTTCCAGTAATAGAGTAAGTCATGTATATAAAAAAACAGAGCAAAAGGAATACAGTCAATGCTACTGTAATAGTTATGTTATGGGACAGATGGCAACTACACTTACCGTGAACTCAGCATCATGTATAAACTTGTGAAATTATCAAATCGTACACCTGAAACTAATGTAACATTGTGTTTCAACTGTACCGACTGCCCCCCCCACCTCTGGTTTACAGTAAGGGTGGGTGAAGATGCCCCTCTGCCAGTCTTAGTGTTTACCTCCCTGACATACCAATTCTCAGGGACTTTTGGAGATGATTTCAGCTTCCATCCTTCCAGTCCCCAGTAACAGAATGTTTTATCATCTGAGGTAATTAGAACGAAATAGATGACCTTGAAGTTGCATCCAGAATTAGTTTTCAAAAATCAGAGGAATGAGGTACAACCAACTCAGGCTAGAGGTTCTCTTTTGGGGATGGAGAGAAGGATATAAACATCTATAATTTTTATTTACTGGATAAATATTTCTGAATCAAATATGATAAAATATTAAGGTTTAGAAATTTGAGTGATGTATGTGCTGCTATTTATTATGCTATATTATAATGCTCTTGTAGGCTTGAAATGCTTCATGGAAATAAAATTCTCAAATCAGTTTCTATATGTTCATGACAAGTGTATTGTTCTTTACACTCTAGCTGTGTACCTAAACATGTGTTATTAGCATTATATAAATTGAATAATTTTCAAAACTTTGGATAGCTTACTATGCAAGGGACTCAATAGTAAATAATTTTTTTAATCATAAAATTTACTATACATGGGATCTTTTTAAAACAAGACATACATGTAGGTTGATGAGGTCCAGAGTGAACACATCAGAGCACTTATGCAGTTTGTATAATTCTATCTGATGATTTATATGTCAGATATGCCCTTACTATCATAAAGTAAACATGAACAGTCCAGGAAAAAGAGTTGTAAAAAATGAATGTGTCTCTTCTAAGAAAAAGCATTATTTTATTAATATATTGTAGTGGTTCTATTATCAATTAAATAAGAATTAGAATATTGCATTCTTTTAGGTTTCATTCTTTTTCTCATTTATTTCTTTTTGGAATTGACTGTCACAAAAGAATAAAATGTTCAAAGCCTATAATAACAAAAATGTTATTTCCTTTACCACTGGAATTCTGACAAGTTGATATTAAGATGAGCTCAAATTGCTGGTAATGTCTGTGCATAACAGCTGTGCTTACACTGCGGAGGAGTTGGAACTAAGGGTGAACCGCGGAGCTCAGGGGTGCCTCTGGAGAAGTGGTCAGGGTAAAAAGAAGACATCTGACCAATTATGGGAACATCTTGCCTTTTTTATATAATTATAATTATAGCTGCCTGCTCATCTTAAAGGGATAATCTTCCCATCCTTTGCCACATAAGTCAAATCCTTGCTTCCTCCTAGCCAGCTGGCTTCAAGACAGCAGCATAATTTGAATGAAACTGAGAAGGCAGTGGATCCACCCAAACAGAAGACTGAGGACAAGATGGTTCACAATGCAGAGAACAGCGATTGCTATCAGATCCTTCTACCCAGCACCCGGAGAGTTAATCTCTAAAACGCCAAATAAACAAACACAATTATGAGATCAGTATCAATTACTGGTAAGCACATGGAGCAAGAACCTTCCACTCTGCTTTTAGGGTTCTCATTTCCTACAACTGTTGTGAAAAACTGTTTCTCGGTGTCTGTTAGAGCTGAGCATACAGGTACACTGGAGCTGCATTTCCACTGCTACTCAGTAGAGCACATGCACCAGAAAACACGGCCAAGGATGTTCATCAGGTCACTATCTGTAATGGCCCAAAACTTGGAAAAATAGCAGAGTGGATAATCTGAAGCACATTTACATCATACGGTCATATACTACAGAGCATTAAAAATGAATAAACTATTGCTACATCCAACAACAAGGAGTATTCTTATAAATATAACAGTGAGTGAATGAAGGCACACAGAAAAGGGTACATGATGCAAGGATTCGTTTTTTATTGCTGTATAACAACCTACTACAAATGTAGTGGCTTAGCCTAATGTAGATCAATTATCTCCTGGTTTCCATGGGTCAGGTTTCCAGGAATGAGTAGCTGGCACCCTCTGCTCAGGCTAAATTGAGGTCTCTGTTGGCACTGTAGTCTCAACTGAGGCTTGGGGTCCTCTTCCAAACTCCTTCAAGCTGTTGGCAGAAATCAGTTCCTTGCAACTGCAGGATTGAGGTCTGTGTTTTCTTGTCGATTGCTGGCCAGAGCTTGCTCTCAGCTCCTGGAAGTCACTCTCAGCCACATGATCCTTTCATAAGGTGATAGATTATTCCTTCAAGGCCAATAGGAGAACATATATGGATTTGAAACCTCAAAAAAGGGTCCAGTTATCTGAAGGGCTCACTTGATTAGGTCCGACTCACCAAAGCTAATCTCTCATCTGTATAGCTCAGAGTCAGTTAATTAGTAACTTAATCCCAGGAATAAAGTTCCATGATAGTCACAAGTTCTTCCCACACTGATAAGGAAGGGGATATATAGTCATATATACCAGGGAAAGGGAATATTGGGAGTCATCTTAGAATTTTATCTGTTTTTATTGTATTTTTATATTTGTATTATATTTTTATTTTATTTTAACTCTATTCAGACAAAGTTCAAAAATCAAAGGTTGAGAGAAGTCGTCAAAACAATGGCTACTTTTAAGGATAAATAGTAATGGGTGGGATAGAGCTCAAGAAATGGTTCTAGGGTGCTAATAATTTTTTGGTTTGTCTGTCTAGACAGTGGTTGCAAGGGTATATTCACCCTTCAAACTGTTCAGTTATGATGTGGCATTTTTGGGGCACGTACATTATAACTTGACTTAATTTTTTATTTAAGAAAAAGAAATGAAATATTACAGCTTCTCCTTCCTTCAAGAATATATGTAGGTGGACATTTATAGAAAATAATGGCATTCTCAGTCAAGAGTGAGTAGGGACAAATTACTTGTAAGCTAGAAATTATTTGATGATTATAGCTCTGAGTTGTCACCTAACATATGGAGAAGTCAGTCAAAATATTTTTTTTGTCCATTGTCAAAAAGTGAAACAAAACATCTTGCTATTTGCAACGACATGGATGGAGCTAAGGAGTATTATGCTAAGTGAAATAAGTCCATCAGAGAAAGACAAACACCATATGATTTCACTCATATGTGGAATTTTAGAAACAAAACAAATGAGCAAATGGCAAAAAAGAGAGGAGTGGCAAACCAAGAAACAGACCCTTAACTGAAGAGAACAAACTGCTGGTTACCAGAGGGAGGTGGGTGGGAGGTTGGGTGAATTAGCGGATGGAATTGAGGAGGGCACTTGTGATGAGCACCGGGTGATGTATGGAAATGTTGGATCACTATATTCAACATATAATACTACACTGTATGTTAACTATCCGGATTGTCAATAAAAACTTAAAAATTTAAAAAAATGAAACAAAACAAACTTTTCAGTTTAAAGAATGAGATTAATGTGTTCCTCTTTCAAGAATCTTTCCTTGAGGGGTGTCTGGTGGCTCAGTCGGTTAAGCGTCTGACCCTTCATTTCAGTTCAGGGTTGTGAGATGGAGCCCAGTACTGGGATCTGCTGGCTGTGGAGTCTGCTTAGCATTCTCTCTCTCCCTCTTTTCTCTGACCTTTCCCACTTCTAGCCCCCTAGTACACACACACTCTCTCTTCTCAAAAAAAAAAAGGGGGGGTGGGAAAGGGTGCCTGGGTGGCTCAGTTGGTTAAGCATCTGTCTTCAGCTCGGGTCATGCTCCTGGGGTCCTGGGATCAAGTCCCACATCAGGCTCACCCTGCTCTGCAGGGAGCCTGCTTCTTCCCCTCCCTCTGCCTGACACCCCCCTGTTTGTGTGCACGCACTCTCTCTCATGTCAAATAAATAAATCTAAAAAAAAAAAAAAAAAAGAATCTTTCCTTGATATGAATAATCAGAATGAAATACACCAAACATTGAAAAGAAAATTGTGCCACAATGCCAATTTGGATATAATTCAGTTGATGATTGACTTTCAGACTCTGTACAAAGCCACCACCCCCAAAATGTCTAAATTCTATTTTGGCTAAGATTTTATTTTACTGGTGGAAATAGCGAGGAAAGCTAGTAAGCGACACTGCCTTATGATCATTTTCAGTTCAGTTTACAGTCAATCACATATTATATACATTCCATAGTCTTTATCTTTGTGTTTCTTAAAACAGCATGATTCAATCAAAACAAATTTATTGTAACTTTCTTTATCTTGCAAAAATATAATCCTCCCATATAAGCCACTAATTTTTAGAGCCCAGTTCCCAAAGTACAAGTTTTGCTGTGTATGCTTTCTTCTGTAGACTATTAAATTTTTTCCTTCTTCTAGACCTGTACCACTAGGAATGGTAATGAGGTAGATGTCTGAGTTTTCTTTTCACATTTCAGAGCATATTCCTTCAACTCCTCTAAAAACCCCAAACTTTGTATTTTATACCATTCAATTTTAGAAGCTTCTGTCTTCAATTATAGCTGCTATCTCCCAAACACTGGATCATTCCTCCTCGTTTCTCCATGACTCATTTCCTAGCTGTCCCTCTCCAATTGCCTCTATTCTAATTCTTGGTGTTTTCAATTAACTTGTAGATAATGTTCTACCCATGTGGCCTCAAGTTCCTTAAAATTCTCTGTTCCCAATACTCTCGTCTTCCACCATATCTCAGCCGCTTACTCTCTAGATAGAGCTGTTATCAATAAGTGCATTCCCCCTGCAACACTGATTTTGTACAGCTCATTTTCTGACCACTACCTCTTGTCGTTTTCTTTAGTTTCCTTTCTAGGGCTCTGAATATACATTTTTCACCCCCGAGCCATTAATCCTATCAACTTTTCACTGTTCCTCATCCTCTTAATATCCTCTTTCTTGTGTGTAAAATGGTATGGTCAATCATGATGATCATGCTTTGCACATACCCTTCATGGTTCTGCACCTCTTAGTTTTATCACATTTGCTTAAGTTAATTTCAAATCCTCATCAATTCCCTGACAGCATCCATGTAGCTGAATGTGGCTGGATAAAACATATAGCCTTGTTAACTGTTCTCATTATAAATTTATATCCATGAAACTCAAATAGGCCATTAATCTTACTAGACAGTCATATGATATTGTTCTTTTTCATTCACTTCCCATTTCTGAAATTCCATACGCCACTAATCTCCATCTTTACTCTGAGATGATAACTTTCCTCTATGTAAAGCCAATCCCTCCATTTCAACACTAGGCTCCATCTTGTGGCCCAGAGGACTGGCAGATCATAAAAGATACATGCCTTTTTCCATAGTAAACAATTCTGTTAATATGAAACTATTCGTTCTGGGGTTGCATTTTTTAGTTCCCCTTGTACCTAGATAAAGCATATTATTAGTTCTTACTAATTGTATGGGAGGGGTAAGTAATATGTGTCACTCTGGGCAAGTGATTAAGAAGCAGATATATCTTCTCCATGCTGTCCTTCCAATCACTAGTCAAGGGAGAAAAAAGGAACTCTCAGGTCTTAGGTGACAGAGCAAAGCACAGTATTGAAGAAGCCTTCGAACCTTGAAAACTTTCATTGGCAAAACAACTTTCTGAAGACCCTTATGAAACGGTTGAATGGCTTACAGACTCCTAGAGTGTTAAGCAATGGAGGCTTACAGAAGCAAGTATTACTTTATGTATGTCTTCTCTGGCCATCATTCCAGCAGTTCTCCTATCTCCCGTATTATTAATTTTTTACTCTTTACTAAAATGCTAATATTTATCCCATATTTAAACGAGTCCTGACTCTATCTTCCCATCAGTCACCATCAAAGTATTTTGCTCTCCTTGGCAGCAAAATTCCTTGAGCAAATAATTTATACTCACCATAAGTCTCATTCCCTTTTAGGCTCACTCCAGTAAGGCTTACTCCTCATTGTTCCATCAAAACTTCTCCCCGTGAGATCAGCGGTGACCTTCAGCTTGCTAAATCCATTGGTCAATCTCAGTTCCTATCTTAACTTATTTAACTTATTAGCCATATGTTAGCAACTGTGCTCTTCTTCCTTGTATACTATATTTAACTGGTTTTAAAACATGAGGTCTCTGGATTTTCCTTCTTCACAGGTCACTCTTCATGCTCCTTTGAGGCTTATGTTTACTTTGAACTCTTCATGTTGGATTGACCCAGAGATCAGCTTTGATTCTTTTCTTTATCAGTACTTGCTATCTTGGTGATCACATGCACTCTAACTGCATGACGTTGTTGCCTAAATGTCTATTTCAAGCACACACCTCTCTCCTCGACTACAGATAGCTGTTTGACCACTTAACATCTCCATTTGGAGTTTAACAGACAGAGTAAACCTAACACATTTGCAATTAAAAATTCTGGCCTCATATAAAACTTCCTATTGACTTTCTGAGAAATAGGATATAATTCCTATATTTGTTCCTCTCTTTAAGTAAGATATTCTCCCCTTCACCCACAGGGTTCTTTTAATATTTTTTTTTTCTGTATCATTAATTTTCCATAGTTTGAACAAGATAGGCCTAGGTGTAGTTTAAATTTGCTATTTGCTATTTGTCCTGCTTGGTGTTCTCTGAGATTTCTAAATTCGTGGTTTAGTGTCTGACATTAATCCGAGGGAAACGTTCAGTCATGATTGCTTCAAATATTTCTTTCTCTCCTCTCTCCTTCTGGTATTCCCATTATATGTGTTACATCTTTTGTAGTCATCCCACACTTTTCAGATATTGTGTCATGGGTTTGTTTTTGTTTTTGTTCGTTTAGTTGTTTTTCTCCCAGTCTTGTTTCTTTTTTTTTTTTTCCCTTTACAGTTTTGGAGGCTTCTACTGGCATATTTTCAAGCTTAGAGATCCTTTCCTCAGCCATGTCCACTCTACTAATGAGTCCATTGGAGATCTTCTTTCCTTAAATTTGATGATACTCACTATGAAAAAAGACAGTTTAATATTTTAACCCACTCTCCCACCCCCTTACATTCCAAATCTCCCTTACCCTACCCTTCTTTCTAAAAATCTTTGAACAACTCACATCACCTTCTAATATACAATATGATGTACTTACTTATTAGACATATCATGTGTAGGATGTACCCCCACCCCTCAACTCTTAGAAATTACTATAGAATGTAAACATCATGGGGAACCCTGACAGAGATTTTTCTCTTTCACTGATGTATTCCAAGCACCTGGAATGAGGCCTGGTACTTAATAATTTGCAGACTGCATGAACAAAGGTACAATACTATTGTTTATTATATTTAAGATACATGTAATTACAGATATTTTTCACACACACATGCACACACTATACATTGCCTAGCCACACAAGCCCAGCCCAGCAAGTGCAACAATTGTAGATCATTCTGATGCTCAAAACTATTTGCAGCATTACATTTTATTAAAATGCTTACAACTATTTAAAAAAATGACTGCTGGATCTTAGCATAGCACAATAACGTGTTGGGATGTCCTAGTCAAAAGCATCCTGGATAATTATTCATATTCAAACATTTTCTGCAGTTTGGCTGTGCTTTTACTTAAAAGTCTTTCCTCCCTATGACCGTTGGTAGGAATGTGGCCTTCAAGCTGTTTCTCACATATCCTAGTGCGGTATCAGGATACATTAGTCCTGAGTTCATTGTTCTATTCTTTTTTTTTTTTTTCATTAGTATAGTTATATTCTCTTTTTTTTTAATTAATTTTTTATTTTTTATAAACATATATTTTTATCCCCAGGGGTACAGGTCTGTGAATCACCAGGTTTACACACTTCACAGCACTCACCCAAGCACATACCCTCCCCAATGTCCATAATCCCACCCCCTTCTACCAAACCCCCTCCTCCCAGCAACCCTCAGTTTCTTTTGTGAGATTAAGAGTCACTTATGGTTTGTCTCCCTCCCAATCCCATCTTGTTTCATTGAATCTTCTCGTACCCACTTAAGCCCCCATGTTGCATCACCACTTCCTCATATCAGGGAGATCATATGATAGTTGTCTTTCTCTGCTTGACTTATTTCGCTAAGCATGATACGATCCATGTTGTCGCAAATGGCAAGTTTTCATTCCTTTTGATGGCTGCATAGTATTCCATTGTGTATATATACCACATCTTCTTGATCCATTCATCTGTTGATGGACATCTAGGTTCTTTCCATAGTTTGGCTATTGTGGACATTGCTGCTATAAACATTCGGGTGCACGTGCCCCTTTGGATCATTACGTTTGTATCTTTAGGGTAAATACCCAATAGTGCAATTGCTGGGTCATAGGGCAGTTCTATTTTCAACATTTTGAGGAACCTCCATGTTGTTTTCCAGAGTGGCTGCACCAGGTTGCATTCCCACCAACAGTGTAGGAGGGTTCCCCTTTCTCCACATCCTCGCCAGCATCTGTCATTTCCTGACTTGTTGATTTTCGCCATTCGACTGGTGTGAGGTGATATCGCATTGTGGTTTTGATTTGTATTTCCCTGATGCCGAGTTTTATTCTTTATTAATAGTTATATTTAATCAAGCTAAGCCAGTTTTTTTTTTAAATCAATCTCTGGTAATTAATCAGGACATTTTGATTATTCTGAAGACTGGTTTTTTTATTTTACTAAAATATGTGGAGGTCAGTTAATGCTGAAATTCTGAAGACACTCTCCTAATATTAAATAAAAAAATTTAAATAAGAATTTTATAATGTTTTTTAATGACTTCATATATGAATAGCCCTGAAAGTGATATTAAAAACTGTGAGGATAATTTTCAGGATATCATTCCAGACACTCTGCACACCCATCTACTTAAAGATCATCAAATTATAAGAAATACAGTGTTTGATAGCATTCCTCACTGGTTCTCTACCAATACATTTATAAGATTTATGTGTGCCTTCCAAATTGGCTCTCTACCCTAGATTTCTTTGAAAAAAATACATATCTGATGGTTAATAAAATTCATTCTACTTGCCATTTATTACAAGCTATACTTGAACAAATTTATTGAGCATTAAACTACATATTTGATATACTATAATGGAAAGAGCTCCTCAGTGCGCCTAAAGAAGAGAATGTAACCCTAGTTGTATCATGAATAAATCCTTGGGAAAAAGGGAGAGAGAAAAATGGGAAACTATTATCAATTTGAAGTGGTAATTATGTCTATTCTGAAGAGAGAAAAGTCCCCAAAACTCTCAGTATTTATCATTGAATAAAAGAATGTTTATTTGTTCCCCAGGCTTTATCTCAGTAAAAATCTCAAAAAAATCTCAAAAAATCTCAAAAAATCACAAAATTATGCCTTTATAACTATGATGAATAATTATAAGTTAATTTTAGAAAGGGAATTTGGGATCAGAGGCTGTGCATTATTTGTGTCCCTGTACTTTTGAGAAAAACATAAACCAGTTAGCTTTTCAGATGTGGCATTATTTGTTTGTTGTTTGTTTGATAATATAATCTTTTATTTTAGAATATTTTAAGATTCAGAGAAAAGTTACAGAAACAATCCATAGAATTTTCATATATCTTATGCTGTTATGACCTTATATTAGAATGCAATGAACCAATACTGATACATGATTAAATAAAGTCCATACTTTATTCAGATTTCCTTAGTTTTTCACCCATTCAGGATACCATATTACATTCATCATCATGTCTCTTTAGGCTCCTCTCAGCTATGACACATTTTCTGACTTTCCTTGATTCTGATAACCTCAAGTATTTTAAGGAATGTGGGTCAGGTATTTGGAGGTTGTCCTTTAGCTGGGATTTATCTAGTATTTTCTCATGATTAGACATGAGTTAGGAGTTTGTGGGAGGAAGACCACAGAAGTAAATGCTGTTCTTATGACAGTATATGAAGGGTACATGTTATGAACATGAGTTATCACAATTGATGCCAACCATCATTAGCTGGTTGAGGTATTAAATTATTTCCCTATAAAGTCTCTCTCCCCGCTTTCCATATTGTATTCTTAGGAAGTCAATGTGTATAGCTCATACTTAGAAATGAAATATTATGCCACCCCCTTGAGGGACAATACCAACGTAAATTATTTGGAAATATTTTAAATGAGAAATCCATGTTTTGTCCCCATATGTTTGTTTATTCAATCACTTCTTTTTATCAACATGAACTCTGAGATACTTATTTTATATTTTGTTTTACAATCCAAAATACTTTATATATTTTGCTGCTCAAATTATTGCGGTTTTATTGGCCACTGGACCTCTTTCAGTCAGTGCCTGCAGTCCTTTGATATACCTCAATTGTTTCTCTTTCTGAATACTTTCTTATATTTTGACACTATCTCCAGGATCATCTGTATTTTCTGTTCTAGTATTAGAATAAGTCATTTCTCCAAGAAACCCCGATTTCCTCTATTGGAGAGTAGTATTAGAAACCAATATTTATGCACTGGGTGTGCTCACTGGTGCTTGGGTGTTAATGTTTCTAGGATCTCTTAGTGACAGATTTTGGAATTGTGTGTTTATATACTAACCCATGTATACATACATATTTATAACTATTTCTATATTTATCCATCTGTATATTATGTTAAACATAAATTTATACTAATGTCAATTTTAATCTAGTATCCTATGGTTCATTCTATCTTTTACTCTTTTCTTTTTTAAAAATATTTATTTATTGGGGCACCTGGGTGGCTCAGTCGTTAAGCGTCTGCCTTCAGCTCCGGTTGGGGTCCTGGGGTCCTGAGATGGAGCCCCGCATTGGGCTTCCTGCTCCGCGGGAAGCCTGCTTCTCCCTCTCCCACTCCTCCTGCTGTGTTCCCTCTCCTGCGGTATCTCTCTCTCTCAATTAAATAAATACAATCTTAAAAAAAAAAAAAAGATTTATTTATTTATTTGTTTGTTTGTTTGACAGGGGGAGAGAGAGAGATCACAAGTAGGCAGAGAGGCAGGCAGAGAGGGAGGGGGGAAGCAGGCTCCCCGCCGAGCAGAGAGCCTGATGCGGGGCTCAATCCCCGGACCCCAAGATCATGACCCACGCCGAGGTCAAAGGCTCAACCCACTGAGCCACCCAGGCATCCCTACTCTTTGCTTTTATACACACACACACACACACACACACACACACACACACACACACACACACATTTTTTATTTTTTTTTAGAGAAAGAGAAAGAGCACGTGTGTGGAAGTGGGGGAGAGGCCGAGGGAGAGGGAGAGGCAGAGACAGAATCCCAAACAAATCCCATGCTGAGTTTGGGGTTCAATCTTAGGACCCTGAGTTCATGACCTGAGCCAAAATCAAGACGTGGATGCTTAACTGATTGAGCCACCCAGGCACTTCAACTTCTTGCTTATATTGGACATCCCACTCCAACAGTGAGAAATCTGGGTCCCACCATTTTCCATCCATTTACTGATTTATTAGATTATTAGATCCTATAAAACAACTACAGTGGTTCTAGAATTGTTAACTCATATACCAATAAGAAATAACTCTGCCAACTAGTGCTTATGTACAATTCCTGTTGTCTTGTCATAGTCTCCATGAATTTCTAAAGTTACTTATGTCAGCACTTATTTCCCTCTCTTCAATGAAGTGATGCCACACAATTGTAATACAGCTAGATTATTTTGTCACAGTGTGAATTTCATTATGGGATTCCCACAATGTCCTAATTTTTAAGATTCACTTACAATAAGCCTCACTCTTTGTGCTGTAAAGTTTGATGGATTTTGACAAATATATATATATATCTTTGTATTATACAGAATAGTTTCACAGTTCTTAAAAAAAATGCAGTACTTCACTATTCAAAAGTAAACCTTCTACAAACTCTTAGCAGTCCATGATGCCTTTCCTTCCACATAGTTTTGCCTTATAAATGGAACCATACAATATGTATTTCATACTAGTTTCTCTCAGTAATCTATATTTAAGATTCATCATGTCATTGTATGAACTGACAGTTCATTCCTTTTAGTCACTATTAATATTGAAATATATATAAATATAAATATATATATATATATTTCACAGAGTTTATTTTTATTCCATTCACTTTAGGAAGGATATCTTGGTTATCTTGGATATCTTGGTTGTTTCCTTTTTTTTTTGGTGATTTTAAGTAGACATTTATGTGCAGGTTTTTGGTATAGATTTGGTATATCAAATCAGTTGGATAAATACCTGTTAGTAAGACTGCTGAATTGTATTGTAGGGCTGTGTGAGGTTTGTAAGAAAGTGCCATACAGTTTTTCAAAGTGGCTGTACCATTTTGTATCCCCTCCAACATTGAATAAAAGTTCCTGCTGTTCCACATCCTCACCAGTAACTGAGTTTTCAAATTTTTGAATTCTAACTACTCTAATAGTTATGTAATACTAACTCAGTATTGTTTTAGTCCACATTTCCCTAATCATGTTGGGAAACTTTCAATATGCCTACTTGTCATCTGTTTACCTTCTCTGGTGAAATATTTGTTGAGATATTTTGCCCACCTTTTTAAAATTGAATTTTCATTTCCTGTTGTTAAATTTTAAGAAATCTTGGGTTGCCTGGGTGACTCAATTGGTTAAGCATCTATCTTTGGCTCAGGTCAGGATCCCATGGTCCTGGGATTAAGTCCTCCATCAGGTTCCCCGTTCAGTGGGGATCTGTTTCTTCCTCTCCCTCTGCCCTTCCTCCCTGTGTTCTCTCTCTCAAATAAATAAATAAATCTTTAAAAAATTTTTTTAAAATCTTGCACATTCTGGATACTAGTCTATATGTGATTTACAAATATTTCCCCAAATGTCTTTATTCCAAACTTGTTTTATGAAAGACATTTGGGGAAATATTTGTAAATCAATAAAGTTGGACTTTATTCCAAACTTGTTTTATGAAAGTCCAACTTCTCAAATTTATTTGTCATAGATTGTGGTTATAGTATTGTATCTAAAAACTGACCCCAATAACCAGGGAAAGATGATGATTTTTCCTACATCTTCTTCTAGAATTTTTTAGGCTATAAACCATTTGAGTTAACTATTTTGAAAGATGTAAGGTTTGTGTCTTGGCTCAATTTTTTGCATGTGCATGTCCAATTGCTCTAGCATTTTGTGTTGAAAGATTCATTTTTCTCCATTGAGCCTTTGTATTTTTGTCAACAGTTGGTCAACTATATTTGTGTGGATCTGTTTCTGGTTTTGTTATTCTGTTCTACTGATCTGTATGTCTGTTAATTCACTAGTAATACTCTGTTATGATTAATCTTAATTTTTATTATTTCAAAATTAGGTAGTATGTATCTTCCAACTTTTTTTCTTTTTAAACACTGTTGGGAATTCTACACTCTTTTTCTTTCCATATAAATTTTAAAATCAGTTTGTTGACATACAAAAAAGAAAGCTTGCTAAGATTTTGATGAGTATTGTATTGAAACTCTAAATATCATCAAGACATTTGACATCTTGACAGTATTGAGTCTCTCCATCTATGCATACAAAAAAATCTCTCCACTTACATAAATGTTCTTTGATTTCTTTCATCAGTGTTTGTAGTTTTCTGTGTACAGATCTTGTATTTATATTTTCTTTTATTAGATTTAAGAACTTTGTTTTATTGTAAATTATTTTTTAATTTCATGTTCCAGTTTATTTGAGAACACTAAGAAATGTATACTGACCTTATATCCAGTGACCTTTTTATACTCGCTTACTCATTTTCCTATATTCTTTGAGGTTTTCTATATAGACAATTATGTCATCTGCAGATAAATTCAGGTTCATTTCTTCTTTGTAGCTCATGCTTCTAGTTCTTTTTTTTTTTCTTGTCCTATTGTACTAGATAGAACTTCTAGTTGCTGTTGAATAGTGAGGGAGAATAAAACTGCTTAATTCTTGAATTTAGGAGAAAAGCATAGTTTTTCCCTATTAAGTATAATAGTAGTTATATACTTTTTTGTATAAACTCTTTATTAGTTTAAGAGAATTCCTCTCTTGGTATAATTTTTTGGTCAGTTTTTATCATGACTGAGTGATAATTTTTTTAAATGCTTTTTCTTCATCACCTAATGTGATCATATGTTTTTCATTGCATTAATATGATGGATTACAATAATCTGAGAATATACTTTGTATAACCTCTATCCTTTTAAATTTATTAGAGTACGTTTTATATAATCTCCTGGTGAATGGTCCATCTGTGCTTTAGAAGAATATGAATGTTGTTAGATGAAGTATTATTTAATTATCAATTAGAACAATTTGATTGCTGTTTGGGTCATCTATTTCCTTACTAATTTTCTGCCTACTTAAACTATCAATTACTGACAGACAGGTGTTGAAGTCTCCAGCTAAAATAGTGGATTTGTCTGTTTCTCTTTTCAGCTCTATCAGTTCTTGCCTCATGAATTTTGATGCTCTGTTGCTGCATGCTTATGCATTTAGAATTATGACTTCTTCAAGAATTAACCCCTTTATCTTTCATTGCCTCTCTTTTTAATTTTTATTTTATTATTTTTTAAAGATTTTATTTATTTATTTGACAGACAGCGATCACAAGTAGAGAGGCAGGCAGAGAGAGAGAGAGGGCTCCCTGCTGAGCAGAGAGCCAGATGCCGAGCTCAATTCCAGGACCCCAAGATCATGACCTGAGCCTAAAGCAGAGGCTTAACCCACTGAGCCACCCAAGTGCCCCTCATTGCTTCTCTTTTTTAAAATCTTTTTCCTTTACCTCTGATAATCTTGTTTGTTAGTTTTTTTATAAATTAATTTATTTTCAGAAAAACAGTATTCATTATTTTTTCACCACACCCAGTGCTCCATGCAATCTATGCCCTCCATAATACCCACCACCTGGTACCCCAACCTCCCACCCCCCCCCGCCACTTCAAACCCCTCAGATAGTTTTTCGGAGTCCATAGTCTCTCATGGTTCACCTCCCCTTCCAATTTCTCCCAACTCCATTCTCCTCTCTAACACCCCTTGTCCTCCAAGCTATTTGTTATGCTCCACAAATAAGTGAGACCATATGATAATTGACTCTCTCTGCTTGACTTATTTCACTCAGCATAATCTCTTCCAGTCCTGTCCATGTTGCTACAAAAGTTGGGTATTCATCCTTTCTGATGGAGGCATAATACTCCATAGTGTATATGGACCATATCTTCCTTATCTATTCGTCTGTTGAAGGGCATCTTGGTTCTTTCCATAGTTTGGTGACTGTGGCCATTGCTGTTATAAACATTGGGGTACAGATAGCCCTTCTTTTCATGACATCTATATCTTTGGGGTAAATACCCAGGATTGCAATTGCAGGGTCATACGGAAGCTCTATTTTTAATTTCTTGAGGAATCTCCACACTGTTCTCCAAAGAGGCTGCACCAACTTGCATTCCCACCAACAGTGTAAGAGGGTTCCCCTTTCTCCACATCCTCTCCAACACATGTTGTTTCCTGTTTTGTCCATTTTGGCAATTCTAACTGGTGTAAGGTGATATCTCAATGTAGTTTTAATTTGAATCTCCCTGAGGGCTAGTGATGATGAACATTTTTTCATGTGTCTGATAGCCATTTGTATGTCTTGATTGGAGAAGTGTCTGTTCATATCTTCTTCCCATTTTTTGATATGTTTGCCTGTTTCGTGTGTGTTGAGTTTGAGGAGTTCATTATAGATCCTGGATATCAACCTTTTGTCTGTACTGTCATTTGCAAATATCTTCTCCCATTCCGTGGGTTGCCTCTTTGGTTTTTCAAGTGTTTCCTTTGCTGTGCAGAAGCTTTTGATTTTGATGAAGTCCCAAAAGCTTATTTTCATTTTTGTTCCCTTTGCCTTTGGAGACATATCTTGAAAGAAGTTGCTGTGGCTGATATCGAAGAGATTACTGCCTATGTTCTCCTCTAGGATTCTGATGGATTCCTGTCTCACGTTGAGGTCTTTTATCCATTTTGAGTTTATCTTTGTGTACAATGTAAGAGAATGGTCGAGTTTCATTCTTCTACATATAGCTGTCCATTTTTCCCAGCATAATCTTGTTTTTAAGTCTTCTTCAAATCAATACAGCTACCCCTGTGCTGTTTTTTCTTAAAGATTTAATTATTTATTATTTGAGAGAGAGAGAGAGAAAGAAAGTGGGCAGAGGGGTAGAGAGAGAGAGAGCCTCAAGCAGATTCCCTACTGAGTACAGAGCCTGACACAGGTCTCAATCTCACCCTCCTGAGATCATAACCTGAGCTGAAATCAAGAAGAGGCTTAAGCAACTGTGCCATCAGGTGCCATTCCATATTGTTTTGATTGGTATTTTTATGACATACCTTTTTCCATAACCTAAAAGTTACATCTATAATCTATATATATAACTCTCTCTCTCTCTCTCTCTATATATATATATATATATATATATATATATAAAGTTATAGACAACAAACAATTTAAAAAAATCCAGCCCTTGGGACGCCTGGGTGGCTCAGTTGGTTAAGCAGCTGCCTTTGGCTCAGGTCATGATCCCAGTGTCCTGGGATCGAGTCCCACATCGGGCTCCTTGCTCAGCAGGGAGCCTGCTTCTCCCTCTGCCTCTGCCTGACATTCTATCTGCCTGTGCTCGCTCTCTCCCCCTCTCTCTCTCTGATAAATAAATAAAATCTTAAAAAAAAAAATCCAGTCCAAAATTTCTTGTTGTTTAATTATTTACACCATTTAAGTTTTAAGTTGTTATTGATGTAGTTAGATTTAAGTCTACTATCTTAGTAACTTTTCTATTCATTGCATTTGCTCTTTATTTTTTTATCTCTTTATATTTTGACTTCCTGTTTCAATGGAGTACCTTATGCAGTTCTATATTATCTCCTTTTCTAGCATAGCAATTATACTACTTTATTTAATGACTGCCTTAAAGTTTACAATAAACACTTAAAAATAATTTAAGTGTACTTTCAAATAACATAATTCCCTTTCATATAGTTCAGGATTTGTAACAAAGTATTCCCATCCTTTCTCCCATTTTTGTGACATTGTCAGCATTCAATTCACTTATCCATATACTAAAATCATTCATGACATTGTTAGTATTATTACATTAAACAGTTATCTTTTAGATCAATTAAGAATAAGAAATATTACATATTTTATTTTAGCTTCACTTGTGCTTTCTCTGATACTCTTCTTTCTCCTGGGTAGATTTCTATTTTCAGACCTATATCATCTTTCTTTTGCCTAAAGAGATCCTTATAATAAGCTTTTCTGCACAAATCAGCTAGCAGTGAATTCCCACTGTTTTCATGTGCTTGAGAAAGTCTTATTTGTCCTGACTTTTTGAAAGAAAATTCTAGGTCTGTAGGGTTTTTTTTTTCTTTCAACACTTTAAATATGTCATTCAACTTTCTCCTTACTTATGGTTTTTTTTTTTTTTTTTTTTTTTTTTTTTTTTTTTTTATCTTTGTTCCAATATGGATAAGATGTTTTTCCACCCTCTGGCTTCCTTCAAGATTTTCTCTTTGTCTCTGATTTTTGAAGTCTGGATATGATATGCCTAGGTGTGTTTTTGGTTTTTATCATGACAAGTTCTCTAAACTTCCTCCATCTGTGGTTTTAGCCTGTCATTAGTTCTGGAAAGCTTTCACTGATTATTATTTCAACTATTTCTTTCCCTTTTGCTTTAGTTTCCTCTGTTATTCCAATTTCACTTCTTTTATACGTTTTCATATTACCTCACAGTTCTTTTGGTTGTTTGTTCTGGTTGTTTCATACTGCTCCCTCCCAACCCTCCAACCCCACCCCTTCCACTGAGGTTTCTGAAATAAAAGATTGAGAAATTATGTACTTTCCACCTATGTTTTTGGTCCGAGACACTCTAAACTCTTACACTGATGTAGTCTACACTCAGCTTCTGAAAATTCATCAAATTTACTAGTAAAGTGAGCTATCTCACCACGTATGTTGTCTAGCAGTTTCTGCTCCAGGTAAGCAGATCCCAGGGGCAGATCAGTCTGTCTATATGGATTTGGAGGTCTCTATTTGCCCTGCAACCTCAGTTCTCTAATGGATCCAAGAAACTCACTGATTCTCAATTTGTCCAACCTTTTTTTTTTTTTTTTTTTAAGGACAAACCTACCATTTCCAAGCTCTCTACATATCAGAGCCAAATGTAAATTATCTATTTTCTAGCCTAATCTTTGTGGGGTTTTGGCAATACAGTGTGTTTTTCACTCTTTCTAAGGTCCCCCTTTGAGTATGTAAATATTTACAATATTTGTCTGCTTGGTAAAATGGGGGGGGGAGAGGGAAGATAGGAGTTAGGGAAAGGGGATGTGTAGGCATGTATATCTTTATGACTTAAAGGTTTCTGTTTGTTTTTTGTTGTTGTTGATGTTTTGACACATGGGTATAGAAAAGCAGAGACATAAAGTTAAATACATTTTTAAAAAGATTTTATTTATTTGACAGAGACACAGTGAGAGAGGTAACACAAGCAGGGTGAGTGGGAGAGGGAGAAGCAAGCTTCTGGCCAAGCAGGGAGCACAATGTGGGGCTCCATACCAGGATGCTGGGATCATGATCTGAGCTGAAAGCATGCACTGCGCTTAACGACTGAGCCACCCAGGTACCCCTATAGTTAAATATTTGAGTGCTCATGTGTTAGTCATTCTGCTCAGCGATTCCATATGCTATCTCTTTAATTCTTACACTAATTCAAGTAGTTTGCAGTATTTTAGCCCCATATTGCATACAAGGAAATGAAGCTCTGAAAATACCAGTGTGCTTTTCAATGACACAATTAGTTCAAACCCAGAATTATCAAATGTCATAGGTGTACTTTTAATCACTTCACTCTATCAACTGCTGACATTCTAATAGATCTCTGAGAATTCCTCCTTTCAGAGGAGTAACAAAAGAAATGTATCTTTAATTTATATTTTCAGTTACTTTGTGCATAACATTGATCTTAGATCCTTTTCTTTCTGACTAAGGGTAGGTATTTGGCAACAATTTGTGTTAACTGGTTTCAGAGGAGCTTATCCATGGTTGTAATGCATAAAATGAAAGGGAAAAATAAATATCATGTCCTGAATATGTGCCAAACAATAAGAATGAAAGCTATTAGAATCTGAGTGGGTTATATTGAGTAAATGCAAATATATCAAGTGACGTAAGTGTTGACCATAATGGAGATAGCAATTCTTAAAAAGTCACTCTATTTAAAGAATAGCAGAGTAAGAAAAAAAAATCATCATGTGGAACAAATTTCAAATTTTCATTGATTATTAAAGTCACTTTAAAATACTCATAGATAAATGCAAGTCAGAAAAATTTTCTTTCTAGACAGTCACACTTGGCATTTCAGTTAACATTACAGTGATGCAGTAACTACAATGTAAAAAGCTCGTATCAGAACAGATGAAGTATTAAACAAGCCAGGTGAAATTCAAAGAGAAATGTGACACTTATTTCTGGTATTGTTACTGATTAGCTTAATCCATCTCTAAGATAATGATGAGTAAAAGTAACAGAAACATTTTAGTGGATTTAATTTTCTTGGTTTGTTAGTTTTCTCCCTGATAGATAACTCGGTATATAGCGAGCCACTGTAACTTCAATTTTGCAAGGGTGACTGCAGATTTTACTAGATGATAACATTTATGGATAGTACTGAAAATTTTATGAAACTATTCACAATGTTTTATTAACTCAGATTGGTAGGTATTTATACTGGAGTTTGGACAATAGCCATTGTCAAACAATGGTAGAAAACCACCTATGCCTAATAAAAAACAGTTACATTATTTTTTTCAGGTTTCAAATACTTTATGTCTTTTAAACTGTATAGTGAATGAATATTTAATCTTTGATGCATTAGCCATTTTTGATTGAAACAGCTGAATAGTTTTCCTAAGTGATGAGATTTGCACTCTGTATATAAGGTAAAAATAGTGTAGACATAAGTAACTAATATAACCATCCCTTACAGGTAGGGATTTTAACATTAAGTTGGCAGCCAAATTAAGAATAAAACAATTAATAATGATCTTTTATTACGTTCATTTTTAGTTACTGCATTTAACATTTCACTTAGCTACTGTGTAATTATCTTTTCATTCTAGGATGCTCTTCTATGCTTTCTTTTGTCTAAAATCTATGTGAATTTATGACATCTATTATATTTAGAAATATATTTTTCAACTTTTCTAAGGTTAACAATGGGGAAGGTATTCATGAGATCAAAACTCAAATCTGTTCTTATAAAGAAAAAAATACAGTATTATGTTTATGACACATCTGTTGACCCCTAACAGCAGGAAGACAGGATTGATAATAATATTATCTTTGTTTTATATTAGAAGAAATCAAGATATAGAGATAGCCAACTGTTTAAGGTCTATATAAATAACCTGTGCAGATGAAATACTATTCTTTGAGCTCCATGCTTTATAGAACAGTAACTCAATTTACTGCCTCGTCATGTGGCTAATTATATTATTTATAAATAGAGCCAAAGGATGTATTTTAGAATTTTGTGAGTTTACCATAAAAGATAAGCTTTCTTTTCAATTATAACCTAACAGAAATTCTTCTTATTATATCCTCCAGTACCTGAATGGCTACCTTACAACTGAGAACTATAACAAGCTTTTGAGGCCCTTCCTGTTTGTGCTTACTCACATTGGTTTATATTCACTGCTTGGTTATTATAAGCTAATGAGAAGAGAACACGGGCTAATTTTATGAAGCACTGTACCAAGGTTTTTGCAGTGGTCCTAATAGTTAGATTTGGTGGTAGAAATGAAGCTTACCAAGGTAACAAGAATTGCCAACGGTTGGAAGGTACTTCTAAAGGCATTAATATTTTTGTTGAAAAGGACATTTGCTAACAGTAAAATATCATCTGCAGTGTTATTTAGTATTTAATATTATTAATTGGGTATTTTATTATTTGGCATGATTATATTTAATTTGTTTAAAAATTTTGGTTTTAAAATTATAAAAAAGCTATGATCATAAGGAAATTGTGCTGTTTTACATATTTTTTTAATTATAGTAAAATATTTTAAGTCAGTAAAGGATTCATGACTTCTTTTCTTTGATAAAGATTTAAATTTGAGAAACACTGCCAGTCAGGAAACATGTGGGATTCAATTGTGTGATGCAGCCCATAACCACCCAATTATGGTTCTGGGAGAGTAGTGATTAAAGGCACAGCAGTTTCTAGCACAAATGTTTTCTAGCACATCAAAGAATCTCCTTTTGTTTTTGTAGAAAAAACCAAAAATGCCATCAGGTCAATAACGTAGTAATTAAAATCTTATTTTTATTTTTGCCTTCAAACTAGAAGGAAATTAGAAAATCAAAGCTGTCAAATGCTAGATAAATCGTTCCTCAGATCTCGAATGTTAGCATTAAGTTCAATTCAGCCACATACACTAAATATACTTTGAAGTGTTCGGTGAACGGATAAAAATTTTGGTTGACATGAAGATTCTGTTGTGAAGTAGACATGGGTTAGATAAAATAACTAGATCAATATTACCAAAAAGAAATTTTTGGATAATTTATGTAGCCACTTTTGCTGGGCATGGAGATATTTGGAGCAGTAGACTGTAATTTATTTCTGGGTTCTAAGAGATAAAATAACCTCCCAGTTTTCTTTCTTTAGTTGTATGACTATGTGTCAACATTGTTTAAAATGTTGAACCATTGCCCTGGTTAGGAATGCTACAAAGTGACATATATCCAATCTTAATTAGGCCTTCACTGTGTCCAGGAATCCTGTATCTACCACAAGTGGCCTCTTATCTCTTTATGCAGAAATTGATTTTCAAAACTATTTTCAGCCTCCTATGCCGATGCCTCTCAAACGTGGCTCCACCTTACATTCACACGGGAAGGAAACTTATAAATCCCAATGCTCAGGACACAACACAGATTAATAAAATGTGTAACTCTGAGAATGATAACTAGTCATCAGTGGTTTTTAAAACTCTTGATTCCAATGTATAGTCAAGGTAAAGAACTACTGCCCAAAGCCACAGTGTTCTCTCCAAGAAGATCATTTTGCTTTTTTAAAGAACGAGAAACAGCCAAACCCTAGAAACTTTCACAATCCTTTGTCAATCCGTCCCAAATTGTTCTCACTCCATTATTCCCCCTTCTTCACTTCCTGTGGAGTGAGGTCTGTTTACCTTCAGAAGAGCAAAACTTAGTTCTGCATCCTGGATCTTGATTCCAGCACTTTATGCCTGTTTTGAGTCCTTCGTACAATTAACTCCTCACTCATTTGTGATTTTTATTAATCATTTACCTATTATTTATTGCGATCAAATTCTCTCCTATCTAAAATTTAAAGAATACTTTTTAAAAAGTCAGTGAAGGGATGGACTGGAGATTAATATTTTGCCCAAGAGCAAAAAAGCATATTGAGAAGAATAACTGCTTTGAGGCGCCTGGGTAGCTCACTAGGTTAAGCGTCTGCCGTTGACTCGTGTCATGATCCCAGGGTCTTGAAATCGAACCCTTTGTCAGGCTCCCTGCTTAGTGGGGAATCTGCTTCTCTCTCTTCCTCCCAGTTTGTGCATGCTCTGTCACTCCCACACTGTTAAATAAAAAAATCTTTTTTTTTTATTTTTTTTTAAAGAACCTTTGTTTGTTTTAGTGCTGGTTTAAGACTGTGGATAAAATACTTCCCTTAAACAATTTTATGCTGTCCTGTTCTCATGTATTAAATTTCGCTGCCTACTTGTACAGAAAAGCACAAGATAAACAAACAAACATAATAAACAAACAAAATAAGTAATAAAAAATAGGGTCCTAGGTTGGTGGATTACTGAAGCTTTCACCTAAATATATTTACACACACACACACACACACAAACATACGTAGGCACATACGTAATACATATGTAATGGTAATGGTAATAGTGAACTGAGAGTCAGCTCAGAATCAAAATACGGCAAAGAAAAATTCCAAGACTCCACGAGAGTCAGTGCTACTCTCAAATTACTTTTAAGAAAGAATGTGTTATTTTATATTTAAACAGTAGCAACTACACACCTACATCATATGGCTATATCAATCAAGTTATACCAGTTGAATAGGTGTAGAAAGGCCTTTCCCTACTGTTTAATCTGCTTTTCTGTTTACCCTTGAATTGACCATCTCTACTAAATGTCTTAGACTTTCAGCTTTCCTCTTCTGAATTCCATCCATTCATATTTCTTCCACTGGATTCCTGACTTCTCCCTGTTGTCCTACAGGAGTACCTTATTAGTCTTCTTCATCTAGATCAGTCATCTTCAAAACTTTTGCTCAACTCCCACAAATATTGTTGGATATAAATGTATGTATGCTGTTGCAGAATATTAATTTAATGTCTATATTTTATCATATTATAAATGATCTAATTTCTAACATATTATTATAACTTATTGTTATATAAGCTTTTTATTATGCAAAAAGCAGGCTATATGACTGTAAAATGATAGAAAATGATGAAAAGCAAAAATAAGAATTGAAACATTATATTCGTACCTTCTTGATCATAACATTGTTAAAAAATGGCATATTTTTATGTATCATATATATATATATGCATTTTTTAACCCAAACATTACCACATAATATAGCAATTGATAGACTGTTTTTCTCAGTTAAAACTTTATCTTTCCTAGTAAATAGATTTTTATCTCATGTAAGGCCCAACTTCATAAATAAATTTCCCCCCAAATTTCCTTTATCAGATTTGTTAGATTTGCCTATTAAAAAACACACTTTATGTGGGTATGGTGCCCTTCTAAAGTCATTTTAACATTAGATTCATTTAACATCAGACATTTTTCACGTCTTGGGTTATTCAACAAACTCATGCCAAGTATCCTCCTAAATGTCTAATCTTCTGGATTTATGTGGTTGCTTTTTATGTGGTATCATTTAAATTATCTGTTACTTGTATTTAGATTTAAAGGTGTGATAGATTCAAGTTAAACATACTTGGGTAGAATACAACTTAATTGCTAGATAGATTCGAGTTAAACGTACTTGGGTAGAATACATCCTAATTGCTATTAGGCAACATTTCAGGAGACTCAGAACATCTAGATGACTCTCTATTAATAACCCTAATATTCACCACTGTCTTAGGGTGGTGATGGGTTTGTGGTTTGTTTCTCCTCCCTTGAGACTAGAGGATAATCTTGATGGTTCACTTTGTATTTACTTTACAAAGTATATATAACAATATCTATACTATATATAACATTACAATGTATACTTTGACAAGATACATATAACTAGTTTCACTCCAACTGTTTATCCTGGCATGTCAACAATTTCATTAAGGACTAGAAAAACAATGGTTTTCAATTCTGGCATTAGTTCTACAATATTCCTTTGGAGTCTATAAAATAGAGCTTCCCCTCATCAACAGCTTTCCCAGTTCTTATCCAGTTACTCTGAAAAAAGTGCCTAAATGAAAGGCAAAAAAAAGAAAAAAAAAAAGCTTCACATGGCTATTATGCTAAGTGTAATAAGTCAATCAGAGAAAGACAATTATTACATGATCTCACTGATAGGAGGAATTTGAGAAACAAAGCAGAGGATCATAGGGGAAGGGAGTAGAAAAAGGAAACAAGATGAAAGCAGGCAGGGAGACAAACCATAAGAGACTCTTAATCTCAGGAAACAAACTGAAGTTTGATGGAGAGTGAAGGAGGCTGGGAGGGATACGGTGACTGCGAGATGGACACTGGGGAGGCTATGTGCTATGGCGAGTGCTGTGAATTGTGTTAAGATTGATGATTCACAGACCTGTACCCCTGAAACAAATAATACACTATATGTTAATTTTTTTAAAAAAGGAAATAAAAAAATACTTCCATTAAAAAAAAAAAAGCCTCACATACTTGTTTTTAGTTACGGTATTTGAAAGAAAAGTGATGGCTTATCAATGACATTGAGTGGTGAACATTTTCTTCTAGATTTTCTTTTTTGAGTCTCTTTCTGTATGCATGAATTTTCTTGATTCATTGTATTTGAAATGAGCAACATCATTATTTTAGAGGCACACGGTGGCTTCATTTTCACCAGGGCAGGCTCCTGCGGGCTAGTTCTTAATCCTGCTGATGGGATCCTAATGATTGTTTGGAAACTTCTTTGCTTTCTGATACGAAAAAGATATCTGTGGTTTACTCTGTACCTTTTCTGACTCAGACGTACAGTCATTTCCCCAAAAAGAGTCTTGATTCTTTTATGAAGAAATGATATTTAAGATCAAAATCTAGGTTCTAGAGGAACTTACTGCTCCTGGATTGGTATTGATAGTAGGTCATGTCAGTGGACAGGGTTAGAGGATGTGCTTGAAATATTTTTCTTTTAATTCTTTTTATTTCAATTATTTTTTTTAAGATTTTATTTATTTATTTGACAGAGAGAGATCACAAGTAGGCGGAGATGCGGGGTGGAGGTGATGAAAAGCAAAAGCTGAGCAGAGAGCCCGATGTGGGGCTCAATCCCAGAACCCTGGGATCATGACCTGAGCTGAAGGCAGAGGTTTAAACCACTGAGCCACCCAGGTGCCCCTATTTAAATTCTTTTTAATACTACTGTGTATCTATATATAGTTAAAGTTTTAGTTTGTGTTTTGCCTTTCATACTGAAAATCTTAATCCCTCAAATGTGTAATTACAGATTTGCTAAAATCTATAATATAAAGAAAATTTCCTAAGGACAATATCAATATTATTGCAGAAAATAAAATTTTGGAGTGAAGATTACAAAGTTTTATTAGTTTCCTTTACCTTTAGAATATATTCATTACACTAAGTTTATACAGTCAAACTGTGTTTTGTAATCATTTATGATAAATTTTTTCTCTGAGTGCTTTTTTTAAAAACTGGCCAGATACAATGCTTATTCATTTATTCAACTTATTTTTAATTTTAGAAGTTTGTAAATTGTTTCATTTTTTGAAGATATAATGAATTTTTATTACTCAAACGTAAAAACTACTTAGGTGGTTTTATTATACAAGAATCTCTGCTCCTGTAGGTAGTAATCCTCTGTTTCATATTTATCCTTCTATTTTTTTTCAAATGAAAAAATGTGTTTGAGCCTGCGATCAAACACATTTTTTCATTTGAACAAACTGAGGGTTGCTGGGGGGAGGGGGTTTGGGAGAAGGGGGTGGGATTATGGACATTGGGGAGGGTATGTGCTTTGGTGAGTGCTGTGAAGTGTGTAAACCTGGTGATTCACAGACCTGTACCCCTGGGGATAAAAATATATGTTTATAAAAAATAAAAAGTTAAAAAAAAATTTTTAAACAAATAAATAAATAAAATCTTTAAAAAAAAATGTGTTTGTGTGTGTAAGTAAATATATTCCTTAAATCCTTCATTTATTATGAAAAGTCAGGATACTATTTACATCCTTTGCACCTTACTTTTAAAAACTGTGATCTCTACGTTTGTATCATTAGGGTAAATACCCAGTAGTGCAATTGCTGGATCATAGGGCAGTTCTATTTTCAACATTTTGAGGAACCTCCAAAGGTAGTGATCCGAAGGAGCACATGCACCCGAATGTTTATAGCAGCAATATCCACAACAGCCAAACTATGGAAAGAACCTAGATGTCCATCAACAGATGAATGGATAGAGAAGAGGTGGTATATATACACAATGGAATACTATGCAGCCATCAAAAGAAATGAAATCTTGCCATTTGCGACAACATGGATGGAACTAGAGTGTGTCATGCTTAGCGAAATAAGTCAAGTGAAGAAAGACAACTATCATATGATCTCCCTGATATGAGGAAGTGGTGATGCAACATGGGGGGTTAAGGGGGTAGGAGAAGAATCAATGAAACAGATGGGATTGGGAGGGAGACAAACCATAAGTGACTCTTAATCTCACAAAACAAACTGAGGGTTGCTGGGGGGAGGGGGGTTGGGAGAAGGCGGGTGGGGTTATGGACATTGGGGAGGGTATGTGCTATGGTGAGTGCTGTGAAGTGTGTAAACCTGGCGATTCACAGACTTGTACCCCTGGGGATGAAAATACATGTTTATAAAAAATAAAAAATTAAAAAAAAAAAACCTGTGATCTCAAAGATAGCAGTTCACTGAGTTCTTATTTCTTTTTAAGGCAGCATAGCATACGCTTGTATAGTTAAGCATTTAACTAATTGCTTCATTTTGGACGCTTAGATTTTTTCCAATATTTTATTCTTAGAAATAATATTATAATAACTCTGTACATATATCCATGAATTGTTACTGAAGTGAACACTTCAGCACTGTGCAAATTTACTTTCTTGTACTACATATACATTTTACATTAACCAGTTGTATCACTTTTTACCCTTCTCAACTTACCTTTACAAAGTGTTGTTGATTTAACAATAACTTAGTTGTTAGATCAGAGGATATTGCAGTTGAACATCTTTGAACTGGACAATGTATTAAAATCACTAGTAAGGAATACGGTAAAAATGGGATTTACGAGTTAGGGGAAGAAGGGGAGAGTACGGGTTAGTTTTTATAAGGTATAGTTGCATCGTATTCGGCAGGATCTTACTATTGTTATTACTGTTCTATACATTGTAAATGGCATTGCTGACGAGAATGGGTGCTTACCACCCAGAGAGGTGATCCCTGATTTGCTCTACATTCCATTTCACCCCACTACGATCTCCTCTCCATACTAGAGATCTGGAAACGTGCAAACTACATTTATCAAACACTCTTACTAACAAGAGTCCCATTCAGTTCTGTCAGTGGGAGGCACAGGAAAGACAAGTGAAAGCAGAGAAAAGAAAACATTATTCCCCCCCACCACCTTTTTTTTTTTTTTCTAGCAGTGCTTTTGTCGTTATGAATAGTGACAAGCAAATGCAGACTTCCGCGTCTCCCCTCCAGAAGCAAGTTTCCAGCAGTGGTGAAGGCTATCAGGCCTTCAGCAAGCAGTCTCAGGCGGAGGACCACCTTGGGCTTCATGTCCAGTAGCACCCCCCGCAGGTACCGCAGGTAGGGCGGCAGCCGCAGAGCAGCTGCGGCGGTGGGGAAGGGCCCGCTGTTGGTTCCTGCACGGAACGCAGAGGTGCAGGCTCTCAGTTTGGGAGCTGGTTGTGTTTCAAACATCAACAGAAGAAGGGGCTTTCACTCTATGTCCCTTGGGTCCATGTACTGTTATCACACTCCTAAAGTTACTTATTTGGAAGTATCTCACCTTTTCCCTTTTTTTCTTCTCTAACGTTTCCAACATTTTAAAAATAATTCCCTGCATTACGTTTTCCTCCTTTGAAAAATCTGGAGAGGCTTCTATTTTCCTTTCTGGACACAAAATGACATATATTAAAATTTATACTCTAGTCTTTTTATTCATATTTGCCTAGTGCCTATTTGCCCATATTTAAATTTTCAGTCTCCGTGTCTCCATGATGGACCACAAATTTCTAGAGTTTTAGTTTATTTTGTGACACAATTAACAGTCTCTTTATTTAATGTTTACATTTAGCCTATTTAAATACATTTAAAGTTTCTGATTATGTTAGGAATAACCTGCCATCTTGTTTCTGTCTTACATTTAAGATATTTTATTTTATCCTTCTTTGGTTTTCCTTTTCTGCTTCCCACTGGTTTGGATAATGTCTGGGGCTTCACACGTTGTACCTTTTCAAAATTTTCTTCTTAGCTTTGTTGTCTCTTTCATTTCTACTGTTGCCTTTACATCACGACTGTTTCGTTTTTATTAACATTATGGGTGATGAAGTACAAGGTAAACTTAATTTCCAAAACCGGGTTTTGATCTCAAAGATTTATTGCAGGGATTTTGATACAGCTGAATTTTATGCTTGGTGTAGAAGTTAGGGACCCTTGCACAGCAATATATGTAATAAATAAAATATGAATTATAATTTAATGGTGTTTTATTAAATGTGTCATTCATTTAGTTACCCAGGACCTGTTTCCTAAACTATCAGTGTAGAATAAAACCCATTACCTGGTACAGATATTTGGAAATTAATGATATTGTACTATCATACGTGCCTGGCAAATGGTAGACATTAGAGAAATGATAGCAACAATAATTTGTACTAACAATAGACCACAGGTTATAGTTTTGTTTTGGTTTGATTTTGGTTTTCGTAGCTACTGACTTTTTCCACATAATTTAGGAGTTTTCAGCATCACAGAATAAATCCTCACTGAAGGGACTTTTCAGCATCACAGAATAAATCCTCACTGAAGAATGGGCAGCATTCTTCCCTGTTTTTGATTCACTTGGAATGAACTGGAAGATTAAAAATGCAATGTGCAAATTATATGCTCCAATGTAAATCTGGAAAATAAAGTTATTGGGCACATAGAATCCTGTAGGTGCCTTTTTTTTTTTTTCTTCCAGCCAATGATATTTGGTTATGAATGGATATTCTGCTTTCATAAATGTTTAAAGGGATCTGTTTATTTGATAGTAATTTGTTCTTGAAACAGGCTTGCATTTATCACACTGTGGGCCCCTTTTTCTTATGATGCCTTTCATGGCATGCATATTTTTGGAATCCCTGTTCTGAAGTACAAGATAAACAAAATATCATCCAAGACATATAGTGCTTTACATAAACAGCATAAATCTCTTGTGTTCTCCCATAAATATCCCTATGTGACTGGATCTTGGGATTTCCTAGAGCAAAGTGTGCTTTTGTAATTGATGTTCTTCAGCTAACATCATTAATCAAATGAGTTTATGAGCAAAAAATCTTAAATGCCCATTGATATTTTTCTCTGAGTTGGTAGATTGGGAAGCAGGCTTCAACATACAGACCTGCTAGGTTGTTCGAAGTTTTCCAAGGGAATCTTGCTCCCTTCCCTTCCTGTTCCACTCATCCACCCACACCAAACCTTAATCTTCCTCCTCAAATAGTTCTTCTCAAGATGGAAAAAAAAAAAGTCCATTTCACAAATATATTCTTTAAATTTATAGGGTATTTCCAACTGTGACAGTGAAGAAGAGAACTGAAAGTCCTTACTGGAGATAGTGGTTTGTGTATGAGCACTGCAATTAAAACCCCTTCCTCGAGGCACCTGGGTGGCTCTGTTGTTAAGCATTTGGCTTTGGCTCAGGTTATGATCCCAGGGTCCTGAGATTGCGCCCCATAGCAGGCTCTTAAGTCAGTGGGAAGCGTGCTTCTCCCTCTCCCATTACTCACCTTGTGTTCCTGGTCTTGCTGTCTGTCAAATAAATAAATTACACCTTTTAAACAAACAAACAAACAAACAAACTCCCTGCCTATAAATCTTACTTTCACACCTCACTAGCTGTATATTCCTGGACAAATTAAGTATACTATTTTTTGGCATTTCGCATCTATAAAAAATGAGAATAATATTAACTCATTTAACAGGATTATTTTAAAGCTCAAATAATGTCACTTATATAATGTTCTTTGTTTTGAGTGAACTCAATTTGGCTCCTGTATTTTTGACTGGCAGTATTTCAATGTGATTAGAAGAACCCAAATGTGTACTGAAAATGAGAAGAAAAATAAAAATTGGGAAGGGGAAGAAAACAAACAATTGTGTATATGGGCAATGCTGAATAATGACTGGTAATTCATTGAATTAGTATTAATCACCTAAACTTTTTTCTATTTCATATGTATTTTTAGATGCACAAATAAAATGTAATCGTTATATAGAAGTAAAAAAAAATCAAGAAAACAAATAGAAATTAAAACATTTCCAGGAATGACAACGACAGAAATTTTGATGAAATCTCTTAGTCCTATTAGTCCTTTTAGTCCTATTTAGTCCTATTCATTTTCAGAAGAATATATTTTGTGTAAATGAATTATCAAGATGGATCACACTATTCTCTATTCTGAATAGGATCTATCATTTGTAATCCATGAAAGTATTTCCATACCACTAAATCTTAATACATGTATATCATAATATTTAATGACTTCAGATTATATCAGTATTGACAATTTTATATGAATGATTGCCCATGACTCTGTTTTGTTGTTTTTTTTTTTTTTTGGATATTTAAGTTATTTCCACTTTTGTGTTACATATCATAGGAAGCTCATTGACAGGCTACACTGAGGGCTACCATGGCACCAAAAAGAAGTAAAGGTGAGGCAACGTGGATTACGGGAATTTGGCTTATTTACATAGGAGAGATGATGCCAGTGGGAGAAATGACAAGCGTGCAGGCTCTGTGTGTTCAACATGTGGTTGATCTTCATTATTTATAGCTTCCCCATCTGCAAATCTGACTACTTTCCCAAGTCTATTTTGTAACCCCCAAACCTATATTCATGGTGCTTTCACAGGCATTTCTACACATGCAGAAAGGCAAAAAACTTGAGCCAACTGACTTTCACATTCCCACCTGAGGTCAAGCAAGGCAACCCTCTGCCTTCTGTTTCAGGTCTTTGACTGTAAACAAGTGTCCTTTTCCATCTTTTTAGTGCCACGATTTTCACATTTTTGCGCTTTTTGTTGGTGCTTTTTCTATTTAAAATGTCCCCCTCTGCCTTCTGTTTCAGGTCTTTTACTGTAAACAAGTGTCTTTTTCCATATTTTTAGTGCCACAATTTTCACATTTTTGTGCTTTTTGCTGGTGCTTTTTCTATTTAAAATGTCCCCGAAGTATAATGCTGAAAGGCTGCCTCGTGCTCCTTAGTGCAAGAAGGCTGTCCTATGCCTTGTGCAAATCTTAGACAAGCTTCTTTCAGGTTTGAGTTACAGTTCTGTTAGCCATGAACACAATGCTAGCAAACCAAAAATATTTATCGAATAAGGTATCTTCAAAAAGAAATACACATAAAAGTTTGTTTTAATCAGTTGATAAAAATGTGATCAGAGGCTTGCAGGAACCAAACCCTGTATTTCCCCATTATATATGAGCAGTCACTTAGTGTATGTGACCACTTTATAGAACTAATGATACTGAACACTTGGGATTGACTCTATTTCTATCCAAGCTATCCCCTATATGATTTCTCTCTTTATCCTCTATTGAAAGAGTTCTGACATGCTTCTTAGTGTCTGCTTCAAAATAAAGTTTGTAAGATTTTGCTTTGAAAAGCTCATGATCACTATTTAATTAATTTGCTTTTATTATAATATCATTAGTAGGAAGATAGAGTTTTATAACCAAAGTAACAAGGATCATTGCCTACCCCATTTAATCGTGCCTCCCATCCTATTGTGCCCTGTTACATAAACTCACCTATGTATTCTTTTATCTGCATATCTGCATATCTCATTTGTATTTTGACATATCTTTCTATCTCAGATAATTTATCCTAAATCCACAAATCTAATACACTATCCTTCTATCAACATTACATATGGTATTTTGAAACTTTACACATATTTGGTGATATGCTGACATAATGAATCCTTCTTTCCCAATGTAGGAGGAAACCCACATTCTAGGCAGTCCCTGCACACCAGGATACAGGCATATGTTCTAGGATGTGCTAACAGGTGTGACTCAATAAGACTTTAGTTCGAAATAAGCAATTCAAAAAACTATGCTCTATGGATCTTGCACATTTACTTCCATGTCTTATGGCAGAAACGTTGGATGTTTGGTGGTTGCAGTTATAAGGCCAATGGCAGCACTTTATTCATGGCTGTGATACCAGGTTCCTGGTGCAAAAGCTGTTCAGCATGTGCAGACAGTAGGGATTTATTTATGGTTCACTCAAGCGGTAGATTTATTCTTAAACCAAATCTAGGGTCTGGTCTTGGGCTGTGGTCTGGATGATTTGCTTTAAAATTGGCTTGACAGTCCTCTTATCGAACCTGTGAATTGGCATATATCATTTTATTACGTTGCATATGTGTAAAATCAGTTGAGATCATCTTCTTATAACATGAGAGCCTTGACTCATAGATATTTCTTTTAAAATCCTGCTGCGACATGTCATTATAAACTTAGTGGTTTAAACAACACAAGTTTATCTCACAGCTCTGCAGGTTAAGTCTGCCACAAGGTCTCAAAAGCTAAGCTCAAGGTGTTGGCAGGGCTGCATTCCCTTATGAAGGCTTTAGGGGGGAAAACAATGTCCTTGCTCACTTACACTGTGTACAGGATTCATTTCCTTGTGATTATAAGACTTAAGTCCCTTTTTCCCTTCTAGCTGTCAGCTGAAGCACATTTGTAGCTCCTAAATGTTGCCCATATTCCCTGGCTTGTGCCTCCTTTCTGTCATCTCAAAGCCAGCAGTAAACAACTGAATCTCTCTTACTCTTTAAATCTCACCTGCCTCTTCTCCCATTATCAAAGTTGAAGGATGCAAGGTTGATATACAAATGTCTATTGTTTTCTTATAAAACAGCAATGCACAAATGGAATTTAAAAACACAATAATATTTATATTAACTACGTAGGCATGAAGAAAACAAAATATGTACAAGAGATTTACAAAACTCTTATGAAAGAATATAAAGAAGATCTAAATAAATGGAGAGCCATTCCATGTTCATGGATAGGAAAACTCAATATTGTCAAGATGTCAGTTCTTCCCAACTTGAATCTAGAAATTCAGCAATCCCAATTATATTCTCAGGAAGTTATTTTGAAGATATTGAAAAACTAATTCTAAAGTTTATATGTAAAGGCAGAAACCAAGAATAACCAACACAACCTTGAAGTCAGAAGACTGATGTTAATCAACTTCAAGATGACCACTAAGCTTGGGTCATCAAAACAATGTTGTGTTAGCAAAAGAATAGACAAATAGATCAGTGGAACAAAGTACACAGCACAGAAAGAGATCTACACAAATACAGTCAACTGATCTTTGATAATGGAGCACAATCTAATTCACATAGAAAGGACAGTCTTTTCTACAAATGGTGCTGGAACAACTGAACATCCACATTCTTCTTCATCATCATCATAATCAACATCATCATCTAGACGCAAACCTTAAACTTTTAAAAGGACAAAAAAAAGGGGGGGGACACAAAATGGATCAAAGAACTCAATGTAAAATTCAGAACAATAAAATTCCTAGAAAATAACTTATAATACAGGTGATCATGAATGTGATGACTTTGAAACAACATTAAAAGCATAGTCCATGCAAGAAAAAACATCATGAAGTTTGACTTCATTAAAATTTTAAAAATTATCTGCAGGAGACACTTTTAAGACAGTCAAAAGTCAAACCACAGACTGGGAGAAAGTCTTTACAAAACACATATCTGATAAAGGACGATTATCCAAAATATAAAAAAATAAAATTAAAATTCTATGATAGAAAACAAACAATCCAATGGAAACATGGGCTTGAGCTCTTAAGACATATCACCACAGAAGATATACAGATGGCAAATAAACACATGAGAAGATGCCCATCTTCATATACCTTCAGGGAAATGCAAATTTAAAAAAAAGAAAATACCAATACACACCTATATAAATGGCTAAAATGCAAAAGACTAAAAACACCAATCAGTAGAAAGTATGAAGTGACAGGAATTTTCATTCATTGCTGGTTTGAAGAGTACAGTCACTTCAGAAGAAGCAGTTTCCTATAAAACTAAAAATATCCTCAGACAATCCAGCAATTATGCTCCTTGGTATTTACCCAAATGAGTGGAAAACGTATGCCTACACAAAAACCTGCACAGAGATATAAATAGGAGTTTTAGTCATGATTTCCAAAACTTGAAAGAAGCCAAGAAATCCTTCAAAAGATGAATGAATGAATAAATAAACTGTGGGGCATCCACACAATGGAATATTACTCACTGATAAAAAAGAACTGAGCTAACATGCCATGAAAAGACATGGAGGAAAAATGCATATTACTAGGCAAAAGAAGCCATCTGAAAAGGCTGCAGACTATATGATTCCTAATTACGTGTCATTCTGGAAAAAGCAAAGGTAAGGGGAAAATAACAATCAGGTATCGCCAGAGGTTCAAGAAAGGTGGATGAACAGGTGGGGCATAGAAGACTTTAAGAGCAATGAAAATACATTGTATGATACTACAATGAAAGATACATGTGGTTACACAGTTCTCTTACGTATGGAATGTACAACAAAAGTCAGCCTTAATGTCAACTACAGACTATTGTTAATTGAAAAAAACCTTAAGGTAAGTTATATAAATACTAAAGTGTAGATCCAAACAGAAATGAAACTCTATAAACTTCAGGAAAGAATTCATTTGGGGAGCGATGTTGTGATTTTTGAAAATACTATAAATTCGAAGAACCAAAAGCAGATAGCAAGGAGGAGACCTGGAGTGTGGATCTGAAGCTTGACCACATGTCTTAGATGAAGTTCCAACAGAAGACGGTCAAAAGGGAGAAAACCAATATTGAAGACAGCTGCTGAGAGTCTAAATTATTGTATCTTTAGCTCACGATTGAACTCACATAGATAGGGGATGAAGATACACAGAAACTGCAAAACATCAAGAAGAAAGAAAAAAATATGAAAAGCTGTCAGTGAAAAAATGGATTATCTATAAAGAAATTATTCTTGGGCAAAAAAAGAAAATCAGAATTCTCTTCAGTAACAACTACATTATAGAGGAAAATAAATTAAAATCTTAATCACTGCGAGAAATCTCAACTTTGATTTTTATATCAAATAACATTAATATATGGGTAAAATATATATATTTTTATACCTATAAAGACTACAGGAACTTACCATTTTTCTTCAGCAAAGCAAATACTAAAGGTTATACTTTAACAATAACAGCAACAACAACAAGAAAACAATAGAAAGCACTTGCAAGAAACTTCAGGTATTTTTATGTCAGAGATTCAGTCTAAAAGCTCAAGGAAAAACTGGGATTGGTGGGACCTATGGTTCATGAAAAATTACTGTAAGTGGGGGAGATGGGACAATAAATTATACCCAGTACACAGAAATCAGTTCTTTTATGTATCAATGACATTGTTCTATAGATTTATTTATATTTTTTTAAGATTTTATTTATTTATTTGACAGAGAGAGATTACAAGTAGGCAGAGAGGCAGGCAGAGAGAGAGAGAGGAGGAAGCAGGCTCCCTGCTGAGCAGAGATCCCGATGTGGGACTCGATCCCAGGACCCTGAGATCATGACCTGAGCCGAAGGCAGCGGCTTAACCCACTGAGCCACCCAGGCGCCCTATAGATTTTTTTAATTCAGCATTTTTTCCAAAACCTCTTGTTTGAGTTCTTAATTGTGCCAGTTGTAAATGACTACCTCTTTACTTGCAGAGATAAAATAAAAACCATCCTGTATTTTCCAAACTAACTCCATTAAAATTCTATCTGTTAAGGTTTAATAAATCTAAAACCATTCCAGCAGTTCCAGAAGCACTTTCTCATCCTAGAAATAATTTACATACTGGGTCATACCTGAAGTTCCAGAAATCATTTACATACTGGGTCATACCATTGTCCATTAGTATCTTTCTAAGTAGTATTATCTTAAATTAGAGGTTCTTTTCAAAGTGTGAAAGTACCTTAATTAAGCTGTTATTTTTTAAAATGTATGTGTATTTCTTTCTTCCTTGAAAACTAATTCATAGCAACATTTTCTTCTAGTTAGACTATGCTGATTTTTTTTCTAGCCCTTTTCCCCCATATACTTACTTCAACGTGGATAAAATTACATTCTTCCCCTGGGCTTTTCAGCCTTTAAATATTAGTGGACAGCTCTCATTTATAGTTCTCATTTAGCTAAGCCACACCCATTGTGGGTTTTCAATCTTTGTCCATAATAAATCAATCCCTCTGGCCTTAGTCAGAAAACCGAATAAAATGGTGTATCACCTGCTTTCTAGTCTGATGGTTTTTCTTACTGAGTTCAGAATAGCCACTCTCAGTACAAAATTGCAGGTTTTTACTTCAAAAACTTACCACTGGCTGCAAAGGACAAGATAGTGTAACAGCATTTCAGAAAGACCCATAGTAAGTGACATTTCTGCAAATCATTGCCTGACCTAATAAGCAAATCAGTTCTTGGTAGGTAAAGTGGACTCAGAGGGAAGGTTGCAGTGAACAACTGTTTCACAGTTTTGTACTACCTGGTAAAATAATCCATTTTAACACTAACGAATGGCTTATCTTTTTGTTAAAGCTTATTCAATTTCTTTAGAGGAAATACTCTATTTTATTACAGTGAAATTGCAGATAAAAAAAAAGAAATTGAAGGCTTTAGGGAATCAGTATATTCAAAATTTTATTTGTAAACATATCATGTAGAGTTTCTTGTTTCAAAATCAAAGGGTTTCCATACTTTCACTGCACACAAAAATATATAAATTTTCAGGAATTCAGGATTTTGTTGTTGGATTTAGAATAAAATATTTCTTGGGCATCTGGATGGCTCAGTTGATTAAATGTCTGCATTTGGCTCAGGTCAGCCCCCTCCTTGGCTCCCTGCTCAGCGGAGAGCCTGCTTCTCCCTCTCTTCCCCACTTATGCTCTCTCTCACTAGCTCTTTTGCTATCTCTGTTTCTCTCTCTCAAATAATTACATAAAATCCTAAAAAAATAGAATAGAATGTTTCTCCCTTAGGCAGACAAGAAGGTGGGGGAGATTGTTATCTTCTAACATTTAACCTGTGCTCTATCGCTTCTTGACTCCAGTGAATCTCTTAATATGGTCTACCCCATACCCTCAAAAACTCCTTTCCCAAGACAACAGCTTCCCATAAAAGAAGTGTTTTTCCATCTCACTTCTCCATCTCACTTTTTCCCTTCTCACCATATTACTTATTTATTTAGTCTACTATTTACAGGTAGAGTCCACATTTTCTCTCCAGTTGACATGTGAGGTTTTATTTTAATACTATTTCCTCCCCCACACTTATTTCAACCTGGCTAAATTTATACTCTGCCCCTGGGCTGCTTAACCTTTAAATATTAGTGAATAGCTATCATTTATAGTTCTCTAAGCCACACCTATTAGAGTTAGTTACAATCTTTGTCCATCATTCCCTCTGTACTT
Source organism: Mustela nivalis (assembly GCF_964662115.1). NCBI lineage: Eukaryota > Metazoa > Chordata > Mammalia > Carnivora > Mustelidae > Mustela > Mustela nivalis. The sequence continues at coordinate 88,016,062 of NC_139029.1, read as the reverse complement.
AGAAAGCTGAATAAAATAGTTTATCACCTGCTTTTTTTCTTACTGAGATCAGAATAGCAATTGTCAGTACAAAATTGCAGACCCACTACACAAACTTACACTGGCTGCAATGACATGATAGTGTAACCACCACAAAAAGACCTTAATAGGAAGACCCTCTCCTTGGGAGCTACTGTTCTCGGGACCAGTACTGAGTGGAATAAGCCAGAGCAGATAGGATAAACAAAGGATAATTGACATTAGGGACCAGAGGTATTTTTCTCTGCTCTTCTCCTCCACTTTGTGTACCCATTTATTCCCATTCTGGGAAGGTCTCTGTTACCTGGACCACAAACTGAAAGGGCAGATTGAGTTGACCCTGATTTTAGTCATAGCATTTTCCTTGTTTGGAAATGCCAGTCAGATAAAGGTTTAATCATGGCTTTCTGTCTCAACAACAATGATTGTTAGCAAGAAACAAAGGACTTTTACTTCAGGAAGCAAGTGTTAAAAATCAAGGGACCTGATGTTGAGTCCAGGCTTTGCCTTTTGCTTATGAGAGCCTCTGTATGTAAATCACTTTTTGCCTGGATTTCAGATTTTATTTATTTATTTATTTTTGTTCTACATCGTAAGTCCCAATTTATTGATCAGGGACGTTACAGGAGTGAGAAAGAGGAGGGTAATGGTGTAATTTCAAGTGGATATGTGCCCTACGTGTTAGGTGTATACAGAACAGAGAAAATATCATGAAGAGGTATGAATAAATTTAGGAACACTATTAAAATTCTACTAGTTTAAAAAAATCTTTAAATGTTTTTTAAGTCATCAGAAATTGAATTACAAGTTTTCAGGGCACCTGGTTGGCTTAGTGGGTTGAGCCTCTGCCTTCGGCTCAGGTCATGATCTCAGGGTCCTGGGATCGAGCCCCGCATCGGGCTCTCTGCTCAGCGGGAAGCCTGCTTTCTCCTCTCTCTCTCTGCTTACCTCTCTGCCTACTTGTGATCTCTGTCTGTCAAATACATAAATAAAAAATCTTAAAAAAAAAGAAATTACAAGTTTTCTGTTTGATGTTTTAAAATAAAAGAATTTTATGTTCAAAAATTTTGAAACCTTCACACTATTCAACTTAGCTCTTTCCTGTATAAAATTACCTGTTTCATTGATACTCAGTAAACTGATTATTTTAGCCCAATTCATATGAGTTGAATTCACCCATGACACCATTAAAACAAATCCAGTTTTTATTCTAGGTCTCATTATATTTTCAAAAAATGCATCATCATTTTCATTTCTTTTTCACCTTTATCCAGGGAAGTATATAATAAAAGTCTTACCTATTGATTAATCTTTAATACATAATTTTTCCTTTATGAGACTACCTAGAATTCTCTTTTCCTCTGCTTGAAGCATTTTTTCCATAATGGCAATGAATTGGTATCTAAGTGTCAGGTCCCTAAGGTCTATACTGGTATGACATCCAAACACTCGATTTTTAAGTAAGTTCTAATGCAGGCAACATGTACTCTATCCCTGGGCAACACTATTCTTTCAATAGCAGTTACATTAACAATTACCACAGGGCATCTAAGTGGATGCTGTGCAGTAAATAGAAGAGGGATGGACCACAGCAAGCAAGGTTTGAAAGTGAAATTGGATTAAAAGTCTTTGAAAAATCACTTTTAAGACTGAGGCATCATGTTCATGATGCCAGCATAGCATACCAACTTTTCCAGGTTCTAGAGATCCCAGATAAGGTGTTTGGTAGGAATTTTGTCCAAAACTCTGGGAAAAAACGTCATTTTAAGATGTCTTTTCCTTAGTGATTCATTAATGAATTAAAAAATAATAATCATATACTTTCTACTCTTTTGGCAATAGTAATCCCCTTATTTCTATATTTAGCAATGGTGTATGTGTGTGTGTATGTGTGTACAACTACTGTGCACCTATCACTATGCCAGGCATCATTATGACACCTTAACATAGGTCATTATATCGTGTCTTCTTATCTTCGAGGAATTTATAACATAGTTGGGAAAATAAGTCTTATTATGGAATGTTGGTTGCTAAATGCATTAATGTACTGTGAAACTAACAAAGCTACCAAGGGCGCCAAATTTACTCTAAAAAATGACATTACATTACCTTGAATGATGTGACTCAGGGTATTCTACAAAGAGAAAAACTTTAAGTCTGGTTAAACTTTTTAAGCCAGAAAAATAATGAATAACCTCAAAAATTAATCTTCTATTTACCATATTTCTAAGAAAAAAATTAATTGAGAAACTTCTTTGATTAGAAATTATTTTTCAGGGCGCCTGGGTGGCTCAGTGCATTAAGCCTCTGCCTTCGGCTCAGGTCATGATCCCTGGGTCCTGGGATTGAGCCCCGCATCGGGCTTTCTGCTCAGCGGGGAGCCTGCTTCCTCCTCTCTCTCTGTCTGCCTCTCTGCCTACTTGTGATCTCTGTCAAATAAATAAATAAAATCTTAAAAAAAAAAGAAATTATTTTTTATATCAAAATAATGGCAAAAGATGATTTCTTGGAGAGAGAAACAATAGTGAAATCCAAACAAGTGGATTTGTTAATATATTTATTTATTCAAAGCAAAGCCTCTTAGATAAATAATTAAATAATCAGCGATTAATCCCTTAAGAGATGAGACTACTTTAACTCATCAGTTATTTAAGTGCTCTTCTGATATGTGAGTATTTGCATGAGATACTCTGTAGCACAGTATGTACATATCTAGGTGTATATATCTAGGTGTATATGCATCTATCTATCATCTATCTATCTTCAGTTCAATAAGTACTATGAATAGAAAAATGAATGCCTTGAGAAAAGATTCAGTTACATTTTTGATATCCTAAAACTAATGGAAAAAAAGTATTCCTTTTTTTTTTTTTTTTAAGACACACTTAAAGATAGTTCATCTTTGGGGTGCTTGTTGAGAAGTACAGAGGTAATTCTAAGCACATGATTAAAGAATAAGTAATAGTAGCAGAGAGGAAGGGTATTATAGAAATGGACCACAGTTTGAAATCCAGGACAAGGAAGTTCCTGAAGTAGAAAAATATTATGGTCTGAAATGAAATAAGGGAACACCCAAGTGAATAATAAAGGATTAAGAGAAAAACAAAGAATGTTAAAAATGATGGCCCATGAACTCAGAGCTTCCCCACTCTAGCCTGGCTGGCTGCTTGCTCACTAAAAATGGCACTCACCAGGAAGAAACTTCCTCTTTTCAGATGACCAGCCCAGAAGGCTCTGGGATGCAGATTAAGAATTAGAATCTTCTGAGTTGCAAGGCAAAACACACCATACCTAGCTTACAAGTCAAAAACCAGAAATGCCTCTATTGAAGCTTGCACAGTAAGAATAACATAGCAATACTCCATGTGTTGGGAGATCCCCAAGACCACCTCCAGATCTGATGATTCTCTAGGGAGGGGACTCTCAGGACACAGCATGGAGTCATACCCATCACTATGGTTATTACAGCAAAAAGAAGCAGAGAAAAACCAGCCAAGTGAAAAGGCACATGAACCAAGTCTAGGGGAAACCAGTCACAAGGTTTCAGAGTCCTCTCCCTGCGGCATTCCGGAAGATGAACTTAGTTCTCAAAGCAACGACTCATGACAACACATGGGGAAGGTCATCTCTCAGGAAAGCTTGTTGGAGACTGAGTGCTCAGGGTTTTTGCTAAAGGCTAGTCACGTAGTACCCTCTGCCTAGCATGTACACAAATTCTAGAGCCAAAAAGAAAGCACGTATTCAGTATAAATCCTATTGCTCGTACAAACATTTTAGGCACAGTGAGTCACTTTTATCAGTTCTGGGAATACTGAAAACTTCCTGAAATTTAAGTCTGCTGTCAGGTAAGGGCCAACCTTGTAAGTGCGCCTTTGAAAAGATAACATTTGGACTGCCAGTCTGATTCTTTCTTGTATACCCAATTATTAGAAATTCTGTTTTTAGCAGCATAAGCTGAACGTGTGTTTCCCAAATATCTCCTTGCCATAAAACATGTAAGAACAATAATATCTGAAGACCTATTAAAGCTGACACCTGAACAACATGAGTTCGAATTGCATAGGTTCACTTACACACAGATGTTTTATGACACAGTGCAGTACAGTAAATGTATTTTCTCTTATGCTTTTAACATTTTTGTTTCTCTGTTTTCTATTGTAATAATACAGTATATAAAATATATAACATATAAAGTCTCTGTTAACTGCCTGTTTAGGTTATCGCTAAGGCTTCTGGTCAACAGTAGGCTATCGGTAGTTAAGTTTGTGGGAGTCAAAAGTAATACCTGGATTTTCTACTGTCTGGGAGGCCAGCCTCCCTAACCCCACATTATGTCCCTAACCCAGCCAGAGTTCAAGGATCACCTATAAATAAATTGGGCTGTCCTAGGAGGCAACGGGTCTAGGCTCCTTCCCCTTCAGTACCTGCTGCTTAGAGACCTGAGGGCACAACAAGGTTGGTATACCCAAAATCCATCTATGTCATACTGGGAATAGTCTCTGCCTTAGAGGAAATATTGAATGTGTACACAAGGAGATGATGTAGAAAAAAGTTCTTTGCAACTTCATTTTAATATTGAAAAATTGGATCAACTTAAAAGTCTATAAACTGGGGACTTAATATGCCATATGAATACACTGTAGCATATTTCCAAAAATGAAAATGGCCAAAAGGTGCATATATCCAAATGGGTAATTTTTACAAGTATAAGGTCAAGTGAAAATGAATAAGGTGCAGACTGTCACTCTTCAGATAAAGCTATGTTCTTGCAAAAATACTAAAGACTATATTTGAGTATGTAGTTATATAACACAAGTTAGAAGGATTTATAAGCAAAAAATACACTCTGAATCAAAGGAATTCTTCCTTTTGAGATCTGGATAAAAAACATAAGGGATTTCAAAAATTCTGAAGTGATTATGAAAAAATGCTAATATTTGGTAAGTGGCAGGGGAGTAAGTACCTATGATTTTGTCCTCTAGGTCTTTCTCCATGTTAAAAATGTCTCCTAATATAAATTCAAAACAATTTTAGTACCCATTCTCCATTTATATTGAAAATACATTACCCTCTCTTTTTAAATTATTTAAAGATAACTTAAAAGGCTAGTTGAAATTCTCTGCAATAGTCTTTGACACAAAGTTATTCATGTTCAAAAGCACCATAGACAATATTAGAAGGATCCTAGGTGGGTTAGAAGAATATGTTCTACTAGGCCTAAAGATAGAAATAGTTTCGATTATTCAGGGAGAAAAAAGCAGTTGGTGGTTTATAAAGTAAAAAATTTTATCCAGGTGTGTTTTTTTTTCTCTGAACAATTACTTAAAAATAAAGATAGCTTTTATCAATCTAATTTTGTCTACAGTGAGCCTATAAAGAATTGGCCAGGGAATGTCTGAATCCCTAAATTCCATACATCCAGCCAGCTTAATAAATGCTAATCCTGCAAATGCCAGCTGCTGTTACTTCAACAAGGGATTTCATCCAGAATAATTTCAGCTCTCAGTGCTGTAGCCCTCTTGTCCCCATGCAACACTTTTATCCTTGATCTTCTGCGCACATATTCACCTTCTCTGTCAATATTATGTCAGATGACAAAGCAGAAATAGAAATCGAAATAATAGCTATGGTTCTTTGAGTTCTTATAATGTGTAAAACATAGTTTCAAGACTTTAATAATTATCAGAATTTTTTTAAAATCGCCACTTTGATGTTAAGCAAGTACCTCAAAGGAACTCTTATCTATTTATTATTCTTCATCTCTCCCAGCCCTGCCAATTCATTCATAGGCAAAAACTTCCCGTTTCCTTCATACCCTACATGTAATTTATCCATGAGAAAATTCTGTTAGCTCTACCATTCAAATGGATTTCTAATCTCTTTCTTCCCCATTACTTTTATACTTCTTTCCCAGTCATTGGTTGGACCACTTTCAGAACTTGGAACATTTCTCTGCATCCACTCTGGACTTCCTTATGTTCCGTTGTCCACATGTAGTCGAAATGGAAATCCTGTTGGGTCACTTTCTGCTCAAGGGAACATATCTTCTCCCCATACATAGGACAAAATCTGAAATTCTTTCAAAGGCTCAAAAGGACATCATAGTCTCTGTTTCATGACAATTTCTGGGCATATGTCTTACACTCTCTTCCTTGCTCCAGTACTTTCAACAATACTCGCATTTCTGCAGATCCTTACACATGTTGAACACATACCATCTTAAGGTCTTTGCACTTTTTTTTTCTTAGCATGAAATGAATTTTCCCCTAACATTTGCATGGCTTGCGACTTCAGAGGTGACTTATTTACCTTCCTTCTTTCCTTCCTACCTTCCTTCCTTCTTTCTTTCAGATTTTAGGTATTTATTTGAGAGAAAGAAAGAGCACAGGGGGTAAGCTGAGCAGGGAGCTTGATGTAGGGCTCATCCAAGAACCCTGAGATCATGACCTGAGCTGAACACAGATGCTTAACTGACTGAGCCACCTAGGTGCCCTGAGATTACTTTGAAAAATACTTTACCTTTTATTCTTTCTCCTAAGAGTACTTTAAGTGATACATATATTTACTTGTTGAATATATACATTCATTTTTTGTCAATACCCTCCACTAGAACATAGTTTGTGGAGATGGGGTGTTTGTTGTTAAACATTATATTTTTATTTTTTTTAAAGATTTTTATTTATTGGGATGCCTGGGTGGCTCAGTTGGTTAAGCAGCTGCCTTCAGCTCAGGTCATGATCCCGGCGTCCTGGGATCGAGTCCCACATCGGGCTCCTTGCTCCGCGGGGAGCCTGCTTCTCCCTCTGACTCTGCCTGCCATTCTGTCTGCCTGTGCTCACTCTCGCTCTCTCTCTCTCTGACAAAACAAATAAATAAAATCTTTAAAAAAAAAAAAGATTTTTATTTATTTATCTGACAGAGATCGCAAGTAGGCAGAGAGGCAGGCAGAGAGAGAGAGAGAGGAGGAAGCAGGCTCCCTGCTGAGCAGAGAGCCTGATGCAGGGCTTGATCCCAGGACCCTGGGATCATGGCCTGAGCCAAAGGCAGAGGCTTAACCCACTGAGCCACGCAGGTGCCCCAAACATTATACTTTTTAAAGCCTAGAACTGTGGCTGTCAGGTATCAGGGGCTTATGTAAGTGAATTAACAATCTTATGAGAAATGCATTTTTATAATCTTAATTTTGCAGATCTGGAAACAAACACAGAAAGATTGAATAATTTACCTGAGGTCATGCAACTAATAAATGGAAGAGCCACAAGCTCAGTCCAAATTCTGAGTACAAACTATAGCTGTCCATAGGACATCTAGATGCCTATGGCATCTAGGATCCTGAAAGTTCGAATAGACAACAATCAATCTCTTGCAGTACCAAGCTGCAAGATAACTTATATTAACAGAACCCTTAATGAAATCTCTTTGTGTATCATCAGCTTGATCTCTGTGGCATAGCAAAGATTCCTGTCATTGAAAGAAAGCCCACAAATTCTGGCATCTAAGTAGGCCAAGAAAACTATTTGATCTCTTCCTCCCTAAACCTATTTCTGGATCACAGTTCTTGAAAAATTACCACCCCGGTGAGAAGAAAAGACCACATCAAAGAAGAGTAAAGAGAGAAAAAAAAGTGTTTTCTCTCTTCAGTGTTTAGAGCACAACTAGACGAATTTGCCCATCTGGGGCCTTCTCAGAGATGCACCCCTTCGAATTCAAATAGCCCTTCACTTAACCACGTTGCCTTCCAACTACCTCAGAGGTTACAGCCCCAGTGTGAAGAATCTCAGGAGGAGATGTGATGGGATAGCTTGAGAGTCCTAAGGTTTCCACAAAGGAAACTCACCCGTGTCACCTGGTTTCCGCCATCCTTTGATTCATCCCACCCTAAGGTAGGAGACCAGTGCTCTAACCCCTGTCCTGTGGAGCCCCGCTCATCTCACCCTAAGGTAAAGAGTTAAGAGGATAAGGGAATCTTGAGCTCCCCCTTGTGGTCAACATATGCCATTAACTAGTTATCCTCAAATTTATGAGAAAAATAAAATTGAGTCAATAAAGCGTGTGAATTATTTTTGACATACATAACTGTGCTTTGGGGAAACCCAAATATTCAAATGATAAAATTAAAGTCAAAACAGTCTTGACCTGTTAGCAGTTATCTAAATTTTAGTTTAAGCATCAAGCAGAAAATACTCCTCTCAGGAAATCTAGCCTTACCAAGTAAAATCTATAATTAGCACTTGATATGCCAGTGATATGTCTCTCTAGTCATATATATCATTTCTAATCCATACCTCAGTAAGTAATTTAGAGGTTATTATCACCATCCTACAGAGGAACAACTGAGAATAAAAGAGTTTAAGTAACCATTTCAAGGTCACAAAACCCGTAAGGATCAAAAACAGGATTTAAACCATAGTATATAATTCCAAAGAAAGCCCTGTGCTCTTTCTACTATGCCATGTGGCCTCCATTAAGTTATGACCAATGTCCCAGTGTTGAGAAAATTTAAAATATATCATTGATGTTTCATATCTCAGCTTAGTTATTGTTGCTGATGCTGTTGCTATTTATGTGAGGATGGCTGAAAGTGGAAAAAAAAAAAATGAGTCACTGTATATACATCACTGTTGCTAATGTAGTCACTGTCTCCAGAGCCTGTCACTGTTTGTCGCTCTGCCACTTTCCCTCACCAGCTGTCCAGGGCCTTTGCACAAAATGAACTATTCCGTATCTGATTGCTAAATTCCCAAGATAGTTGACTGATCTCGCCCTTCAGGATCCCACAGCAGAAGTCTCAGTTCCTGAGGTTGTTTTCCAGTATTGCAGGTTTTCTGATTTTGCGTCCTCACAGTAATGAAACAGGCCACCGTGCGATGCACGGAAGCGGTCATTTGAGCAACAGGACCAGGGGTACCTCAAAGATTTAATGCTCTTCCAAAGGTGCCCAATATATTTTTCTGGGAAAACTAGGCTTGTTCTATAAGAAATCAATTTATGTATTAAGACACAGAAATAGGCAGTTTAAATATTTAAAACCAATCCTTTCATCCTTAAAATGTATTTTCCCCCCCAGGCTGAGTCGAACAAATATTCAGGGTGTCACATATGCTGTCTGTATGTACGACCTGACAGTCTGACGCTGTGTGTGTCGATGGCTCTGGTAAGCGGCCTCCGTCAGGACCAAAGGTCATTCCTTTGACTCTCACAGGGTGAGAGGATGGGTAATGTGTGATCTTTACAGTCCTGGGGCTAGGAGGCAGATTGCTTCCCAGATGACCTAGCTCTGTGATTTCTTGAAATCTGAAAAGCAAACGCCAGAAAATTGGTGCATTTGCATCATTGCACAGTGTTTCAATATGACACTTGCTGGTCCTGTTTGCTCGCTCGCTCGCTCTCTCCCGCTGTCGGTCACGTGAGGCGCATTTCCCTACGCACTTCATGCTCCGGCAAGGCCCGGGAGCAGCTGGGCAAAGAAACATCAGAGAGCTTGGCAAGCTACGCCTTACCTGCGCGCCTCTTGTGGCAGTTGGTCTTCCTCTAAAGCATCTGAGCTAGAAGGGAATTAAAGCAGCAGCGCTGCTGAGACTGGGCAATTTGTAATACTTGCTGTGAGTTACCACACACTAATTTAATTCCACTGCTGGTCGCAAGGGCTGCATTTTGCCTGACTTACGAAAATAATCGTACTGAGCCTTTTAGAATGCAGACTTCTATGTGGATTTCTCCCCATGAAGATTTTTGTCGGTCTATCACACAGTTCATCAAATGCCTTCTTTCCGAGACTTGCTTTGCACAGTCCTGGATGGAAAGATTTGGAGATTAATTTGAACTCTAATGAAAATTAGCTGTGCTGTTTGGTTTCCTGTTGTGACTGTCATCATGGAGGTCAGTACTAATGATATGTCAGGCTCTCTTTGACAGTTTGCATACAGGCACCGTTTACTCAGAGCTCAGGGATGTGGTTCTCAGAAGATGAGGAGGTATTGAACTGTCAGACGGGGACAGCACAGATGACAGCTGATGCATTTTAGATCAGCTCCTTAATGAAGTGAATAGGCTTTTCCTCCTCTTCTACCCCCAACAGTGAAATAATTTATTTCATCAAAGTTACTGACTAGTGTGTTTACGGTAAACATGTTCCCACCAGATTTTCTAAAAATCTTTATGAAAAGAAAATAAATGCCATCTTTTGAGATCATCTTAGAAACTCTTTTCATAAAAGTTGAAATATGTGTGCTACATTGCAATTTAATTACCTTACTGCTCTTTGTAATTACAACTAACCTGTGTGGAGCCTGAATTTTTTTCAGGCAAGAAAATATAGGTAAAATGCAGACATTCGTGAAAGTGTTTGGATGTGACATAATTTCACATTAATGGGTTTTTATTGTTTCAGATCTCTTAAATGTTTATCAATCTTTGAATATTTTAATACTTTGGATACATAAATAATATTAACAAAAGTAGAAATAAATTTTAACTTGTTTACTTCATCATTACCAAAAATAATAATAATAATAATAACAATTCAGAAAAATATGCAGCTATTCCTAACTGATTTGTATATATCCTATTTTTTTCATCTTTAAGCACAAATTTCTAGGCAATCTATGTATGGGGCTACAAAACTTTCAGGTATTAATCTCAATCTTTGTTAACATTTTAAAGGTTCTTTTGTGTCACTGGGGAAAGAGTTTGCTTCAGAGCTTGTTAAAAACAAAAGGAAACATTGGGCCCATATGGAGTTACTTGTGCTAAACCCCACATCAGCAAACCATACTTAATACCTAACCTAAACGCAATTTCAGCCTCCCCTAGGAAGGTGATCTTTAACCAGTCCAATCTGGAATCACCTGGTTGGCATTAGTGAGGTTATCTGTTTTACAGACTCCACCTTTCAGCCAAAGGAAGAAGACCTTGCCTGAAACAATCCATTCTTTGCTAGAAACTTCTTTTCCCACTCTCTTCTGCCTAAAAAAGTCTTCTATTTTGTACAGCTCCTTGAAGCTTCTTTCTATCTGCTAGATGGGATGCTGCCCAGTTCATGAATCATTGAATAAAGCCAATTAGATCTTCAAATTTAATCAGCTGAATTTTGTTTTTTAGTAAGTTTTAAGTAATTAACCTTCCCCTTATAGAAGTTACAAAGTCCTATTCCTAATGTAAACCATCGTCTTTTATAATAGTTTAACAGAAGTATATATAAAAAAAATATATATATGTACATATATAAAAGTATTTTATGAACTCTATGTGATTCGTTTCTAAAGGATTATTTCATCACCATATGTGTATTTATTTACATTAATCTCCTTATTTAATATATATGTTGAAATAGGCCTGTAATTCCACAGATTAATTAATTTGAGTAAGCCAGACAAGATGATACAATTAGACATAAAAGAACATAATAGCATTTATGCTGAAGTCACTTAAAAGATATTCTCTTTATCTCCAGGGCAGTGGGAGATGCAATAGAACTAGAGATGATTGACATTTTTTCCTAACCTCTCTGTCCTTTCCTCATGAAAATGCTTAGCGACTCCTGAGAAGCACAGCTGTTGGACAAAGCACAGGGTCCAAGGTTGTGCCTTTGGGAGGGCTATCAGAGCAATTCAGCCAATCGAAAGGCAGGCTGGAAAATGTCAGATCAGATATGCCAATCACCATAAAAAAGGTGATGACCCGAAGAGGTGATAGTGCCAGCCTGATGCAGAACTCAATCTATAAAGAACAATTCTCCTGATACTGATTTCACTTATTTATCTATGGTATTGGTAGGAACAGCTGCAGAAGACAGAAGCTGATATATAAAGATAATGCTTCAAAAATGGTGCAAAAAAAAAAGGCTTTGTTAAAGAGAGGGTCAATTTTCTTTTACCAAAAGAAAAACCTCATATTATCATATAAATGAAAAGGAAAAGAAAAGAAAAGAAAAAACCAAAAACCTCCATACATTAATATTTCTCTGCAAGAAAAATGGCACATAGCTTACCCTACCTTTAATACAGCAAAATTACATTGCCAAGATATAAAAAGGTATCTAACATAAAAAGCATAAGATCTTAAAAAATGTTGGAAGCCTTTCTGCCTGATGCTCCAGTTAATTCAAAATAGACATTACTGTATGATAAAAATGAAAATAAAAAAACAAAACATCTTAGTTACTGGATTAATACAATAGCAAAGCAATGTCCATCAAGAAGAGATACAGTTTTACCCTAAATTATTAAGATGGCTTTAACTTGCTCTTCCAATTTGATTTTCCTTTTTTAACAGAAAAATATCAAAACTCATTGCTACCTGCAACACTTGCTACTATATTTACATTTCAATCACATTTTAACATTAGCTGCAAAACATCCTGAGCTGTGTAATGTTACCAATTACATTGCTAGTAGGTTATATAATCTGCCAATTACAACTAAAAATAAATGTCAGGTGCTTCCCTTTCAAGTCATTAAAATGTGCATGATGGGCTGGGACCCTGGGGCTGTCCTACTAGTGTTCAACATAAAAATCACAAGAGGAAGGAACAAAACAAAAAAACATAAATAAATCAAAAGACAGATACGCTGCACTCTGACCAATAGGATAACACATTTGGCACGCCTATAAGATAATACCAGTGTTGGAATGTGTATCTTCTACCCAAAAGGGACAATTTGAATTATCTGTAGGGGAGAAAAAATAATTCTCCCTCTATCCTTCTAGATTCTTGGCTAAGAGCTCAACACCCTATAATAAAAGGACAGATTAACAGGAGCAGAACAAACAAATTTAATAACTTGTGTAACTCCAGTAAATCTGGAGACACCTAGGAAAATTTACTAACTCCCCCCAATGGCCCAAAGGATTAAATACCATCTCCAGCTAAAGACAAAAGATGCAGGGGAAAGCAGTGCCAACTGTGAGCGATTTTCAAAGCACAGTGAAGGAGGGTATTTGTGTCATGCAAAATTAAGTCTCCGCCTTCTCCGCTGATAAGATTTTCTAGAGATTTAGTCATCACCCCCTCCTCCTGTGCAGCTAGGGAGACACTTATAAATGGAGAGTTCCCTTGTAAATGTAAACTTCTCCAATAAAAGGGTAACTTCTACTCCCATTTTCAGAGATGCTTGGGACCTGTTGTTTCTTAACAGTAATCAGCCTAAAATAATCTTTTATGCCAAAGAGGCATATTTGGTTGGGGCTGACAAATTCTGCTTCTCCTTAACTTTAGCTTTTCGGATGTTTTCTCCTGAACATGAGAAGGAAAAAGAAGAGTAGAAAATCTAGATGGTTCTTAAGACCAATTTGTCAATTCAGAATGTAAGAAAACTAAAATAATGCAAGTTTACAGATGTTTTAGGTACTTGCATATTAACTACAGATTTTTTTTATTCTTAATTACTTTTGAGAAAATTTACACTCTGCTGTCAATTTTTTAATTCCCTTTAATTTTTGATGGTGTCTTCTCCCTTGGTTTATGTGAAGATGCCAAATTTAAAAATGCTCAGAAAATAAATAGTTTCCAAGCACAATGGATGACTATGTGAAACAGCATAGCAATGCCAGGTGTGTGGTATGTAGTTCAAATCCATCCTTAGGCCTGTATAAACTGTCTTCCATGAACTAGCCAGGATTCCATCAAAAGTCAGTTCTTTTTTTGCATTCCCTACTTACTCAAGGACAGCACTCCTGCAGAGGCGGCTTTTAAGCAAACAAGCTCCTGAGGGATGAAAAGTAGAAAGGTCCCACAGTGACCACTGGGCTGAATACTGATGGGCCCAACAGGCGACCCATCCTGAAATATTCGTAGGCTCTACCGGAACAATGGACTACCTAACACTAGGCACAGTTACCCAAAAAGGGAAGATTCAGTACTTGTCAAACCTCCTCATCTTCTCCTTTTAAAAAACAGTCCCAGCCACTGGCTCATTGCAGACAGCCTCTCCCCTGCTCCCTTGAGGTGTATTCAATAAAATTCTACTTCCTTTGTTCTGCCTCAGGTGAATTCTTTCATCTCCAGTGTCTCTGGTTTCCATCCAATTCTTGCCCCACATTTGGGGGCCCATCCAATTGGGAAACACCTCATTTAGGCACCACAACTCCTACAATAGCATCTTCTGGTCCTGCATCACCAATTATTTCCTCTTTACTGTTCATTTCAGATCATCCAAACATGCTATTTCTTACTATAAGATAAAAATGACCTCATCCCCCTTGTAAATACTGTGCCACTTCTCTGCTCCCAAATGAGGTGAAACTCCCAAGGGAATGTGCTTTATCTCTGTTGATCATCTCTTGAACCCACACCAGTTGGTTTCTCCCATCAAAACCAGTTACTGTTAAGTTCACAAATGACCTCCAGGTAGTAAATACAATTTTCACTCCTCAAGTAGTATCTTACTACAGCAAATAAAAGCTATTGATAGAGTTGATCATACCTTCCTCTTAAAACACATTTTTTCCACTTACTTTTGAGTCAAGACTCTTATTTCTTCTTCATCCATCTCACTGGATGCTTCTTCTCACATCACTGCTGCTCATCTCCTCCTGACTTCTCAATTTGGACAGCCTTGGCCCCAGTCCAAGGGGGCTTTTATTATATACACTTTATTTATGTACATATTTATACTTTTATTATTTACATTTATACCTTAGGTAACATCATAATCTATGACTTTCAGAAACATTTATTCTGATGAAAACCAAATGTGTATCTTCAAATAAAAATTCTCCTGAATTCTAAATTCAAAAATTGAATTCCCTACCCATCATCTCTATTTCAAAGTCCAACAGACATCTCCAATGTTATATGTTCCAAACTAAAAACTTGATTTCCCTCACCAGAGATTTTTCCCACTCCAAAAAGAAGACCGTTCTTTCAATTACTCAAGTGAATAATCTACTCAATTACTCAAGTGAACAAATCATGGAGTCTTCTCACATTTATCTTTCTCCTACAGCCCATGTATCTTTCTGTCTTCACCGTCTGTCAAATCTTTCCATTCCCTCTGCTACTGACCTGATGGAAACATTCATAGGCTCATCTAAACATTCTTACTTGGGCATCTGCAATAGTTCTCTAATGGCTCTCCCTGTCCCCGTTTCTGCCCCATCCTATCTACTATTTATTCTCCTCAATGCAGCTGTAGTTAAAACTTTAAAACATGAGTCAGATCACATAACTATCCTGCTCAGAACTCTCCACTGAGAGTTATATATGTTGTAGTTCCTTGACAGCACTAAGATACCTTCTCTTACTACTCTCTCTTTCTTGTTCTGCTTCAGCTATGAGGACCTACTTCAAAAGTTAACCAAAAAGCTGAACTTGTTTCTGTGCTAGGTTCTTTGGACCTGCTGTTTCCTCTTTTCAATGTGCATAGCTTTCTTGGCCACTTTTGTCTGGTCTCTGAACAAATGTCATTTTATCAGAGAAATCTCATCATAAAATCTTACATAAAGCATCTTCTAATTCTCTATTCTCTTATTATGCTTTACTTTTCATCAAAACACTTAGTGCATCTCATATATTATACATTCATTTGTTTAACCTTTATGTCTGTCTCCCCCCCCACACACACACATAAATATAACAGGCTACTGATTTTGTTTGCACTTTGTTTCATTGCCACAGTTCCTAGGACACTGAGTTCCTAGGACAGTGAGTAGCACATGGTAAATGCTAACTAAAGATGTTTGAATAATGAATGGATAAGTAAAATGAAGAGAGAATTCTTTCACACACTGCAAGAGATTTCAGTCCCTGTTGAATAGTTCTATAATAATCTTTCTTTGGGTACAGTATTTCCATTAGCAATATAGAATATAACAGCACATCTATCAAAATTTAAACAACTAACATCTCTACTATGTCTATAAGGACATCAAACTTGAAAAAATATATATATTTAATATATTAATAATATGTCAATGAGTATATTCCTAAGTTCCATTTGAGATGCTTGTTTGAAATTCTATTAGTGCTTCTGGAAAGCACAATTTGGCATGATTTCTTTCTTTCTTTCCTTTTCCTTTGGTATGGGAATTTCTATTTAGGGTAGCTACTAATGATTCCTTTCTCTTTTAGTCTTTTCAAATCTGTATGACAATTCAGGCTAGATCTTATTATGGGATTTTATTATGGTGTTTTCATTAGCATCTTTTAATTTTGGAAATGAATTATTTTAAAATTGATGCATTTATCTACCACCTCACTTTAAGCTACTCTGATTTTCCATGATTGTAAAACCAGTGTTAATTACAGTGGACCTGCCATAATATCAACATTGTTCATTAGTACCTTAAGATGTAATTTATACAAGAGATGAAAAATAAGTTCACTGAAATTTGCTAAGGATTTAGTTACTAAGTAGATATTAGTTTTGAATTCCCTCTCATTTTTTGTGTGTTTATGACTTTACTATTGTAGGCTCACTTCTATCAGAACTATTGGAAGAAAAGTTCGAAGACATAGGTACTGGATTGGAGATCCCCATACCCTCTGCCAAGGTTAAACCATTCACACTCTACACGTGTATCAATGTGTGTTTACCCAAGAAGACTTGTGTTTGATTTTTCCTGGTACTCTCAGGAGTACCGGCTATCTTAACTGGATGATTTCAAGATGTAAATAGCCTTAAACACATGAGGGTAGTTAATGTATTTGAAATTCCAGACATAAATGGGGAACTAGTTTATGATTCAGAGCACACAATAAAAGCTATTTCTTCTAGTTCATTCTTTTCCTCAAAATATAGCTTGTCCTGATTTGAGATTTGTGAAGAGCTATTTCTCTTCTGGCTCACTACTGAGCGCAGACCCCAGGGTCAGCGCATAGCACCTCTCTCTCTTACCTCCTGCACAGTCTCTATACATATAGGAAGCTGGAAGTACCAAGACTTAATGCCATTAGGGTATTTTGATAATTCTTCCATATTCTCAGTGTCCTGGATGGCTGGATGGGTGTCTTTGCTTCATTGTTAGTTTCAAATCGTTCTAATTTCTGGCAGTCTCTTTCATTGTTTAAAAATATTTTAAATCTTTTGTATGTCTTATAGGCAGTGGGTTTAGGAATCCTCAATATATTACTCTAAACAGAAATCTTTCCTTTAGACTTCCTGTTAAAATAATTTTTTTTTATTTTTGCATTTGCATGTTTTTCTCATTAATGAAGTAAATTGAAACAAAAGGAAAATTACGGTAGTTCTGTCCTGAGCTCATTTTTGAATAAAATGATTTTTGTCTTATACAGGAAGATTTTGAACAGCATGTTATAACCTATGCCTGCTAACTGCAGGGAACACTGAGGAAAAATTCTAATTTATACATTCACATTGATGGTCATTTGATTGAAAAAAATTCTTGTGACTGGAGAAGTCACAAGAATTTTGTGACTATTCATTACAACCATGGGCTTTTTGAAATCTCTGGTTTACATAATAATATAATATTCTGATACCTTAGACATCAAGATGATGTGATTACGTTTAAGTATATATGGATGGGATAACTATATCTACTTCTCTTACTATAAGATTTACCACAAATCAGATTAAACAATTACA
This sequence comes from Mustela nivalis, assembly GCF_964662115.1. Classification (NCBI taxonomy): domain Eukaryota; kingdom Metazoa; phylum Chordata; class Mammalia; order Carnivora; family Mustelidae; genus Mustela; species Mustela nivalis. The sequence goes on along the minus strand of NC_139029.1, from coordinate 87,998,498 downwards.
AGTGTTCTAATTCCCAGAGTAAAACAAATGGCATCCTTTTAATTCTGAAAATTAAGTGAAATTAGCTTTCCTGAGATCCTTTTTCAACCTTTGAAATATACTAATTTTTATTCCACAAGCGAGGAAAGAAGCTAAGATATTGACCTCTTGTCATTCTCATTTTAAATTTCTGCACTACACAAAGATATTAAACTACAAGGGATAAGTTATAACTATAATTAAAGTATTTTGTTAATTTCAAAGCAGGGTTGATGCCAGGATGGCATTAACCTATGAACTTTAAAAGAACTGACAAGATAATGAAACTGTAAATTCCTGAGAAAATACCTAAAGGGTGAGTACCTCTTTAGAATTTTTAGCTATTCTGTATACTCTAAAATATTAGTAAATTACTGAACATACACAAACACACACATATTACTTAATTTAAAAAATCTTTTAATATATTTCTTACAACAGAAAAACACTTTGCTTTGTCATAAGATTATTTCTCTCCTTCAAAGATTATGCATAATGGCTATCAATCATGTATAAATATAAATCATATACCATATATATATATATCATATCCTGCCTCTATTTTTCTATATATACATTTATGTATACTTAATTTAGGAAATAAACAAATATTTTATATCATTTATTCATTCATACCATTTTATTCAATTCATATATTAATACTTCTACATTCATATATAAAAATCACATTGGATTTACAGGCCTAATCCTTTTGGGGAAAATGTGATTAGAAACAGGCTTATATCAGCATCTTAACAAATTTCACTGGTTAAATATGGCTATTTCAATTTGGATTTTAAAATTTCATTGCAAAATCATGAGCAAATTATTTAGGGTTAAATGTTTTTATAAAATCTTTAAATTCATATCAATTATTCTTTCACATGTGATTTAATAAACTAGTATATAAGGCATTCCTCCAATATACTATAAGAGAGGTTCATTGAAATAGCTCATTTGCTTTCCCTGTGGAAGGAAAATTTATCAATTTTGTTCTTTTATATATCGTGATTTTGGTGTCATATTTAATATTTGCCTAACTCCACTTCATAAAGGGTTTCTCCTTATATTATATGTTGGACTACTTGGATTGGTTTTCAAATATTGAGTTAGCTTTTCATTCCTGGAAGAAAGTGCACTACTCTATTCAATTGACTAATCAGTTTGCTGAGAGTTTTCGTGAATATTTGTCTGGTATTTCTCTGTCTCTCTTTCTCTTTCTCTGTAATGATGTAATACTGGCCTAAACAAATCGATTAGGAAGTACTGGTTTCTCCTTTTCTGTTTTCTAGAAGACATTATGTATGTATGTGTGACAGTGTTTTCCAGTAAAACCATCAGAGCCTGGAGAATTTTTTTCCAGGTTTCAAAATAGGAGTGTAATTTCTCTAATATTTACATTAGTCCATTTCATCTAAGTTGTCACATTTATGGACATCAAAGTTTGTACAATTCCTCATGATCTTTTGTTTTTTTAAATATTTATTTATTTGACACAGAGAGAGAGAGAGATCACAAGTAGGCAGAGAGGCAAGCAGGGGGTGGGGGAAGCAGGCTCCCCGCTGAGCAGAGAGCCTGTTGTGGGGCTCGATCCCAGGACCCTGAGATCACGACCCAAGGCAAAGGCAGAGGCTCAACCCACTGAGCCACCCAGGCGCCCCCATCATGATCTTTTTAAAGTTTGAGTGTCTTTAGCAATATCTCTCTCTCTTCTTTTTGATGAGAACAATTAGTCCTATTCTTTAGCAAATTTCAACTACACCATAAATGATAAAAACTATAGTCACCATGTTTCTACACTACATCCTCAAATCCTCTTTTACCACTTTCATTTCTGATATTAGTAATTTGTGTCTTTAGTAATTTTTTGTCAGTCTTTCTAGAGGTTTATTATTTCTTTTTCACTCCTCTGATTCTCCTTTCCTGTCTTTTTTTGATATTATTATTTTATTTAGTCTATCTATTCTATTTTTTACTCTATTTGTATGTTGTATCTGTTTTTTTTTTTTTTTTCCTCCCCCAGTGGTTGCTTTGGGGACTATATACTATATAATTAGTTTTCACAGTCTACTAAAATACCAAAAGAATAAAGAAATCTTATCAATATATAGGCCCTTTACCCTTCCCCCTTTTATAATTTTCTTCTCTACCACCGCTACATACATCGAGAACCCTATCAAACAATGTTACAATTTTTGCATTGAACACTCAAACTTATTTTAAACATATTTAAATACTGAGTTTAAATTATTCATATATACCTAGATTCAGGAGCACCTGAGCCTATACGTACGTTTTGCTAGTAGCCATATGGCTCACATGGCTCACGTGGCTTCCTATAGTAGTTCTTGCATTTTGAATGCAAAGTAAGACACACTACATGTTTGACTTCTAGATCTCAATCACATTGATTTTCTGTCCTATGATGGTTTGAAAGAAGAGAGTTTTTCAAACAAATGAGATAGTTTATGGTCTGAGGCCTGAAATTATACTGATTTCTGGAACTTGGAGACTCTTATTTAGGCCCTGGCAGGACTTCACGTCCAAAGAACTTCATCGGGTCTTATCAGTGGCTTGTTCTCAAATACAGCTAAGTACACTTTTTCTTCTGGTCCCTGGTATAATACTTTCAAAGCAGGAATACGTTAGCTCATAGTTTGGTTCCAAATAATGATTGATTGAAAGTAACACATGAACCCCCATTTCTCCAGGGTATTTTACTATTTGTGGCCAATGGAGCCAGGTGGAATTCATAAGTTAATCTAAGCAGGCATCACATTAGCTTTATCTATTAAAAAGGGAAAAAAAAAAGACTCAATAGCATATGAAACTCAGTGTTACTCAAAAGTTGGTGTAAAATCTAATTTCTAAGTGATAGCTTCAGAAGATGTTTAGATACCTGCAATTTAATGAACTCACAGTATGCCATATATCTGTGTCAGAGTCATAGATCTTAAAGAAAAGCATTCTTTTCCAAAATTATTGTTCCTGTCACAATAATTTTCCCATACTACTGTTGACTCCCTCATGGATGTTTAGAACCAAAAGCACATTACATTGTAAGTATAAAGTTTGACTAATCAAACTTTATGGAATGACCATACAATTTTGGATCAGACTTATACTTTCAATAGCAGGCTCAGTTGGGCATGGCACCATTTGCCTACATTTGTTTAAATGACTTTCAAATATAAACAGAATACAAAACTAATCTGAGCATAATGTTAAAGAAATGTTAAAGAATATTAAAGAAATGCACTCACAAAGCAAAGAGTACATTAAAAGAAATTCTAAATTGTCTTGCATCTCTTGAAGAACATGAAATGAAGCAAGTTAATTAACTAGAGCAATTGTTTAAAAAAGTTTTTTTTTTCCATTCCTACCATTTTTTCAAGTACATTAATAACCACACTCTGCTGCAGGCACTTAATGAATGTTGGTTCCTTCTACTTCTTTCCTGTGACCTTGATATTTAATAGTCTGATCTTTAGCTTTTCTCAGAAATCTCTTAGCTCTGATGGAGTTAATTGAAATATTTAAGAGTAATTAAAAGGGATATTTATATGTTCTTTTGGATTGTGTTTCTTTTAGCATGTGAAATTACAGCACCAGAAATTTATATAACTGAAAAGCATTTCTTCAGCTCTTTGAGAACTGATTATTTTTAAAAAGTCAATATGACTATATGAATGTCTTCTCTGCCTATTGATAAAAATTCCATTTGTAGACTATGTTCCTTCCTCATTTGATGGCAATGATGGAAAAAATGTCATGTAATTCGTCCTTTTGACATTTTACAAGGTATGATCAATTTCTCCTTACTAGCTAGCATACCTCTTACTAATAAATCATAAAAATTTTATAACTAATTATGCTTTCATTTATGCTTGCAACTCCAGGACATAAAGAGTTAACTTTTGTGTTTCATAGCAGCAGTTACACTTAACCTACTTTTTCTCTTATAATGCTATTGTCTACGCTCACTTTTAAAAATGTGACACTTTTTACGGGACAATTTAATTAATGGATTATTATGGGATTATCAGTGTATATGTGTGTCCTGGAAATGGGTGGGCAGAACTAACTGATTAGTTAACTAAATTGCTATATAAAGTTAGGTCTAGAAAATTTTATTCAAGTCTTTTGACTATGCTCCACTTATTCTTTCTGTTCACATATGTGTTTTTGGCACTTTTCTCCCAACTCTTTCATTCCAAAACAGAATGACGATGAGATAATGATTTTTCATGTGAAATTACATCATCTTTCAGAAAATTTTTCATACATTTCAATTTATAACTAAATCTACATCACTTATTTGCATGTATTGTAGCATGTCAGAAAAACATTTATTGGGATAGGCAATTGTTTAAAATATTAAGGATCAGAAGGAAACATAAGAAAAAAAGTCTCTGGGACTAGGGGTAGGTAAGTGTTCTAAGATGTTTGGAGAGGGTATGTGCTATGGTGAGTGCTGTGAATTATGTAAGACTGATCATTCACAGGCCTGTACACCTGAAGCAAATAATACATGTTAATAAAACAAACAAACAAACAAAAAAACATGCTGTTTGCTGCTCAGACTAGGAATGGATGAGAGTCCTGGCAGGGTTTCTCAGGGAGGCAATCTCAGCTGAGTATGGAAGGTTGATTCGGAGTCAACCAAGAAAAGAATGGGAATGTAGGATAGATATCCTACATTGGAGACTGTATCAGAGACTGGGAACAGGGGACTAGCACTCTCTGAGTCAGGAGTAAGTAGGACTCAGACAAGGCAAATCTTTTCATGCCCTGCAAAACCGTTTGGATTATAGGACACTTGGGTGGCTCAGTGGTTAAGCAACTGCCTCTGGCTCAGGTTATGATCCCAGGGTCCTGGGATTGAGCCCTGCATTGGGCTCCCTGCTCAGTAGAAAGCCTGCTTCTCCCTCTGCCTGCTGCTCTGCCTACTTGTGCTATGTGTCAAATAAATAAATAAAATCCTTTAAAAAGAGAGAGAGAGAGAGAGAGAGAGAGAGTTCTAAGATGTGACACCAAAACTGATTTGTTTAAAAAAAATTATAAATTGAGCTTCATCAAAATTATAAACTTTTATTCTGTGAAAGACCCTATGAAGGGGGATGAAAAAGTAACTATAAACTAGGAAAAAAACATTTGTAAAACACATCCAGCTAAGGTCTCATATACAAACTATAAAAAGAACTCAAAAACTCAACAGCAAAATAAATAAATCTAATTATATAATGGACAAAAGACATGAACAGATATGTTGCCAGAGAAGGGATATGGGTGACAAGTACATGAAGACATGTTCAAAATCATTAGCTATTAGGAAATGGAAATTAAACCCACAATGATTTATCATTAAACATCGATTAGAAGGGTGAAAAAAAAAGTGATATTATTGAGTGCTGGTGAGCATTTGCAGAAATTGGATCTTGCATATTTCAATGTAGGAACGTAAAATAGAACAACCACTCAGGGCAATAATTTGGCAGTTTCTTTTAAAACTAAATATTCACTTTCAAATATGATTCAACAATCATACTCTATGACATTTATCCCAATGAAATAAATATATATTCACACTAAAATCTATACACAATTGTTCATAGCAGCTTTATTTATAATAACCTAAAACTTGAAACAACCCAAATGTCCTTCAATAGGTGAACTGTTAAGCCACCTCTGATACAATGGGATAACATATAATGAAATACTACTCAGCAGTAAAAGGTACTGAACTGCTGCTGCACACAGAAAACTAGACTGATCTCAAATGCATTATGCACAATGAAAAAATTCTCAAAAAGTTATATACTATACAGGGGCACTTGGGTGCCTCAGTGAGTTAAGCCTCTGTCTTCGGCTCAGCTTATGATCTCAGGGTCCTGGGATTGAGCCCACATTAGGCTCTGCTCAGCGGGGAGCCTGCTTCCCCCCTGTCTCTGCCTACTTGTGATCTCTGTCATATAAATAAATAAAATCTTTTTTAAAAAGTTATATACTGTATGTTTTGTTTCTTGAAATATTCTCACAAGGAGAAAAATATTGCTGCGATGATCTTGATGGAGAGGAGATTCCTAACTGTATTTCTTCTTCATTAATTCTCATCACCCTACTTTGTCTGATTTCATGGAGGTTCATGATGTTCTAGACTTTTATCTTAAGGTTTCTTATATTTGTGACACTTTGAGGGCCATCGCCTGTGCATGAAACAACTTGTAGACTTATTTGTACTCCCACAATGGGGAATTTTGTTCTAGTTCTGGGAGAAATTGAATAATGTTTCTGATTATTTCCCCAAATTTGGATAATGTATATACATTTAACATTAACCTAATAAATGTATGTTGAGGGTATATTATAATTCAGGCATTGTATTATAAATCACTGATATCAACATTATTAGGGCAGAAGCCTTTCCTATTCAGAGAGTTCAAGGCCTAAAGGTAGACTCAGAGAAATAACTTATTTATTGTACTTTTTAATAAATATTACCATATTCAGTGAAGGTATGTTGTGATAATGGGCACAGCAGTGGTAGGAAGAGAAGAATTATAGATAAAACCAAAGGAAAACTTTGCCTTTCTCACAATTTTCAGAGTGCCATTCCTGATACCTTGAACAAGAAAGTAGAGGTATTTCTTAAATGCCTTTAGAGTATCAGCAAGCACAATTGTATTTTCAGCAGCCTTACATGATCTTGCTCACACTGAGGTACTAATCCCCAAAAGAATTTCCCCAATGTTGTATGTGGAAGAATACAAACCATCTGTCCCAGTCAGAATTAAGGGTATGCATGTATTTTATCAACCTGAAGAAATGCACAGGATAATTCTGCCCTCTTGTCTGTACTAATCTGAATGCATAATAAATTCTGAATTTGATTTTTTATAATGCAAATATAATAGTCAAAAGGTAGAGATTTTAGTTCTTGTACCTTTCTGGTAACCTATGGCTTCCTGTTTTTCGTGGCATTGAAATTTAAATGAGACAGTAGAAGTAAAGGGCTGTATCTTTAGCTCTTAGATTACAGAAAAGACTTCCTAAATAGAATTCATTTAAATAGCTTTGGAGCAAAAAAGTCAGAGTACAATTCTTACATATTGAACCTAGAATAATAAACCAGAAAGCTGAAGTTTAAGGAGCTGAACTAAAAACAAAACAAAACAAAACACAAAACAAAACAAAGCAACAAAAAACCAAAAACCCAAGTTCTATAAAAATAATAATATAAAAATACACCAGTCATGTTTTAAACTTAACTAGCATTTTCAAATAATAAGAAGAAATGAAATATATTACAAGAAGTTATTTTTGGCCCCTTTTAAATTAGAGTATCAAAAACTTTTAACCCAGCCTGTCTCTACAGTCATGAAATTGGGAAATTCTCATTTTTATCACAGTATCTTCAAATCCCTGTCTTTCCTCTCTCTCTTTCTTTTATCTCTCTCACAACAACTTGTCCTTGGTCAGTATCTTAAAACCTTTGATTCTTCAACTCAACTATTTTCTCCCATTTTACCCCAGTCTACATTTCCTTGTTTCCTCTTTAACACTGAACTAGATTTTTTTTTTTAAGATTTTATTTGTTTATTTGACAGACAGAGATCACAAGTAGGCAGAGAGGCAGGCAGAGAGAGAGGGGGAAGCCGGATCCCCGCTGAACAGAGTCCGGTGCAGGACTCGATCCCAGGACCCTGGCATCATGACCCTGAGCAGAAGGCAGAGGCCTTAACCTGAACTGCATTTTTATTGTTGTTCATAGAATCTCTCACTTTCTTGTGGTTCCCTGTTGCCCATTTTGCCCAATCCCACGCTAGGAGACATCTCCACACTGCACAATACAGGCTGAACTTCCTGTGATATCACACTTTTCTATGGCTATACTTCTTAGTATGTCTGCTATTTGTATACTGTGCCTGGAACGACTGCTTCACACATCAGTATCAACAACCCACCCACCACATTCACAGGCTAGTAATAGGGTTAGGCAATCTCCACTTCTCTAGGGCATTAATCATGCTTTGTCTCTCTATATTCCCCATCTTGAAAGTTTTTCCACCTATAACTCAGCCTCCTTACAGTTTTGTTTGTTCTTTTATGATACTCTTCACTGTATGCTTTTTCTCTCTCTTAACCTGAAATATTGGTAGCTTTGAATTAGAGTCTCAATTATTTTCTTTCTCAGTATCTCTTCATTAGTTACCCCACTCATCCTTACATCTTCAATACTGACCATCATGCAGAAGACAGCCGAGCTAAGTCTAGGATGACAAAACCAGTATGTCATCTGAGAATAATGCATTCCCTTGATTATAAGGATTAATTTTCTGAATAATTCCTCCTAAAAGAGGACAACCATTCTCTTCTTTGGGTTACATAGCTTTCCAGATCTTTAATTCTTTACCCAATCATGTTTTATCTTGCTATTTGATCCCATACACACGAGCAACTGCATTTGTTTTTCTATTCAGTTATATTTTGGCCTCCCACAGTTAAGGTCAGCATTATCCTAATGTTTCCCTACAATCGGCTCCTCTTTCTGATTTTTTTCTTTGTTAAAATTTCTGCTTTCTCTCCTAACCATCCAACATAAAAATGCAGACTCATCTTCAATTCTCTGCTTCGTTTTTTTTAGTTAGTTGTCATTTGTCAACTACTATGGATGATTTTCCATTTCATAGTATTTTTAATTATTTTTTTATTCTCAACAATTAGGCTACTATCAACTCTTCCTGAAGTTCTGGTGGTTTTCAATTATTTTCCCTTCCCTATTTTCTTACTTTCCCATTTATCTTGGATATAGTTTTCCCCACTATCCAAATGTAGAGTGTTCTTATGTAACCTTTCATAAACTAAAATTGCATAAAATGAAGAAGCAATACCATTAATTTATATGAAAAAATAAATTTTTAAGATTTTATTTATTTGAGAGAGAAAGAGTGAGAAAGAGAGAACACAAGTGAGGGAGAGGAACAGAGGGAGACAGAGAAGCAGACTCCCCACCAAGCAGGAAGCCCGATGCAAGACTCAATCCCAGGACCCTGGGATCATGACCTGAGCTGAAGGCAGAGACTTAACTGATTGAGCCACCCAGGCACCCCTAGAAAAATTTTTTGAGTGTTTCCAGAACCCCAAAATAACCCCTCTTAGGCTTTCCTGATACCTTAGGACACATGTTGCTAAAAGATGCACAAAGTACATCAAGATAAAGCACAGACACTTACAGACACAGTTCAAAGCTATCGTGGCTTGGTGCTGAGATGCTGAGTGTAGTTCCTGGGGAAGGAGTCTGGTGGGGCCTCTCTCACGGCTGGGGATACACACTGCCTCTCTAAGGACTCTACAAAACAAATGCTGAGTGCTATTTTCATTTTCTGCCTCTTTCCATAAAAGAAAAAATGCTCTCCAGGTTTCTTTTGATTAACAAAAACAGGTACTAATGTAGTCTTCTGTAAAAGCGAAGTGGCATACATGAACTTTCTGTAAAAGGAATCTCTGCATTCATGCTAGACTTATTTTCCTTTGTAAAACCTCCTGTCATTTCTTCAAACTCAAAAACAATTAGTCACCAACAGGACCAACTCATGGCCATGTGCAGTCCCACAGGGCCCCATGCATAGAAGGGCCCCACACCTGGTTAAATGGTCTGCTATAGCTGTCTTGAAAAAAATTTTTTTAAGATTTTATTCATATATTTGACAGAGATCACAAGTAGGCAGAGAGGCAGGCAGAAAGAGAGAGGGAAGCAGGCTCCCCACCTGCTAGCAGAGAGCCTTATGTGGGTCTCGATTCCAACACCCTGAGATCATGACCTGAGCCGAAGGCAGAGGCTTTAACCCAATGGCCACCCAGGCGCCCTGTCCTGAAATTCTTAATCGCATTTTAACAAGGGGCTGTATATTTTTATTTTGCTTTGGGCTCTGCAAATCATGTAGCCTATCTGCCTTCCAATGATAGTGAATATATTTGATATCAGCCTCCCACCTAAATGTATAGGCCTTTCACATCCAGTACCTTCTCAGACCTAATGACCACTCTTCCTATATTCTTCAGTGGAACTGGGTTGCTGGTTACATTCCAAATGTATTTATTTATTTCCTATACTTGCAGGTTATTACTACTTGATATACTCTCAGTGCAGCCCCTCACAATTTTACTCAAATTCTCTTTTCCATTTCTTCCCCCCCGCCTTATTTTTCTTTTTTTAGAGATTTATTTATTTATTTGACAGAGATCACAAGTACGCAGAGAGGCAGGCAGAGAGAGACAGGGAAGCAGGCTTCCTGCTGAGCAGAGAGCCCAATGCGGGGCTCCATCCTAGGACCCTGGGATCATGACTGGAGCCGAAGACAGAGGCTTTAACCCACTGAGCCACCCAGGTGCACCCCCCCTTATTTTTATTCTCTGAGTCCTAACACAGTTGACTATATCTCTTCCCTAAAATCTATGGTACTGTGTTTCTATTCTCTTAGAGAAAATACTAATCATGTTTCCTTTAATTTTTCTTTCAGTGAAGTTCCACAAAGAGGAGGATAAGGTTTCTTATTAATGTATCATATACAGTGCTTACTGTATATAATATATGCATTATAACAAATTTCTATTATAGTCTAATTAACTGTTTTATGGCAAAAATAAAACTATCCTTCAGTTTGGTACTCCTTCTCACATTATAAATTAAAAAAAAAAAAAGATATGTGTTTGACTTTCCTTATTCCCTATCTATGTAGTGTTTACTTATGAGTGGAATGGAGAAAGGGCAAAAATCCAGGCCACAATAAATTCAGCAATAGGGACATGAAATATAAAGGGAAAAGGGAGAGAAAAGAAAAGCAGAGAGGGGAAAAAAAATGGGACTAGAGACACAAACATATCCATTCTCCTGATTAACATGTTCCCTGGTTGTAATCGCTACCCTCTCTGACATTCCAGAATGGTGATAGATCATTTGAGTGCTTGGTCTAGAACAGTAAAAGGAGAATTTAAGAAATAAAGCTGAGATGATATAGCTAGCCTCCAGCACTTTGTTTATGAGAGTATCTATTTGTGTCTACTTGGGCTTGTTGAATGATATCCATTCTGTCCTGGAGGCATTCATCAAGCAATGAAATTTTGTTATATTAGTCCTTTCAGGTTTTACACAGATTTCAGAATATCTGGAAACTTAATAGAGTAAAGTGGTTATTTTTATCAAAATTGTGTTAGGTATATCAGTGGTTCTATTATTTTGATTTAATATATATAATATACATACATTTATACACATATATATGTATATATATATTTTGTTACATCAGATAAAGATTAAATAATGGAGGGAAATAGAGAGAGTGGAAGAATTAGGTCAGGAAAAAGAACAAAAATAATAAGAAAATACATGTTCTAGCTGGTGTAAAACTCAAATATCATCTAAACAAGCTCTATCATCTAATTTCCCAGTTACCCACATTCTTCATCTACTAGTCTTTCATACCAGGATTGCTTACATAAGTGCCTATTTAACTGTTAGAGAAAAACAAAAAACAAAAAACTGAAAGCCAAGCTTAAAATTTATAATTTGCTTTAATTAATTTATTATTTTTAAATTTCATTAAATTTATTGTTTTTATTTAGTTATTATTATTTAATTTAATTATGATTGGCTTTATAATTTTGTTTTAACTACTCCTATCAAGCAAGTGTCCTCCTTTTACAATTAGAAAACAGTATTGGTGCATGTAGGAAATATAGTGTCAAGTGTAAAAAAGCAAATTAAATTATAAGGAAGGTTATTATAAGTACATATGAGGATCTTATACAATCATCAGTGTTTTTATTTGATTCATCCCAATAGCTATTACCATGGTGATGCAAAAAGGATAAAGCAAGAAGCATGTGGGTTTTCAGAGGCAATTAAAATGGGATCCTAGGGGAAAAAAACAGTGAGGCATTGGAGAAGGCTAACCCTGGGAGAGACTGTGGAAATCACCTAATTTTCCCACCAAATTTACTAATAAGTGATAAAATATGAATGTATACAGTTTTGCCTCCTACTTCCCAACACTTATACCTCATTTCAGTTCCTTTTTTCTAATTGTTTCATTTAGTATGTTCGAGTCAAAGTTAAATAATAATAGTGACAGCATTTGTTTATATATATGTATATATATAAATGTATATGTATATACATATATATGTATATACACATGTATTTTTATATATTTATTAATAATTCTATAAAATACCATTTCAACATCTATGGAGACATTTTTTCCTTTTGTCTATTAACATCACACTAACTGTATAACATTGATTTAGTAGAGTTTCAGTATTTTCTAAATTTGTCATGCCCTTATTCCCCTTTTTCTTATGTGACTATTGGAAGTCAACAGTTTCAGTAATCTGTCAGGCATATATTTTCATTTCTGCACTGTTGTGAATATTGCCTGTTGGCAAAACCCATAAGGATGAACCAAGTGACTAGTGAGGATCTCAGATCTTTGATCTTCTTGGTATCCATAACATTTTCATCCATTACTCTTCAGCCATAAAACTTGATTTTGTTATCATCAATAATAGTACCTCATTCAAAATCTTAACTTACACCTTCTGATTGTCTTATTTTCTATTATTTTTTTAGCTCAATATTCCAATCCAACATTTTTTCAACCTCAATGAGAATCCTTGTTCTCTAACCTACTGGCTTTAACCATTGATCCTTTCCTCACACTGTAACCCCTCATGTTTTCCTGATCTCTCTTCAATTCCATGATCCATCACTGTAAAAATATCTTATAAATGACACTAAATCCTGTATCCCCTTATAATATTTTCCTGGGAGAATAATAGCTCTAATAAGTCCCAAGTACTCAATTATCATATGTATACAAATGCACATATACATATACATATATAAAGTATGTCTTTTTAAGAGCATTTGCACATGTTGAGTGGACTTTAAATTTAGGAACACACATTTCAAATGGGGACCCACACTATCCAATAATCCTACTGGATATCTGAAGAATATTCCCCATCTTAAATAGTAATTCAATACCTCTTTTCTATACAACTTTATCACTTACCTTCTCAATTTCAGCTGATGATCTAACTTCTTCCTTTTAAAAAATAGAGTAAAAAAAAAAAAAAGTCTTATCTTAGAAGCCTGCCTGCATAGGAATATTCCCCTCCTTGCGCCAACAAATATTTCTGTGCTTATCTCAGACAACTCATACTCTCAAATATGCACAGGACCCCACAAACCTTTGCCATTAAAGGAATTTGTACTGAAAATTTCCATTTTTCTGCATCATTAATATTCCCTCTCTCCTGGATTATTCTCATCAACTGCTGTAACAGTTCCTGTTTTAAAACAAACTAACCAGAACTCAAAACAACACAACATATTACCTCCACATTCCTCTACAGCTTTCCCTTCCCAATTTCCTTTTTTATATTTATTTATTACAAAGTTTTTGAAAGTCTTTCTAAACTAATTGAGCTTGTTTCTTTGTATCTCATTTTCACTTTAACCCACTCCTTAGTCCAACAATTACTTGAAACTACTTGGGTTAAGGCCATCAACATCTTCGGTCTTCTGAAATCCTCTATGCAGCCTGTGACACTTTTTGATCAATCCCCCTTTCTTGATACATTTCCTTCACTTGGATTCTTCACTGTCTCCTTATAATCTTTCCCTTCTCAGGCTATTTTTCCTATTGTTGTCATTGTTATCTATACATCCTTTCCCTATCTTTAAAAGAAGCATCTCCCAGATCTTGTCCTCAGTCTTTTTCTCCTATTTGTACTTTATTCCTAAATAATATACTTTAATGGTCTGGGTGTTATATTCCAATTATTTGTAATGACATCAAAATATAAGTGCTTAGATTAACTCTTCCCTGAGTCCAACTTTACATATTCAGTTGTCAATTTGATAGAACAAGATTAAAAAACTTAACATGGAACAGGGTTTCCCAATCTCAAAGATCTAATCCTACAGTTTTCCCAAACTCAATGAATTTGTCTTTCCACTGAAGTTCACTTAAATTTACTCCTTTGTAATCAGTAAGAGAGGTACACATACCAAAATTTTATACTATTTTGTTGACCTTGAGTATTTGTATCCTTAGAATGCTTTGTCACTTACCTTAGATATATTCAAGATGAATTGCTAAATAGTAGGTAATGCATGTAATAGGCACATAACCAACAAAGATCCCTTAATTTAATTTTTGTTGAGTAATTTTTACATCTAGTCTATACAAATTCTGATGACATATTCTGAACATTAACAAATAAAAAGTTTAATAAACATTAACACACTTTTCCCCTTAAAAGTTATCAAGGTTGTAAACAAGATGGCGTCATAGGAAATGGCTCATTTAAGAAAGAATAACCTGGAAATAGTGTGCTGAGTAACTTGTGATAGGAAGTACTGGAGAGGGGAACAGATTGTTATAAATCTATTGAATCCAGGACTAAGATCACAAAGATTTTTTTCAAAGATGTGGTAATTACTTATCCCATTGCTTGGTTAATAATCTTTCACTGAGTTTCTACTATATGTATAATTATGTGCTACTCAAATTGTGCTACTGAAGATAGGGTTTGATATTTGGCAAAAATGGGATAAAAATTTCACAGAAATCAGTTAAATAAACTATGTTCAACAGAGCCTTTTCTACATGGTAGAGAGCATCAACAGGGTGTGGGGAAGTAGGGGGAAGCTCTTTGTGTAGACGATCTTAGTTTCCTGTTTCCTAAATGGACATGGTGTTAAAATTCTGCCTTCAAGAGTAAGACCTCACCAGGCAGAAATTGGGGGCATAACAAAAACCCTCCTATACATCCCAAGTATGTCATCCCAAAACCCCAGCAAAATTATAAGACTTGTTTGCAGAACTTGTCTTTTTTCAAGCCAGAATACTGGATCTAACGTCTGTATCTGAAAAACAGTTTATTATGCTATCAGCATTATCTAGCTACTTTGCTCAACAGTTACAAAATAATGACTAAGCATTCGATATACACAGTTGCATCAGGACTATATAAAGATGGTCTGTCTGTAGGCTTGCATAAGCAGTTATTTATAAGGTCTAGAAGCAACTGATCATGGGATTCCTTGGCAGGGCTCCCCTTAGGTAAGCATTTCAGAAATATGCAAATAAACAATTAGAACACAGGTACTAAATTAATGCTCACCAAAGCAAAGATTAAAAAATATGTATAGAAGATACATAATTTTGGTAAAGCAGATATATTCAAAGCATGTTTATTCTCTTAATGTGGTGTTATGAGGATTAGAAACATAGGCTATGTTGTATAGTAGAGGGAAAATTTTATGTCTTGAAAGATGGGAAGCAGCGAGGCAAGTTTTGAGACTAGTGCTGCCTGTTTAGATTTAAACATATTTCATGTCCAGTGTATCTGCAAATTTGAATTAGAAACTCTTACAGAACCTTGATTGCATGACTATAAAACTGATTTATTAATAGATATAAGAATCAATAACTCCTTTTCACATAAGAGCAAATAATATGTGTGAATATCTGAGTGCTATACTTTATGTTTGGAGATCTATCTCACTGCAAACAGTCATACATCTATAAAGTATTTCTAAGTGCTGAAATTTGCCGTTCAATTATGGAATTAGTTGATATTATGAAAGAGTAGAAAGAAAGAGAATTCTGTTGAGAATAATCTAAACTGTTTCTTTATATTTTTTATTCAGTGAAATATCAAAAATACCCAAAACTGTGCAAAATATTTGGCTTTCCTTATTTTTATTTTTTAATGGTAAAAAAAATTAGTAATAGTACTGGTACCATCAATGTCAAGGATACTTAGTACCTAATAAATAACTAATAAGAAAAAGACTATTTCCATTTTTCTTGTTAAATAAAATTCTGGAAAAATCTCCATGTACACACACACGAGTTTCTTCTATCTCCTTCTTTTCCTCCTCTTTCTCCATCTCTCTCTCTCTGTCTCTCTCTCAGACACACACACACACACACATTCCATAGGAGGAAGCCAGAAATTCTGGCACTCATGTCCTGGCAGACTGAATCAAGAACTGTGATCCCATAACCAACTCATACATCATGCCAGGTTAGCATTCCATGGGTTTTCTGATTTGGGGAGAGGGGGAACATGCAATCTATTACCAGATCTGACTGGAAAGTTTTGAGATACAGTATCTCTTTAATGGTAAATCTATTTTTAGCACTATGTTTTTAAGTAGAAAAAAATGTATGTTGAATCAATTCAAAAGCCTTTTCATTAACAAAATATATTAACAATAGTTTCTAGGGGCACCTGGATGGCTCAGTTGGTTAAGCAACTGCCTTTGGCTCCAGGGCATGGTCCTGGAGTTCCAGGATCAAGTCCCACATGCAGCTCCCTGCTTGGCAGAGAGTCCATTTCTCCCTCTGACCCTCACCCTTCTCGTGCTCTCTCTCTCTCTCTCTCCTCTCTCTCTTTCAAATAAATATATAAAATCTTTTAAAAAACAATAGTTTCTCTACCTTGACATATTGATAGGATAAGTTATATTTTAAAAAGTCATTCTATAAAATACCTTTAAGTTTAAAAACTAAGCTGGACTTGAACATGGTGTTTTACTACTGAGGTAGCTTCAAATTCAATTTGGTAGTATTTTAGATAACAATATTTTCATCCATAAAATTTGTTTGGTTAGTAAGTTTTCTGTTTGTGAGTGCATTATCTTGTTTTGATGTCGGGATTATGTCAGCATTATTATTAGCTTCACAAAATTAACATTCTATTACATAAGTAGTAAACAACCACTGGATTATTTGTTCAGCCTCTTCCCATTGAACCACTCTCTCGCTTTAGATATGGATATCAATAACCACATTTGTTTTAGGTCTTAGCTCTGTCCGTAACTTTTTGGATCAAGAGTGTCCTATTCAGATTCTACTGAAAACTTAGACATGGGGTTAAAGACATTGGTTTTTGTGGTTTCTCAAAATTAAGAAAAATACATTCAGGTGTTAAGACTTCACTATTGAGGTAGAAAATACTGGTCCTCACATGGCTGCCTCAGTAAAGGTAATATTTTCCAACCTCCACTGTACCAGATGTGGCTTTATGCTAAATGCTCATCATTGAAATGTTTGTCTTGGTCTTAAGACATTATGTGACCCTGTGCTTCCAGGCATCTCAAATTGTTGGACCATAAAAATACCTACAATCCAGCCTGAACTGTTGAAGACAAAAATTAGAGGGTATATAAAAATTGGAATTTAGAAAAGATCTGGTCTTTGAATGATTGCCAACTTGTGCTATTCATTTTGGGAATTTAATATCTGAGAGAAAAAAAAAAATCTTTTTTCTAAGCTTCTTTATTTTGGGCCTCTTTTTTAAAATAGCAGCTTAGCATTTATCCTAAGTAGGTCAAGCATATGAAGTAGTAAATACTATAAGATAGAAAGAGAGTAAGAAATGAAGTGAACTGAGAAAGACAGAAGGTGGACTGAGACATACTATCCAAAGTACTAACTTCCATTTTTCCTGTTTCTTATGTAATTATTGATTCTGGAACCAAGTATATTCTTATAAAATGGTTTTCCAAAGTCAGGCTCTGTAGGTTATTGAAGTTCCTCTTTTTCATTGAAGCTAGATTGAGTTCTCCTTCCAAAAAAATCATTAGTAACCTCAATATTTGACCCAAAGCCCGAGATTGCAAGTAACACCGCAGAACCATACCTGGATAGGGAGTAGAGAGAATGGAGCTCCTTTTACTTTGGCATGTAAAACTGGCTCCATATGTACATTAACTGAGTAGTTTTCTACTACCTTTGGCATCCAGATGACATGCTCTCATAAACTAACATTTTAGGAGACTTAGAAGCCAAATATAGTAAATTGTTTTGATTAGATTTCTACATAATGGAAAATAATACACTTGAAGTCCAAAGCTCCTTTGGCTGGAAATAGCAAGAAAACTATATCAATGCTTTGATATTACTGAGATCCAAATTAATTTATAATAATTAAATAATTATTTATAATAATTAACTTACAATAATTAAAATAATAATAGCAATTTACATGCATGATTCCTGGGAACCAAGTAATTTATATGCATTGTCCTATTAAATTTTTGTGCAAATTCTAAAAGGTAGATTCTTTTATCATTCTTCTTATTTCTCTGAGCTAACTGAGGTCTACACTGTTAAGAAATTTATCCATAGAATTGGATTTGATTCCAGTTCAGCTTTGTGTAACAACTACTACATTTATAACCACTATACTATATTGGACATTATCAAGAAATTAAAAATGTGCTTTGCTGAATTGAAGTGGCTCAATTCCTCCTTCTTTTTGTGCCTATGGTACAGAGTGACTCATGGCTGAAAATGAATAAAATCCTAGAAATATGAAATAATAGGACCCAAAACACTTCCTGTAACTATGTTGAACCCCTCATAGAAAATGTGGAGATTAATCCACTTTCTATTATTAAATCACATTCTACCACTTTACCTTGTACAAGGTTATTTTGACATGTTAACTCTGGTCCAGCTAATCGTTTTCCATATACATCTCCAGACTAAAGTTATTAAGGATCACTGAAAGATGTTTTCCAGTACTATGTGGTTTTTAACCAATTAAAAACAAATCCAAACATTGAAAGCTGTTAATATACTAGATGCAATTTTTTAAGCTTTTATTTGAAGTCCAATAAGTCAACATACAGTGCAATATTAGTTTCAGGTGTACAATATAGTGAATCAACACTTTCATAAATACCCAGGGCTTATCACGAATAGTGTACTCCTTAATCCCCATCACCTATTTCACCCACCCCCCCACATTCCTCCACTCAGTCCAGTAAGCATCGGTTTGTTCTTTATAGTTAAGAGTCTGTTTCTTGGTGTGCCTCTTTCTCTTTTTTCCCCTTCGCTTATTTCTTTTGTTTCTTAAATTCCACAGACAGGTAAAATCATATGGTATTTGTCTTTCTCTGACTGACTGATTTTGCTTAGCATAATAACTTCCAGTTCCATCTACATGGTTGCAAATGCAAGAGACTTGATCTTAACATAACTAGGTATTTACCCAAAGCATATGGAAATACTGATTTGAAAGGGGCACATATACCCTAATGTTTGTAGCAGAATTATCAACAACAACTGAATTATGGAAACAGTCCAAATGTCCGTCAACCCTTGGGAAAAATATATATTACATACATATTTTTTGCTTGACTTCCAGTTCAGCAGAGTTCCTTGATTTTCTTTTTTCCCCATTAACTGTTCTTTCTGAATCTCTTTATTACTTGATACTGTATTGTGCATCCCCTCTATTCTGAACACTGTGACAACCAGGTTTATGGTAAATTACTTAATCCCACAAGCCATAGATGAATAGGCAGGAGTCCGTGCCAGACCCCAAATCAGTCATTCAGTCTTACTCCCCAAAATTTAAAATTAGTTTTGAAATGATCACTCCCTACTAGCTGTTTACTGAAAATAAGCTTCACACTTGGGGCCACATTTGTCAGTGTATCTAGTGATAAGCAGAATTTTGAGACAGTTCCAAGATTTCCATTCCCTGATGTGAATGCCTTGTATAACCCGCCCCCACTTTGTAAGTGTGGAATGTGCATGGGGTTGAGAATATGACAGATTTCTTCTGATAATCAGATAAAATTTTTATACTGACAAAGGAGGAAGGAGTTTGCAGGTATAACTAAAGTTCCTGATCAGTTGACTACAAGGAATCAAAAGAAAGCTATCTCTGTGTAGGTCTGGCCTGACTGGTCAAGTTAGTTAAGTGTAGCTATTAGGTGAAGCTACAAAGCAGTTGGCTATTCCTGAAAGACGAAATGTGAAGGATGAGAGAGTTTCTCCTGTTGGCATTGAAAAATCCTGCTGCCTTGAAGACATGGATAGACATTTCTCTAAAGAAGAAAGAAAGATGGCCAACTGTCACATGAAAAAATGGACACCATCAATTATCATTAAAGAGAGTCAAATCAAAGCTACATTGAGATACCACCTCATACCTGTCAGAATGGTTAAAATCAACAACACAAGGAAACAAAAGGTGTTGGTGAAGATGTGGAGAAAGGGGAACCCTCTTGCTCTGTTGGTGAGAATGCAAACTGGTGCAGCCACTCTGGAAAATAGTATGGAGGTTCTTCACAAAGTTAAAAATAGAACTACCCTTTAATCCAGCAATCACAGTACTAGGTATTTACTCAAAGAGTACAAAAATACCAATTCAAAGAGATACATACACCCCAATGTTCATGTCGGTATTATCTACAATAGTCAAATTATAGAAACAGCCCTAGTGTTCACTGACTGATGAATGGATAAAGAAATGCAGTCTTACTGGGCCATAAAAAATAATACAATCTTACCATTTGCAAGAACATGGATGGAGCTAGAGAGAATTATGCTAAGTGAAGTAAGTCAGTCTGAAGAAGACAAATACCATATGATTTCACCCATGTGTGGAATTTAAGGAACAAAACAAATGAGCAAACAGGGGAAAAGAGAGAGAGGGGCAAAGCAAGAAAAATACTTAACTGTAGAGAACAAACTGATGGTTACTCGGGTGGAGGGGGTGGGGGATGCGTGAAACAGGGGATGGGGACTGAGGCATGCACTTGTGATGAGCACCTGGAAGTGCTGAATCACTATAATAGTACACCTGACACTAATATTACACTATATGTTAACTAACTGGAATTTAAATAAAAACTTAAAAAAAGAGAAAAAAAATCCAGCTGTCTTTATTCTTACAGACTCAAGGACCTGAATTCTGCAAACAACCAGTGAGTGTTCAAGTGCACCCAGAGTCTCAGCCGACACTCTGGTTTCAGGCTGGTGAGACCCTGGTAGAGAGCCCAGTGAACCTACTATGTCCAGACTCCTGACCTCTGGATACAGTGAAATCATGAATTAATGTTATTTCAAATGATTAAGTTTCTGATAATGTTATTATCAACAGAAAATGAACACAATTTTGCAGAAGCACAGGAAACCAAACAGGAGAGGTGGAAAGAACTGAGGGAGAGAGAGAGTAGTAAGGAGGAAGAGGAAGGTAAGGAAGAGGGAGAATGTGATCTGAGCTAAGAAAAAAAAAATCAGCTAAACTAAAGAGACTCATAGAAAAACAAAGGGAATATATGCTTCTATTTCAGATGGCTTTTCAGTTCCTGATTCTAGAATCTCAAGAGACTTGTCTGCAATTTTTTTTTTTCCTTATGATAATCCTAACTAGCAAAGGGAAGTCCAACAAGCACAGACTCCGAAATTAAGCTAGCTTGTATGGGTTTTTATTACTTGGAATTTTAAGGCCTTAACTAAGACCTCATAATATTTTGTTTCATAAAAAGAAATAAAATGGAAATAGTCTCTTGCTGAAAAAGGTGAATTGATAACAGTGCTTCATAAAGTCCGTGTGCGAAATTGGTATAAGTAAATATTAATTCATGGAGTGGCTCCATTTATTACATAAATTCTCTCACATGAAGAAGCTGGATTGGTGCTCTCAAAGATATTTTTTGAGGGGGGACCTACTAGCTCTCACCCCATCTGATTCTATCACATTCCTCACATGGGACACTATGACCATTCTAGCAAATAAAAAAGCTAACAAAACCTTTTCCCCTTTCCCATTTGCCTGATTAAAGTATTCAAACAAGTATTTGGTAAATTCATATTTTGTCCCCAAAGGGGCATTAAGAGATAGCAGATGATGCTTGTGTCAAACACATATCCCCTCAGCCTCTACATAGATAGATACAGAAGTGCTCTGCAGAGAAATGTATCATGCTCCCCCTACAGCCATGGATGAGCACGTTTAGCTCATGCACACAGGGAAAACTGGAAGTCCCTGAGTTTGGTATCTCAGTGACAGATGAGTAATGGTCAATACCATATGTCAAAGTTCTTAGAATAATGCTAGAACACACTCCACAACGTCTCCCAAACTTGCCAGTTGCGCCCTTACTGCCCACCAAGGAAATATGCTTGATGATGTGTCTTCTGCCTGCCTTCTCTCTACTTCCCCATTTCCATGCTCTCTTCTGCTGTTCTCCCCCAAAACCTCCTCACAACAAGCTTTTGCCTCTAGCATTTGACCAAAATCACACTTTCATGTTCAGTAATAACATTTCTATTCCTAGATCAGTGAAAACTGGGACTAGGGAGGAAGAAACATTTCTGCAAAAGTTGGAGCCTTGGAGGAGGAATAACCAATTCTGGATAACCCCCCTCCAAAAGCAGAGGAAAAGAGTAAGAAATCCTATGGCTTTTTTTCTCTTTCCATTTTCCAGTCTTCGAGGAGAAACTACCATTGGCAGAAACTGCCAAAATGTATTTTGCAGGGGGAATCTGGGTAATGAAGTTTTCTGCATTTGTGAACAGAGCAGGGGAATCACCAGGAATGTATCTTCCACCAAGCAGGCTGGAGCAGGCAGGAAAGTTCTGAATTCTTCTCAGACCACTGACTCCATGGCCCATAATTGATCAAAATCTTCAGTTTCTGCGCTCTGAAGAACATCTCATGGAGCTCACACCTCACATGAATTCCTCCCAACAAATAACAGCCAGTAGCAGGGATATTATGGCAAGCCCATTGCAGGGGTGGGGGGTCGGGGGTGGGGCAACCCTCTGATAGTGACTTTGGCTCATGGGGATTTTAACAAAACTTTCTTAGAGCTTAGAACTACAGCACAGCCAAAGACTTTTCATATTTGTTGTTTCCTTCTTGTTCCTTTCTTCTTCAGTGGGTAGACCTACACTATGGTCCATGGTCGTCCTGGCTTTTCCTACATCCTCAGGTTCATTCCCCGTATTTTCTCATGGTGTTTCCAGTAAATATCTTGCATCTCTAATTCCACTTTGTTCTGTCTGCTTCTTAGAAGGCTCACACTGACACTCAGACTTAGTTACAAATAGAAGATATGTAGCAAACCAGAAGAATGTATTTGTAACATAAAATCAGATCGAGGACGTGAAATTTAAAAAAAAAATAACCCTATAAAAATGAAGAAAAGATATAAACAGAAAATTCAAGAGAATGAATGCAAAATGGCTAAAAATGAAACAAAATATTCCATGTATGGTATATTATCCTGGCTAGTCAAAAATGGAAAACATGAACAATCAATAATGAAAACAGGTTAGTCACTCTCTTATTTCGCGGGTAGAAGTGTTAAATATTATAATCTTTCTCTATAAATTTGTCAATAACTACATTTTCCAGGGCCCCCATAACAAAGTTCCATAGACAGGATAGATAAACAACAGAAATTTATTTTCTCACGGTTCTGGAGGCTTAAATTCTATAACCAAGATGTAGAATGTTTGATTTCTTCTAAGGCTTCTCTCTTTGGCTTATAGGTGCCTACCTCTACACTGTGTACTCACATGATTGCTCCCAAGTCTCTGTGTTGCCTATGTCCTATTCTCCTCTTCCCATAATGACACCAGTCATGTTGGAGTACATCCTCCCTGTCATGACCTCATTTTTCTTTAATTACCTGTTTAAAGGTTTAAAGGCCTTATCTCCATATGCAATACATTGTAAGATACCATGTGTCAGGACATACAAATTTGGGTGGGACAGAATTCAACCCATAACAACTATGAAGTTTATAAACAGACATACCTTTTAACTCAGAAACTCCAGAGAAAAACACATTTTTTAAAGGTTTTATCCATTTATTTGACACAGAAAGACACAGAGAGAGAGGAAACACAAGCAGAGGAGTGGAAGAGGGAGAAGCAGGCTTCCTGCTGAGCATGGAGCCCAATGTGGGCCTCGATCCCAGGACCCTGAGATCATGACCTGATCATCAAGGCAGATGCTTAACAACTGAGCCACCCAGGCGCCCAGAAAAACACATTTTTGTGGTTCCCTTCCTTTGGGAACTTACCCCTAATCTAAATCACAGCAATCTTTTTTATCCTACTGTTTCAGTGGGCATCTCCATGCTCTCCTTCACAATGCTGGGATTCAAGTCAGATTATTGCTGATTGCTTTCACCACTATATATGACTAGGTGTTATTACTAGATCTTTCCAAACATTCCTAAAAGTTACTCTCTTGTTTGGATGTTGACTTGGACAGCTGAATATGATCTTCCTACCATATTGAAAGAAACTATCTCAGCTGACCTAAATAGAGAAAAATGGGAGATATGGATAGATGCCTGATGACACTGTTTAATCCATAAATCTAATAATTCTTGAATTACATGCACCTTTTTGTTTCCTAGTTACATTAACCAGTAAGTTGTTTTTGTTGTTGATCTAATTGAACTGAATTTTTTGTCACATAACCAAGGAGGCCTAACTAACACACACATGTGCTCAAAGATTTAGTTCCAAAAATATTCAGCAAAATATTTTTAAGTTAAAAAGCAGAAATGTGGGGCACCTGGGTGGCTCAGTGGGTTAAGCCGCTGCCTTTGGCTCAGGTCATGATCTCAGGGTCCTGGGATCGAGTCCCGCATTGGGCTCTCTGCTCAGCAGGGGCCTGCTTCCTTCCCTTCCCCTCTCTCTACCTGCCTCTCTACCTACTGTGATCTCTTTCTGTCAAATAAAATAAATAAAATCTTTAAAAAAAAAAAAAAAAAAAAAAAAAAAAAAAAAGCAGAAATGTTTGAATTCCTTTAATATTGCAAATATTTAATAAATTGTGTTATAGCTAGACTGTGGAATGAGGTGAATCTATATGCAGTGATATGAAAAATGATAATATATTTATTAAATGAAGAAAGCAATTGTGAAATAAAAGTATGATCCTATTTCTATGTGTATGAATATATATGTAAGTGTATAAAATATGAATATAGTGCTTATTATGGCAGAAGGAATGAGATTGGAGATGTCTTTGAGATAAAAATAAGATTTTCACCACTTATTAGTTATACTTACATTGTTTCTTTATATTTAATATATGTTCTCATGGTACTTTTCAAATGATACTTTGCACTTCTGAGTTACTCCAGATCACATTATCAGATCATATAGTAAGTGCATAAGTTTATAGGTACACATATTTAAGTTTGTAGGATGCAAAATAATGCTCACCAACCACCATGGCCATTCCTTAATTTGTGAAACTTGGGAATATATGATTTACATGGCAAATGGTATGCATATTTGATTAAGATTAGAGGCCTCGAGATGGGAAGATTATATTGGGTTATGCAGGTGGTCCAAATCCAATCACGTAGGGTCTTAAAAGCAGAGAACCTTTCCTAGCTTCAGAGAACCAGAGATATGACAGCATGATTAGGATTCCATCTACTGTTGCTGGATTTGAAGAGAAAAGAAGGGGGCATAAGCCAAGGAATGTGTATGTTCTCTAGAAGCTAAAAAAGCCACAAGAAGAGAGATTATTCCCTAAAGTCTCCGGAAAGGAATGCAGCTATGCAGGAAATAAATTAATTTAATTAATTTTTAAAATTAAATTAAAAATCTTTAATTTTTGCTAAGTCAGACCAGTGTTCAGACCTGCATAACTATAAGATACAATATGGTAAGATACGGTGGTCCCCCCTTATCCATGGGTTATATATTCCAAAACCCGCAGTGTGTGCCTCAAATTGTGGATAGAACTGAACTCTAAAACTTAATTTATAAATTAGACATGGTAAGAGATTAACATTAACAATAAAATAAAACAATTATCACAATATACTATAATAGAAGTCATGTGAGTATGGTCTCTCTCAAAATATCTTATTGTACTATACTCATCCTTCTTCTTGTGATGATGTCAGATGATAAAATGCCTATATGACAACATGAAAAGAAGTGAATAATGTAGGCATTGTGACATAGGATTTGGCTACTATTGACCTTCTGCTTTCTACTGTGGTTGACCTTGGATAAGTGAAACTGTGGAAAGCAAAACCACCCATAAGAAGGACTACTATAACAAGATTGCATTGTTAAGCCTCCAAGTTTGTGGTTATTTGTTACTGTAGCAATAAAAAAATCAGTAAGAGTTCAAAATATTACCGGAAATTATATTAAAACTATGGAATTTATCTTGATATAAGCATCACTGCATTCATTTCTTATTTGTATGACTTTTGTAAGCCCATATACTCCCTATGCCTCATTATTATAGAAAATAGGGATGCCTAGGTGGCTCAGTTGGTTAAGTGTTTGCCTTTGGGTTAGGTCATGATCCTGGGGTCCTGGAATCAAGTCCCATATAGGGCTCCTTGCTCAAGGGAGAGCCTGCTTCTCCCTCTGCCTGCCCTGCCTGCTGCTTCCCTTGCTGTGCTCCCCCACCTCTCTCTCCCTAACAAATAAATAAAATCTTAACAAAGAAAGAAACAAACAAAATCAGTGCCTACAGAAAAAGCAAAAGCACTCTGTTTAGTGTACAGAGAAACATAAACACAATATAGGGTAGAAAATATGTGCTTCAGCTTGAATCTTAGAGTAATTAAATAACTTGCATGCTTGAACTTCAAGTTATGGAATATTTCATCAAGAGGGAGTCAAATAGGAAAATGCCCTAGATTTCAAAATGGAACAAGGTCCAGATGGATTCACAGAAAAGTCACAGTTCCCCTCTGAAAAGTGCAGATGCAGATTGTTAACTAGATATAAGGGAGTCATTCAATGGAAACTCGAAAATGCAAAAAAAAAAAAAATAAATAATAAGTTTCAGCCCAAATCTCCTGTGAGCAGGAAATTGTTTTTTAACTAAAGTAATATGAGCTTAGGGAAGAGAAAATTAATTTTGCAGCTGCATTTATTATAACATTGGAAAGAACAGAAACAAACCAATGGCAAATGACTTTATACAGACTGAGATCATACAGTTGAAGGATACCTACATAAGCAATATCTGTAGCAGATATATTAATGAGATGAAGCAGGTGAGAAAGGGTAGCAAAAGATGTGAGATAAGGCTTCACTTTCATGGTGAGAGTGTTGAGTAAAAGAATATCGAATGCAATTATAATAATGGAAATAATGAAAATTGCTGTCTACATTCTCAGATGTGGCATGATCAGTGTACCAAATATTAAGAAATCACACATCTCAATTATTACTAGAATAGGAAGCATATTAATTAGCAAATTAAAATATTTTAAATATATTCATGGATAAGCTGTTGATTCCTGCCATTTTGCTTTAAACTCTACTATATAATTGGAATGTATAAAAGAATCTGTCATTAGTTACCACTATATTACCATATATGCTAATAGTTCCTAATTATTATTTATTTACTATTTTATTATATACCATAGAGCTTCAGAAATACATATTCTAAAACTTGTTAGCCTTTTGAAATTCCAGAAATTAGGGGTACTTGGGTGGTACAGTTGGTTCAACGCCCAACCCCTGGTTTGGGCTCAGGTTATGATCTCAGGGTCATGAAATCTAGTCCTGAGTCAGGCTCCGCAAAGAAAGAAAGAAAGAAAGAAAGAAAGAAAGAAAGAAAGAAAGAAAGAAAGAAAGAAAGAAAGAAAGAAAGAAACTGTAGAAATAAAACTTCTTTTCTTCACTGAACCCAGATAACTTTTAGCTTTTCTTTCTGTTCCACATATTTTTCTTTCTTACTCCTTTAAAGCACATACTCTCAACCACTTCCTGTAAAATTGTACTTTTCCTTTCCAGAACATGGTTACCTGTTCTCTTCTGATTCTCCTCCCTCTCGTTGTCTCTTCTCCTCTTCTTCTGCATTTGAGCATCTACTGTGTGCCAACGACTACACTAAGCCTCAAGGACACACAGATGAATAATAACCTCTGTGACCTAGCATTCTTTGCAAGGCACGTAAATAAAACCAAAAATTATAATGGAGGGTTGAAAGTATTATAAGAGAAAATACTATGGGAACACAAAGGAGAGACAGAATACTTGTGGGAGTCGGGCAAAGCCTGTGAATAAGGCTGATGATTGAATTGGGTTTTAATCCACATGAAAGTTTATCAGGTGAAAAAGGAAACATGGCTCTGCTTCTTTGTGTACTTTTTTTTTTTTTTAAGATTTTATTTATTTATTTGACAGAGAGAGATCACACATAGGCAGAGAGGCAGGTAGAGAGAGAAAGGAGGAAGCAGGCTCTCTGACGCGGGGCAGAGAGCCCGACGCGGGGCTCGATCCCAGGACCGTGGGATCATGACCTGAGCTGAAGGCAGAGGCTTTAACCCTCTGAACCACCCAGGCACCCCATTCTTCTTTGTGTACTTTGGCATCTAGGTTGTGTGTGTGTGTGGTTATCCCAGAACCCTGAAGGAATGAGATACCCACATTTTTTTTTTTCTTTTGATAGCTATAGAACTCACAATTTTGGTATTTTTTTCTGAATGTAGTGGGATAAAGGACTCTAAGAAAATACACTGATGGATTCTAAGAAAATGTTCTAAAAGTTCTTTCCTTTATTTGCTGTTTTTCTGTTCTGCTTATTGCCACAGAAGTTGAACTTCAGATGCTGAATTCATAGCGGGCAACTTCTGTTGCTCCTAGTTTTGTCTAGAAGTTTGGATTCTGATCTAATACAGTGTAATATTTCCAAATAATTATGACAGCATGAAATTAGTTAATACATATAAAACATTCAGCACAGCATTTCACACGTTAGTTCTTAATCAGCAAAATAATCTAACTTAGATGAAGAAGGTCTACAGCAGAGAGTAAGAAAGAGATGATAGTTTGCAATTTTAGTTTTGAATATAAAACTTCACCATTTAACTGACCCTTATACCAACAAGAACTGGTATATTCTGAAAAAATATATATGATCTTTCTCCATTATGGGATAAAAACATGAAGTCCTTTTTCTAGAAGTTTGGTTCTAAAGAAAAGACGGAAGTTGAGGATGAAAAGTTGGGGTGAGATAACATGCTGATTTAAAATTTTTTTAAAAGATTACATAAAGAATGTTTGTGGATTGAAGGGAAAAAAAGTCAAGGCTATGAGTCAATAATTAGTAACCAACAGATAATTGTTTCAGGAAAACCCAGAGGGAACGATAGGGTATGTGATTCAGGAAAAACCTCTTATTAGAAAAGGGGTAACAACTATCATATGATCTCCCTGATATGAGGAAGTGGTGATGCAACATGGGGGCTTAAGTGGGTACGAGAAGAATAAATGAAACAAGATGGAATTGGGAGGGAGACAACCCATAAGAGACTCTTAATCTCACAAAACAAACTGAGGGTTTTTGGGGGGAGGGGATTTGAGAGAAGGGGGTGGGATTATGGACATTGGGGAGGGTATGTGCTTTGGTGAGTGCTGTGAAGTGTGTAAACCTGGCGATTCACACACCTGTACCCCTGGGGATAAAAATATATGTTTATAAAAAATAAAAAATTATAAAAAAAAAAAGAAAAAAACAAAGAAAAGGGGTAACACCTGTTCTCAGATGGAAATGATTTAACCTGCCTTTTTTTCTTCCTCTTCTTCATTTTTTTCCTTTTCTTTCTTTTTTTTCTTTTTTTTTTTTTTAAATAACTCATCTCTTAGGGAATTTTTCTTTCTATAGGCAAGATAGCTAATCTATCTAGATTGTGATTCTCTATTCAAAATTCATTATTGACACAGCCTAATTCTGAAGAGGTGCAAAGCTCCAATACAACTTTTGGTTACTCCCACAATCATTTTTGTGAATGATTATGTACCTATGTCACATTTCTAGTTGGGGATATTTCTACTTTATATGAAGCTGTATTTTATCACATTTCCTTTGAGATTAAGAATAGAGATATCATTCACTTATTTTTGACAACTACTGATTTCTTTATTCCTGCACAAGTACTGTTTTTTAAAAAGTCTTTCCAAAATATGTTCAGTTGCCATGAAGAATTACACAGAACTTAAGTGAGAATTTAATAAATCTGTACAGAGGAAAGTGCCTGCCCTTGCTTTATTCTGCATTATTTCCTCTGAGCTATTTCGCACATGCTAATAATGTGCATCTAATTTGGGAAGCTTTTAGGCAAAGTTAATTTTATCATTATTGCATTCCAGGTTTTCTGCCTCCCACCTAGGGTCTATGTTGTGTTTTATTCTACTTTGAAAGCACTCGTTTTTAAACTGTTAAAGTTGAAATTGTACATAAATTACTTCATTTAGCCACCATCTGTGTCTTCTTATCTGTGCATTAATTCTTAATTTTTTATTATCTGTTAACTTAATCATGATGGAAATTCCTGGAAAATAAAAATAAAACATCAAGTTCATAAATTCTTTCCACATGACATATTCCTAATCATACATGTAGAAATCTAAGAAATTTGGAGACTTGAAAATGCTTAAGTAACATGTGACAGCAAACATGTTCTAACAGAATCAGCCTCTGAAAGACAGAGATTGCCATCTCATGGCTTATAGCCCACATCCTGCTACAGATGCCAACTGTTTATTTTATACAGTATTTTTTAAAACATTTGAGTTACGTGCCAACAACGTAAAATATGAGGTTTACATGTAATTTTTAAAACTCTAGCTCTTCTTATATTTGTAAATAATGTATCTGATAAGGGGTTGATATCCAAAATACATAACAAACTTATATAACACTATAAAAACAACCGATCAAACAATCCAATTAAAAAATGGGCAGAGGACCTGAATAGATATTTTTCCAAAGAAGATATATGCTCTCTCTCTCTCTCTCTCTCAGGGAAACAAACAAACAAACAAACAAAACCACTGAAATGTTCCAGGCATGATATGATTGAGTGACAGTGTAGATGGAAGAAAAACGGATAAATTTGAAAAACAAAAACAAAACTCATGACATGACTCATCAGTGCTCAGTGGGCTGGTTATGTGGGATTCATGACAAATAGGTGAAGAAGGAAAGATAGGGCTGCTTAATGAGATAGAGAACCTTGGAGGAGGACTGGGTTTATCAAAGCAAAGATCCTATGTTAAGATTTGGAAATGATGTGTTTGAAGTCTACTGAAATCCTATTCTCCATGGAGAGGTTTTTTTTTTTTTTATTATTATTTTATTTTTTATAAACATATATTTTAATCCCCAGGGGTACAGGTCTGTGAATCACCAGGTTTACACACTTCACAGCACTCACCAAAGCACATACCCTCCCCAATGTCCATAATCCCACCCCCTTCTCCCAAACCCCCTCCCTGCAGCAACCCTCAGTTTGTTTTGTGAGATGGAGAGGTTTTGACTGGAGACCCCAAAGATAAATACTATGGGGTAGAAGGAGAATGAAAATGCCTGCAAGAGAAGGGCAGCCCAGGAAAGGGAATAAGAGGGAAATAATAAGAAAAATCAGAATAATGAGCACACAGAGAAACTAAGAAAATATATCACTAAAACTGGAATTTTCAGAGTGGTAAATGCTTATAAGATGCCATATAAAATAATGAAAAATGTTCATTGTATTACAGAGATAGAAGTCATTGGTCAAAGTGCCTCTTATAATTAAACTATAATGCAAAATGAACTCCATAATTTAATACTATAAGGTCCTAATAATAGTTTTGAATTTATTCTTCAATAAAAAATTTTTTAAAAACTGTAATATTTTCAAATTTGGTCTGACTTTATTTTATTCCTCTTTTGATTTTACATTTGACTTCAGGTTGGACATTAAATGGATCAAACCTTCAAAATTAGACTATTGCTTTTTCTCCAAAGAGAATCCCTATATATTTATTTTATGGTTCATCTATCATTCTTTATCTCATTTTCCCTACCCCCACATTACCTATAATTTACTGATATCTAATGTAGATCTTAAAACCATTTATATATCTCCTTGTTAAGAGTCATCTTCATGATCTCATATCTATAAAATTACATTAATGTAAATATAGCTGTGGGTTTTTTCCTCTTAATATTGGCTTTTGATCCGTCCCGAGGTCTATGTTGATGTATGTAGATGTAATTTATATTTACTGCTGTAAGATGTCTTATTGTTTCTATAGATCACATTTTATTACCTATTCATTTACTGCAGAACATTTTGATTGTTTTCCTCCCTTTGCTATTACAAAATAAACACACTTGCATTTGCACACAGATACACACAGAGTCATGAATATCCTCATATATGTGTTTCTTTATTTACTTGACTTACATTTTGCTAACATACATAAATACTGGTGCATATGGAGTTCCTGGCTGGTAAAATATGTATAATTTAAGATTCATTAAATACTCACAAAATTATTTCCAGAATGGTGCATCCATTTTTATAAGCTTTCCTGTGCTAGGGCCTGAGGACATTTATTATAACTTAGAGAATATTTGGAGGTTTTACATTCAGAATTTCTCATGGTGTATTTCAAATTTCAAGTCTTTCTTAAAAGATTTTTCAATAGATATGTTTCCACAGATATGCTCTGAAAAGAATTATCAGATTTCATACATACTAATTCTTCTTATTAAGAATTCTTCCAGATATCTCTTTTATTTTATTTATGTATTCATTAACATAAGTGTTTATCAACTTACAGTATTTTTAGCTTTCCTATCTCTTTCATCGAAGCACTTTGTGCTCTGGTCAGCGCCTCTGAATACCATGGGATAAGAGAACTGTTTATTACGATGTTGCTCTCCTGAAACCGATTGGAGAAAAGAAGAGCATGTGTGTTCTTTAAAATGGTGGTGTGTATGGGGATGGTGAAGATTGATGGATGTTTTAATTGACCTATTTCATTACTTATTAATTTTTTTTTTTTTGCCTTGAGATCTCACTTAGAAGGAGACAAGGTACAGAACATCCTATGAAGCTTTTTATTCTAGAATGCATTTTATAAATTGCTGGGAAATTATCTTATACTAAAGAATATTCTGAGATTGATTTATGTTCACAAAAATTTTACATATCTATAATTGAACAACAGTAACAACAACATACCCACAGGCAGAAAATGAAAACTGAGTTGATTTCCATTTGTTCCAGTCGCTTCAGAGAAATATTTTTTTGGATGAAACTACTGCTCCTTTTTTTTTTTTCTCTCAGGGGTGAAAATGTTCCCTTACATTTTAGCAGTAAAGTAATGCATAAAAGACATCAAGTTAAGGTGCGGAAAGGCACAGTCTTATCCAATTTTCGTTCCCAACTCTTATTGAAATGACAAGTAGAATATTTAAGTTTGAAAAAAAAAATCTGAAATTCTGCTTATAGTTAGAGAAGGATGCTACCCACATGTAGGAAACAATAAAGAATTAATATTAACTATAGGGCATATAGAACTAGACTTGAGAAGGTCACCAAAAAACACTTTATACTTGCTTCTTTTCCTGAGAAACAGTACCATCCCTGGGAAGTTAGTAGAGAACACCTAAGCAGAAGCCCTTTACTGATTTGTAGTAAGATAAGGAAGCAACGGAAGTTTTGCATTGTATAGGGAGTTTAGGACCTGAGCTTCTTTCCTCCCCAAAACAGTGTAGTGTTTGAAGTCAGTGATTATGTTTATACATCACCGTTTTATTGGTGGCTAAAATAAACAGAAAGGCAGCCAGGAGTAGAAGGGTAACAGGCGTGGGTGCAGAAAAGGGTGCAGCAAAACCACAAAGTTGCTTAGTTTGGAGTCTGCCCAGACACAAGATGGACATAATAAATTGAGCACCTTTACTGTAGATTCACCATTCCTAAAGAAGGAAAGAACACAGATATGAAGTTCCTCTGTTAGGTTACTCTAGATTTTCTCCCAACTAACCTCAGCTAGCTTGATCTTTGAACACATATAACAATTTTACAGCAACCATTTCTCCAACTCAACTTTTTTTTTATTTTTTAAACTGGACTTATGTGAGGTTCATCTAATAAGATGAAGAAAAGCAGTCTTTGGCTCTGACACATGACTTAATGACATGAACAAAAGATAGAAATACTGTTTACTATAGAGGTGGCAGTCACATGAAATTAAGATACTTTTGCTTTTTCCTTGTTCTAGGTTTTGTATCAGTCTGGACATAGAGACATGTTTTTAGAATCCTAGAGCATAAAATTTTGGGGGTTGGTTTAGGATTCCTTCACACTTTTGGATATATTAATTTAAATAATGTTCAAAACATGGTTGAACGATAGCAGATTAGCCTATTTGCCACACCAGTAGGAAAAATCTATATACCAGTCTTCTAAAATCTTTGGAATCAATCAATGTAAGCATCTTTTTGGGAATTAAAAAAAAAAAAAAAAGACTACTGATTATTTAATGGTGGTAGTTCTACAGGTTCAGAGCAAGATGAAACACTTGAATATTTCTTCTTGGTCCCACAAAAAGAAACATTCCTCTCTGGTACTCCAGGACATAAGCCCATGAATAAAATGTGTCCCATTCTTAAAAATGCTAAATGTGCACATTCTTTGATTTTTCTTTTTCTTTTTTGTTAATGAATGTGATAGGACACAATCCTGACCAATGGAACCTTGCTGGGTAACTTTTGGGAAATGTTTTCCTATATAATAAAAAGATAGTCACCAGAGTGCCTACTTCCTCATGCTAAACCACAGTTGTTCCTAAGTACGATGCTAAGAAAGATTGCAGCCATCTTATGTTCAAGAGAGAGACATCACTAATACACTAAAGATTTCAGAGCATCTACATGCTTGATATATGACTGTGTGCATACCTTTAGAACTTCTCACCCTGATCCTTTTGTGACATGAGACAAGACATAACTCTTTATATGCCAGTTTTCTGGCCTCTGCTGATTCCCTGGCAGATGTTGATGCTGAAGGCGAGGAATGTTCTAGTTTTCAATGTTTTCTGAATACATCTTCGCTGTAATTCCAAATGTCCTGTTAATCAGTTACTGGTTTCATTTTTTTGATTTCTTCATTCTGTCATCAGAAACAAAAAATGATACAAATTATATCCCTGAATAGATCTTTCTAGTATTAATATTATAAAATACAGAAGAAATATTTTTTTTAGCCTATAAAAATTTCCACAATGACAAAAAGGAAGAAAAAAAATGGTTATACCATTCAAGGATAAGAAAAAAAAAAAAGGAAGCTTTGAAAAAAAAAATCTTGCTGTAAGAAAAAGAATAAATGCTAAGAGTTTATCTCTCTGTGTTTTCAATGTAATTCAATATAACTTGGATCCTCTGTAACAGATGAAATGTGGAATGATAGACAAAAGATACATGACAAAAGTTCTGACTGAGAGTCTGACTAAAATAAAACAGAGATGGATGAGATAGGAAATATCAAAATTACATTAAATGCAACAGCAGGGAGAAAAATCCCTTATGCTTTAGGAGAAGGAAATAACAGAGTTGATGCTATAGAAAGTGATATGAAGGGAAAATAAGTCCCAGAATGGGGAGGATGGTGCAAAGGAACGAAAATAACAAGCAAAGAGGGTATGTTTGGTGCACCAAGAATAGAATTAAACCTGGAGATAATTGGTGCTCCCTAGAGAGACCTCAGAGCACAGTGAAATTGAAGCTATAGTAAGAAATACAATAATAAAAAAAAAAAAGTCAAAGAATGTCACATGTCTGTAATTTGAAAGGGTTCAGCAGGGTTCCAAGGAAGATTAATAGAACTATATCCCTGTCTACATAAATTATGATGACTTTCTTTAAATGTTAAGAATACAGAAATAATTGTATAAAACTCCAATCAGAAAGTTTAAAAAATGAAAAGGGGAAAACCTATAGGATATCCATAAAGGAAGAATATATGGGGTCTCTTTAATATTCTTACCTATAACATTCAATCAAGGAAATACTAAAACAATAATTCATCTACATAGTTTTAAGGAAAAAATTTGAGACACAAGAATTTCATTCCCTGACTGCTTATCGCATATTAGAAATGGAAGAGTATTAACAGTATTAAGCTCTATCATAATTACATGTAACTTAAATATATATATGTATACATATATAGATATAAGTAGATATAGATATCTTAGCCTGAAAAATGATTTACAAGCTCTAATAAGGTATGTTATAGTATAAGACATTTGTTTTGGAATAACTTCAAATCACCTGGAAATATAATTAAAACAAAGTATTATAGATACTACTTCAAAGCTCAATACAAATGTCCCCTATTTCTTTACCTCTTTCCCATTTTTTCCCCAATACTATGTCTTCTTTGAACTCTGATCTCCCTGGAAACAACATTGTCTGCTGGTGTTCATTCTAGTGAAGGTTGCTTGTTTTCCAATAGAGAGTATATCCAATTTTCATTTAAAGATTAGGTGTATCTTCTTATTTCACAAATGACTCCTCTAGTCCAAAAATTAATATTATAACATCATAAACAAATTACTTATTTGAGACATTAACATCTGCTTCTACCACTTTTTTTTAAAAAAAGATTTTATTTATTTATTTTACACAGAGAGAGATCACAAGTAGGCAGAGAGGCAGGCGGGGGGGGGGGAAGCAGGCACCCCATTGAGCAGAGAGCCTGATGCGGGGCTTGATCCCAGGACCTGAGTTGAAGGCAGAAGCTTTAACCCACTGAGCCACCCAGGCGGCCCTCTACCACTTTCTTTATCTCAATTCTTGCTATCATCTGGGTGGCTTTACAATTTATAGTGATGACTCAGAAAATACCCTAGTTTCTCAAATCTTTGACTTCCTCATCTAGAGGGGTTTTTTTTTGTCAACACTTTTCTTCTGCCATATGAGACCTCACAGCTCTAATTCTGAAAAGAAAAAAAAAAATGTGTCCACTCTTAGACCACACTGAGTTATGATTTTATATCTCCAAATTTGCAAAAAAATTGGCAAGGATATAAAGTAACAAAAACTCTTACATAATTAGAGAAAG
This sequence comes from Mustela nivalis, assembly GCF_964662115.1. Classification (NCBI taxonomy): domain Eukaryota; kingdom Metazoa; phylum Chordata; class Mammalia; order Carnivora; family Mustelidae; genus Mustela; species Mustela nivalis. Next base: position 87,961,738 of record NC_139029.1, on the reverse strand, counting down.
GATGAAATAGTTCAAGCATGTCACATTGTTTTATGAATTTAAAAATGTGTTAATCCTATTATAGGAATATACACTGGAGAAAACTTTTCACATGTGCCAAAAATAGTCATAACTATGCTGTTTATTTTTCATTAAAATATATTCTGAAAACAACCCAAATGTCCATCATAGAAGATCAGCTCATTATGTTGTGGAATTATGTTGGACAACTGAACATTTACTTTTAAGATAACTGTCCACAGTCTCCCACCTTTTTCTCTGTAACACATCATATGTCATATGTCTGCTGACTTCTTAGTATGTTTAGCCAATCAGAAGGGCTGGTGGGTGATTTGAGACTATGAAGAAGCTTTCTCTAATCCAAAATATTTCCTCTTCTCTATGTGCTTCCTATGGTATCTAAATAGAAGCTATCTCTAGACCATGGCTCAATCTCTCTTTGGCCTTAGGTCTACAAAGCAGTCACAACCAAGGCTCTCGGACCTATTATATCACCTCTTTCCATTATCCCTCCAGCCCTGAAGGTGGCAGTGGCTTCTGATATGCCCCCAAACATATTGTTTGGGTTGCAAAATGACTGCATGAGTTGTAAAACTTAACCACATCTCTTTTATTAAGATGAGGGCATTATCTGGGATGGAATAGGACCCTGAAACTTGAAATATAGAAATTTGGGAGGAACTAGATTAAATGAAGCTGGGAACTTTAGAACCCCCAAATCCCCTTTAATGTTCCTTATCACCAAAAATAGCCTCATTTACCACTATCTTTGGAGACTAGCCTGAAAAACTGTAATGACCTGACTAGAGGCAGCTGCCTCCTAAGAAAGGTATCTATTCTCTCCAAGACTCACCTCCACCAACTTTGTTGAAACTGTCAGAATTTATTACTAAGGAGAGTATCACAACTTGTGCATCATGGAGAAAAAGCTTATTCATCAAAATAACTGTGAGACATTACTGGTTTTAATTGTGAGATATCTGAGAATACACATGAAAACGAATGCTAAGGGTATTAGTCTGAGAAGGATGAATTATAAATGAATTATAACATTGGATCAGACCAAATTTATTCATATTCATTTATATGAGATTTTGGATTTAATGTTCTAGCTTCAAGATGCTGGGAGTGATCTTGTTTGGCTGACTGATGCCTGGTATTCAAAAATGGTCTACATGAAATGAAGTTGGCATGCCACAATCTTTCTAGCATAATATGGAGGGAAATAATTAAAATACTTAAGAAAATAGAAATGTTATATTATGTGCTGCTGCTCATTCTAACCTGTACTGTGTCTCTTAAAAGGGTTTAGAACCCTTATCAGAAAGGCACTGAGAAAAGGTTAAGACCAAACCAACTTTCTCAAATAAGTTATTTTGGTGGTTGTGTTGATAGTAGGAGATGCTGCCAATGAAATGGGCTCCAATGACTTTACTAATGTAAATGGTAGGGAATTAGTTTGAAAGGAGTTGAGACTTGTGATGGTAACATGAGAGGACTTAGAAGATAATTTCTTTCTAAATAAAAGTTGTTTTTGTTTTATTTTGTTTTTTTATTGGACTGTCACAGAATCTGAAGATTTGGCTATTGGGTCACAGTGATAATGTAACTTAGCTGTCCATTTAAACTAAGTGCTATGTGATCTGCTGAGCCAAGGGTGGAGGGGTGGTGGGATGCAAAAGGAATTCCTATTTAAATGGAAACAGTATATGTTAGATAGTCCTTGAGTAGAGTTTGAAGACACAAAGTAATTCTGACTTCAGTAAAACTACTCCTACACTAATTTCTATGGTTTTATGGGCAATTCATTACTTTTGGTTGATGTAGGAAGAAAAATATCTCAAATATGATTTATAGATAGATTTGTTGGCACTAGATTATAGTATAGCTGACCCTTGAACAACACAGGTTTGAACTGTGAGGGTCTACTTATACATGGATTTTTTTCTTGATAAATGCAGTACGGTATTGTAAAAGTATTTTCTCTTCCCTATGATTTTCTTAATAGCATTTGCTTTTCTCTAGCCTACTCCATTTTAAGAATACAGTGTATTTAGGGGCGCCTGGGTGGCTCAGAGGGTTACATCTCTGCCTTCGGCTCAGGTCATGGTCTCGGGGTCCTAGGATTGAGCCCTGCATCAGGCTCCCTGTTCAGCAGAGAACCTGCTACCCCCACGCCCCCACCTGCCTGTGACCTCTCTCTGCCTATTTATGATCTCTCTCTCTGTCAAACGAATAAATAAAATCTTTTTAAAAAGTGTATAACAAAAAGTGTAAAACAGTGTATAACACCTATAACATACAAAATACAAAATAGTGTTATTCATTCTTCATGCTATTGGTAAGGTTTCTGGTCAACAGTAGGCTAGTATATTTAAATTGGGGGGCAGTAAAAAGTTACTGTAGATTTTATAACTACATGGACATTGGCATCCCTAACCTCTATGTTTTTCATGAGTCAGTTGCAGTCTAAAATCATATTACAGCTCTACTCAAAGGTGGCCCTAAAAGACAGTGGCAAATAGAATTTCTTTCAGTGAGCAAAATTTCAGGCAATATATCTTGTGTATCTGATTGTCTCCTTTGCCTGGAAGAAGTGATAGCCAAAGGAATGGGGGTTTTCATGGATTCACGAGCAATAGCCATTTGCTAATTGATCAGGGACTTGAGACAAACAAGATTTGGTGATAAGGAAGTATTATATAAAAACCATGTGAATGATTTTTGTATAATACTAAATGGGCCTAGTCTATGAGTATAGCTTTCCCCTATTCATACTCATCAAAAAGATTTTAAAAAATAACTTTTTCCATCAGATAAAGTAACCCATGTTTTAGATGTCAATTACCTCCATTCTTCAACCATCTACAAAGTGGTCATGATATAAAAATGCAAACTATGCACAGCCTCAATAACAGAGCTTCCCAACACTAAAGATGATTTCACTGCTCATATCTAAGTATCAAGGCTGCTAGGCACCTGATGTGGTCCTTTTATAGGAAGATCAGTCAGGTTATTGGCGAAAGAATATGGAAGGGATAAGGAATATGAATTTCCTTTTACTGCCGTTTACAATGTCACTACCACTACTCACAGTTTTAGGAAGCCATTTACAATCCTAATACCACAAATTGTATTGCTGTAACCAAATAACACATTTCTTAAAAATGAACAAAAACAAAACAAAGAAACAAAAACCAATGCTCATGGATCCTGGATTTCACAGATTATATCAAATTTACCATCATTAGTCAGCTAACCTAATATAATTATGGAAGATTTAATTATAGCACCTGCTAAAAATAATATCCAGTGAAGTTGGGGTACTGTCCTATACCATGTAGTATATGCTTTAAAACAATGACAATTAGGGTGTTGTTTCTTCTACAGCCAGAATACCATAAGGAACAGAGTGGTCCCTCTACCATACCATGTAACTATCAGCTTGCAAAACGTTGCTTTTTTTCCCTACAACCTTAGGCTCTTTTTGTTTAGAGTTCTTAAATCTTAATGGGGAAAATTTTTCAAAATGGGAAACAACATTGGTTTTCTTTTAAGGTGAGGCTGCCAGACAGATCCTTACACTCTTGAGCCAATAGACAGAACAGGGTGATCAATTTCGAGTACCAGGAGGAAATAAGGTTGGGGGTACTAAGTGGAGGAAGGGAAAACTCTTGAGTGTAACCTAAATGTTTTCCTGGCACTTCTTGGTACTTTTTTTTATTATTATTATTTATTTGACGGACAGTGATCACAAGTAGGCAGAGAGGCAGGCAGAGAGAGAGAGGGGGAAGCAGGCTCCCTGCTGAGCAGAGAGCCCAATGTGGGGCTCCATCCCAGGACCCTGGGATCATGACCTGAGCCGAAGGCAGAGCCTTTAACCCACTGAGCCACCCAGGTGCCCCACTTCTTGGTACTTTTATGATTGAGAGATATCAGTGGAAAAAGATAGTAATTCAATAAACACAAGGTTATAAAGGACTCAAATACCTCAAAAATCAGTTAGATTAGTTAGATTAATAGAGAATCCTAACCAGCTGAGGGTGGGTATAGGTAAAAAAGAGGGAATGATGAATATCATCTAGAAAATTTTGACTAATTACAAAACATGGTCTGCATTATCAGTGTATATGTCTGTTAGATATACATCAAACTAATTTTTATCTATTTATGTGTACATTTATTTGAATGCCCCTCTCTTCTTCCCATTTAGAAAGAGAATTTTTAGTGATACTTTACTTTCACAGATCATGAAAAAATCAGTAGAAGTTACACTCATAACTGGTAAGAAAGAATACATATTCCTTGGAAGCTCTGGAATCAAGATGGCTACGATGGTTCTTAAGATTTCAGGTCTACTCTTTGTAAAGATAAAGTGTTTCCACCTGTAACAGATATCACCTTATTTTAGTCAAAAACATGACTAATTGTTGTTGTATAGTTGAAGGATTAGAATTGATGCTAAACCAAACAAGGGAAATATGCACTAGATAGGAATATATATTTTTAAAAAGCAAGATAATAATAAATGTGAAAGTCCAGAAAATACTTCAAGAGGGTACAATAATGGCACAGAATGGTAAAACATGAATTTATTCAAGATTCTGGTGATGTTCTAATTCTTCTGTTGGATTTTGAGGTTTGGGTTATTCTATTATCAATGCTTTTTAACTTCCATATACACCACATACATTCTATAATATGCATAAAAAATTCTTATCCTTCCTAGGATTTTTTAACTTTTTCTTATGTTATGAGATTATTTTATTTTATTTTTTTATTTTTTTTAAAGATTTTATTTATTTATTTGACAGAGAGAAATCACAAGTAGACAGAGAGGCAGGCAGAGAGAGAGAGGGAAGCAGCCTCCCTGCTGAGCAGAGAGCCCGATGCGGGACTCGATCCCAGGACCCTGAGATCATGACCTGAGCCGAAGGCAGCGGCTTAACCCACTGAGCCACCCAGGCGCCCGAGATTATTTTAATCATCATTTTCTAGGCCCTTTACTCTCTCTCATTTGGCTTCCTATTATCTTCAACTTTTTTGTCCAAAATATTACATTTTTCTTAATTTCAATTTTCATTCTTATTTTTTTACCAATGTTGTCTACTCTGATTTCTTTTTGCATCAACTGAAGTGATACTTACATGTTGACTTCCTCTAAAAACAACAATATAACTTCTTTTCCTATCTCTCCAATGATAATGAAATACCACCATCCATCTACCTCATTACCCACATCATTCTTTATTCCTCTTTCAATTTTCCCAATCCTCATATTTATAACACTGGCTTATCTCTCCAACATTTCTTGTCTAGATTATTGCTACATTTCTCTGTTACAACATGCACTCTTAAGCAAAATCCCATTCTCCAAGGTATATCAAAGTGATCTTTTGAAAATGTACTCGTAAACTTTCTTTAATGGTACCTTATAAAATAATTATGATAGAATATTATGAAATAATTTTAAAAGTTTTATGAAACTATGGAAATATATCAGAAAATATTTAGGATATATTTGAAATTAAATGCATATCACAAAGAGATTATGTAATTTGATTCTAGTTTTGTAAATATAGTATTTATGTGTATGTGTAAATTAATCTATCTACCTATCATCTATCTACATCTATTTTTCTTTCCAACATATCTATCATCTTTCCATCCATACACAGAAAGTACTGTGAAGAAACACAACAATATATTAAGAGTGTTACTCCCTGAATTAAGGAGTCAAGAGCCATTTTTCCTTTTGTTATGTTCCTGCATTTTCAAAATTATCTACAGTTCATGTCTGTACTTTTAATTTTTTTACAATATGTATCTATTAATAGAACAGGACAAGTAAGTTAAAAATATAAAAAATATATGATTTCCCCCTTTAATGATAATGAATTGATAATGAATTTCCCTACTTTTCTTCAAAAACAACTAGAAAACTGAGGGAAAAAAGACACCAATATTAGATCCTATGAGATTCTGTCTGATTTAATCCTTGTTCCTTTGTATGAAGTAAATGTCAGCTAACTTCACTTTGCCAGATGTGAGGCATTTATCCATGAATGTTTGCTCATTTGACAATATTAGCTCTGGCTTAAGTCAAATGTTACTTATAGGGGAAGGGGAAAACACTGATATTTAAAGCAACCACACACATATATATGTCATGCGCACACACATACACACACACACACACAATTTTCTCCTTATATGCTTAGATCATATCCAGCACTTTTCTCCCTGCTTGCTCTTCAAATATAATTTTGAGGTTCTTCTTTGCAAATTATTCTATATAGATCCTACCACCTAATTATTGGTGAGGTATTACCAAAGTGTGGTAATGTGACCAGCCACCAAAGTTCTAGAAGAGTTTGAAGATCTCTACTAAGAGGGGCGCCTGGGTGGCTCAGTGGGTTAAGCCGCTGCCTTTGGCTCAGGTCATGATCTCAGGGTCCTGGGATCGAGTCCCGCATCGGGCTCTCTGCTCAGCAGGGAGCCTGCTTCCTCCTCTCTCTCTCTCTGCCTGCCTCTTGGCCTACTTGTGATCTCTGTCTGTCAAATAAATAAATAAAATCTTTAAAAAAAAAAAAAAAGATCTCTACTAAGAGATTATGGCACTAGACTTGACTATTTTCCCTTTTACATCTCTGTATATTCCCACCCTGCCTCAGCCAGCAAAGCTCGAAACTTTGTCCCATGGACAAATGTAGCTTCTAGAATCTTTTAATTGGCATACTTAATAAAGGATGTTTTTCCACTGTTCACATGCTTTAGCCATGTCTATGCTGAGCCCTTTCTTTAAGCACATATGTGCTTAAATGTTTGAATAATGTTTCCACCATTACTGATCCTGTAAATATCATGTGCAATAGGAGAAAAAAACCAAGACCTCAAGGAGCTCTCATTCAACTTGCCTTAAAATAAAACCACTGGCATATCACAAGCAATAGCTTTATATTATACACATATATTCATTATTTAATTAAGCCTTCCATTGTTGTGGCTCATGAAAATTTCCTTCTTTCTTCTTCCTTGAAGATTTTTTAAAGGAAATTTAGAATGGCTACTCCAAGCTGATTTTCATGAGAAGAAAGGAAATCTAAATTCATGTTATACTTAGTCTTGTCCAAGCTCTAACATAAAATCCCAAAATAATACTTTTTAAAGATATGTAGTAGAAGTCATATTTTCATTTGAGAAATATGTGTACCCATATAACCCAAAGATTTATTATCATCATAAGGACAATGGGGTATCCATCATTACTTAACTTCTGCTTCTATACACAGCTTTAAGGTCCTAGGAAGACTGCATGGGAAATTAAGATTAGAGCAGAGGGTTTGTAGCGGCAATAGTATTCTGTTAACTGGTTGAAAAGGCAATCAAATGTGAGCTTTGAGATCAGACAGACTTAGATTTGAGTATCCCCTCTGTTGATTACTCATATATAACCTCTGATAAATTATTTTAATTCAACTGGGATGATAATGATGACTTTATAAGATTTGGAGAAGTATTAAATGGGATAGTATATATAAAGTTGCTATCAAATAAAAATGAAAGAACTCAATTATTGGTAGTTTCTCTCTTTGCTTTTATAATAGCATAGTCAGTTAGGAGGAGCTTACTGTTTAAGCTTACAGTTAGGAGGAGCTTTACTGCTTTAGAGGACAGTGACTAGAGACCCTTCTGAGCTCAAATCATACCCCTTGCCCAGTGATACTTTGCTTTTAGAGATGGTGAATGCATTGAATGAGTTTTGATATATATAAAACAGAAGCTGAAGTGTAGTTAGCAGTATTGTTAGTATCATCAGTAGTTAGTATAATTATTATTCTTAGTAGTAGTAGTATATTTAATAAACAAAAGGAGCCCTCTCCAAAATCAATATTATCATCATATTTAATAAACAAAATAGTCCTCTCTCCCCAGAGGTAATCTCTGTGTAGTTGCTATGTCTGTGAATTTGGTAAGAAATTGGATGGAAACAATCCAATTTCTTTTCAATCCTTATGCTAAAGTAGATTAAGAAATCAATCAATATTTATACACAAGCCACTCCCCCTTTATCAATCCTAGTACTTATTCTTACTTGAAATCTCATGAGAAAACCAAACTATCTTGTAATTACACAGAGAATTAATTCTTCTGAAACAAAAACAATAGCATAACCAAAACCAGCAAAGATCACCATTACTTCTTTGAATCAGCAGAGTATGCCCTTCCCATCTCATAGATTCCATAAGTATGCACAAGACATTTGTATTTGTTTTGTTCATTATTAACTCTGTTACCTCCCACCCTCTTTCTCTCTTCTTTCCAACCTTCTTACTCATAAAGATACAATTTCTCGAGAATTTCTTGAGTAATTATTTCTTCTCTAAGAGTTATCTTTCAGGCTGCCTACCTCTGATAATTTACTTTATAGCCTCCGATAATTTATAACCTCTGCTGTCCTACTTTAGTGAAGATTTAAGCTAAATAATTTGGCCAAGTAGTTTATTTTTATTTGATAAATCCATAAGAAATATCTTAACATTATTATTATTTTAGATACCAATGGAAAATATATCTGTACGATTATTTCTTTTTAGCCTCATTTTCAAAATAAGAATTGCAAAAACTTGTGGAAATGTAATATGTCTGTATATAAACAGAATAGAATAGAATAGAATAATTTTCAACCAATAATCCTTAAAAATATTTTTCTTTTTCTATACCCTTTAAAGGCTGCTTTAGTAGTTAAATGTATTTTCTAAGTAACAACACACATTGTCAGGAATGGATAAGGATGATGGGGTTTGCAATGTCTTAAAAATGGAGATTAGTTGTGAACACTCATGTATGGATGTGTGCACACTTAGTCAAATACATTTTTATTGAACATTCCTTACTTCAGCCTAACACTCATCCATGTCAAACTCTTGATTATGTATGGTGAGAGGGATGAGATAGATTGCTGGTTGAAGCTTTAGCAGCAGATAGAAGCACTGCACCCTGAGGACTTCAGGAAAGCTTTTTACTCAACTCTCCTCCCTCAGGAGTTTATATTTTCTGTTTTATCTCTGGGATTGAGTTTAGTGACAAGCACACATGGAAAGGCTGTGAGAAATGCCATGGGAACTGCTTAACAGCATTCAGATGAGGGGATGGCATTTGAGTTCCCAGCATCTGGCCTACCTCTTTTGCATTAGAAATCTTAATCAGGTGAACTTATAGGGTAGTTGGAAAAAGAGACCAGCTACATATCTGTTTTCACCAGTAAAGGATGCATCCTATTTTCAAATCAATTCTAAAGGTTAGACACCTGAATAATTTTCATTTGATTGGCATGCTTAAGGTAGTGACATGGCTGGTTCTTTGAAACAATATGTAGAACTCATATTTTTGTACAATTGTTCTACTATATGGGGACCCATTTTATAAATTATATTTTTGCTATAGTCCTCTTCTCTGTAATTCTGGTCAATATACTCTACATTAGGGCCAGCACATTTCAATTTATACTATTGTAGTATTTATTTGGAATTTTATGAGAGACAATTAAGCAGTTAACTATGATCTATAACCAACAACCACGTTTTATTATTAATATTCTGTGCTTGAAATGTGTGCACATTTGATGGTAAATTATATGTAATTTAAATCAAATGCTGCAGTGATTTTTCCACCATTAAATATTCCTAGAATTTCAAGTCTACCTGAGCTGCATAATGGTAAGAGCAATGCAGATTATTTTCTCTTCATTCAGTGGTAAATGCAATATAATTCATTCAGTAGTGTGAAATTAAGAAAGATACGAGAAATGAATAAAAAAGCAAATGACTGAATTGGAAAAGTAATAAAAATGTAATCAGTGAAGTGGTGAGGTAAGTAAGGTACTTTGGAATGTTAGCACTCTGAATATTTAAAATATAAAATAATTCTATTTTGCATAGTACTTTAAAAATCACATAAAATGACTGATTTACACCAAAGATTGTTTTATCCATTAGATTAAATAGTAAAGGGAAATAAAAAAAAAAAAAGACTGATCTAAATTTGAAAAATCTGCAGTACAAAGAATTAACCTCCCCCTCCCGACAAGATGTTTAAGGTTAAATATAACAGAAACATAAATCTTCTGTAACTCTTATTAAAGGAGAAATAATCTGCAGTATCTGAGTTAGATTTCTTTCAACCCAAAACTCCGATTCTGAAATGCTAGCATTCTGACATGGTGACAAATTGCTGGAACAAATGCTAAATAGTTAAATGGACAGGTGATGGATGGCCTCATAAGCCTTGCAGGGCAGCCTTTGTAAGATACTAATTGGTTCTGTGAAACTGGTTTTAGTCAATAAACTCACGTGAGAGATTTTTTTTGTGCTGGACATCTTTAAAGAATGTGGTACTATAGTGACAAAATACTGGCAACGTATTAGGCCACCAACAACTTTATCTTACCCACTATGCATGATGTCCCTTTCCTTAGACCTAGCTATATTCAAATGCTAAATATTCATTTTTTTATGCTCAGTGAGAAGATTCTTTATGGGTTCTCTATTTCATCCTTTGATTTTCGAGACTACCTATTTTTCTCACTCCAATAATTCCTCAATTTTTTCTTCTTACAGGAAACTACTCAACTTGGTCTTTTTCAACTAAAGTTTAAGTTTTAAGAAATAAAGTTTTAAAATTTTTTCAATAGGATTAGAATAAAAAAACTTTCTTATCATATATGTGAAAAATTAGATCTAATATTTTTAGGACAAATAGATTCTTTTCTTTCCTTTTAAAGATTAAAAAAACACAGATTATTAAATTCATTCTCAAATTTCCAGAATATTGTTTAGTGGAAGGAAAAAGGAAAGAAGGAAAGAAGAAGAAAGGATGGAAGTAAGGAGGGAGGAGAAAAGGATTAACTTCCAGTTGATCCAGTTGACTGGGTCCTTGTGAAGTCACTGAGAAACTAAATCCATACTTTCTAAGACTGAGAGATGAATGCTAACATATCAATCTGTTCCTTCTTTGCAATTGCCCCAGATGTTTTTGTACAATAACAGAGAAAGTTGGTTACCAATTTCCATAGTCTATTGGAGAAGAAAAGTTTTGTGAACCCCAAATTGTTTCCATTTTCAAAATATCCCAGACAATCCCTCTTTCAAGACTGAGCTAGGTATATGAAGTGAAGTGATTCCTTGTCCACAAATATCCCACCTGTACGCAAAGAAAAAATGAGACACTTTGCAGATGATAAGTAGTTTCTGCAAACGGACTGCATCAGTTTAAACTTAACTCTAGAATCACTGTGTGACAGTGAGTAAGTTACTTTATCTTTTTGTGCCTGTTTCCTCATCTGTAAATGTGGGATAATACTAGTATTGGATTCATAAGTTTGTAATTGATTTATATGTAAATCACTTCCACCTGCATCCAGAACATACTAAACACTCAATAACTTTCAGCTATAATTGCTATTATTATCGTTGTTGTTGTTGTTATTAATATCATTATCTGTATTTGTTTTTTCTCTTTTTAATGAATCTAGCTTTATAAACCCTATGTGAAATAAAGTTTTTAATTGGTGATTTAGGCTTATTATTGTAATCATTATAAAGTGAAAACAAAAGTGAATATGTATATGTTAATATAAATTCTATTCCTCAATGTTAATTGCATACCTATAAAATAATTTCAGTTTTAAGGATACTTCTTTTTAGCACACCTATTCTCTGAATGCATGAGATACAGCCAAATTTATGCTAGCCAAACGAAATGAAAGTTTATTGAATTAACTTAGGAACTTCTGATAGTCTGTTGAAGTATCCTGGTAACACTAATTCTCTGAAATTGAATTAACCTGATTGCTGTTTTAATGTTATGAATTTTATAAGAAATCACAGCTTTTTCTGCTTTTCATGAACAGCATAATTTTAACCATAACCATAACACAAATAAAAGGAAATTTGCTCATTGAAAGGAAACAATAAAAAAGTATTACACAAGTTAAAAATACATTTAGCTGTCTGTAACATCAATGTAAGTAAGAATCAATCCTGACTTACCATGTCTTAAATAAAAAGTCAATATTTTTCATATATGAAAAAAAGGAAGTTGGTGGCTTGTGGCATTAGTTTGAGCTAACATTTGTAATTATGAGCAGTGATGGATGTTAACTAGATTTACTATGATGATCATCTCACATTATATAGAAATATTGAATCATGTTGTACACTGGAAGCTAATATAATGTTATGTGTCAATTATATCTAAAAAAAATCAGAGAAAAAAGATCAATGATAATGGTCTCAGAATCTCAGTGTTTCTCTTTTTCTTTCTATCGTGGTGGCACAAAGGCTGCAGCAGCTCTAGGCTTCATGTGAGAGTTTAAAACAAGAGGACAGACATAAATGGCACCAGCCACATCTGTTCCAATGAAAAATATTGTAATAGCATTGTATGATGACAGATGGTAACTACACTTGTGATAAGCATAGCATAACATATAGAGAAATAGAATCTCTATGTTGTATACCTGAAACTACTGTAACATTTTGTGTGAACTGTACTCAAATAAGTAAAAGGTATATAACCCAAATAAGACTAAACTTTCAATTTAAAAACATTTCCTCAGTAAATGAAATTCAAATGGATAGGCAAGCCAAAACCAAGACTGAATCATCCATTTCTGATGCATTCAATAATAAAATCACTTAAATTTAATTATGGATAATATCAGCTATATTAATGCTAATGGCAGTTCTGATCTATCCTTCCAGAAATTAGCATTGCATATTTTGAATTCTCATTTCATTTTACACATTTATTTATTTACCAAAAACAAAAATAAAGTTGTATTTATGCTAATGTAAGAATCATTTTAAGGGTAGTTGTAGTTCATTCAGTAACTAAAAAAGAATTATAATTTCATTTTTGTGAACCGAATATATTCTAATTGTCTTCTGTCACTTGGCTCTATTACCCTCTCTACTATGTTTGAAATAGGTGAGGGAGGTTAATAGCTACAAACTTCTAGTTATAAATTAAATGAGATGTAGGGATAAAAAGCACAGGGTAGAGTATATAATAAAGTAAATATATATATACAAACATAAGCCATGTAATAATAAAATAATATATCATAGTGATAATAAAATGACATCCCAATTTCTACATATATTCTTATTAAGTGAATATTAGGAAAAGTAGTTTATGTCACTGGCAAACAATCTAAATTTTTTGTTGATGCTGAAACATCATGTGATCTTTAGCTATCTATCAACTAACACAATTTAAGAGAGATGAAATTCACAAGTGAGGTAATGTATCATCTTTGAGTTGTTGTTTTTTTTTATAAATTTTTTATTTTTTATAAACATATATTTTTATCCCCAGGGATACAGGTCTGTGAATCACCAGGTTTACACACTTCACAGCACTCACCAAATCACATACCCTCCCCAATGTCCATAATCCCACCCCCTTCTCCCAAACCCCCTCCCCCCAGCAACCCTCAGTTTGTTTTGTGAGATTAAGAGTCACTTATGGTTAGTCTCCCTCCAAATCCCATCTTGTTTCATTTATTCTTCTTCTACCCACTTAAGCCTCCATGTTGCATCACCACTTCCTCATATCAGGGAGATCATATGATAGTTGTCTTTCTCTGCTTGACTTATTTCGCTAAGCATGATACGCTCTAGTTCCATCCATGTTGTTGCAAATGGCAAGATTTCATTTCTTTTGATGGCTGCATAGTATTCCATTGTGTATATATACCACATCTTCTTGATCCATTCATCTGTTGATGGACATCTAGGTTCTTTCCATAGTTTGGCTATTGTGGACATTGCTGCTATAAACATTCGGGTGCACGTGCCCCTTTGGATCACTACATTTGTATCTTTAGGGTAAATACCCAATAGTGCAATTGCTGGGTCATAGGGCAGTTCTATTTTCAACATTTTGAGGAACCTCCATGCTGTTTTCCAGAGTGGCTGCACCAGCTTGCATTCCCACCAACAGTGTAGGAGGGTTCCCCTTTCTCCGCATCCTCACCAGCATCTGTCATTTCCTGACTTGTTGATTTTAGCCATTCTGACTGGTGTGAGGTGATATCTCATTGTGGTTTTCATTTGTATTTCCCTGATGCCGAGTGATATGGAGCACTTTTTCATGTGTCTGTTGGCCATCTGGATGTCTTCTTTGCAGAAATGTCTGTTCATGTCCTCTGCCCATTTCTTGATTGGATTATTTGTTCTTTGGGTGTTGAGTTTGCTAAGTTCTTTATAGATTCTGGACACTAGTCCTTTATCTGATATGTCGTTTGCAAATATCTTCTCCCATTCTGTCAGTTGTCTTTTGATTTTGTTAACTGTTTCCTTTGCTGTGTGTTGTTTTTAAGAAAATTAAAGTCACTTTGGCTCTTATTACAATCAGAAATATAAAGAGAGAAAGCTGATATAAGGATAGTGTAAGTTTTCATCCAACATTGGAAATTTTTTTTTCTTTTTTGACAGACAGAGATCACAAGTAGACAGAGAGGCAGGCAGAAAGAGAGAGAGAGAGAGGGAAGCAAGCTCCCTGCTGAGCAAAGAGCCCGATGAGGGGCTCCAAGCCAGGACCCCAAGATCATGATCTGAGCCGAAGGCAGAGGCTTAACCCACTGAGCCACCCAGGCGCCCCTGGAATTTTATTTCTATATGCAAATTAATAGTGCTTAAATACAATGTTTTTCATTAAAATTAACAAATTAGTATGAACATCCTAATAATTATTATAAAGAAGATTATTTTAAACTTTTGAACATGCAATGCCTCACTGGGAACAGCTAAGAAACAAAGAAGCATAGATAATGTGACAGAATACAAAAAAGGAGGTCAAAAAAATTTAAAACTGGTAAAAATTAAGCACTAAGGAATTTCACTCCAGTAGGAGCTGGAGATTATACTCTTCACACATGAAATTCAAATATTATACAAACATCCCTGTGTCCTTATATGATTGTGATTTGGATTCTTGTCTCTAAAAGTTTTGACCACTGTCAAAAATTGGTTCTTTTTTTAAACAGCTTTATTAAAGTATAATTGACATATACATAGTTTAACACATTTCAAGTACACATTTTGAGGTTTTTATGCATGTTTGCATCCATGAAACTCTCACCAAAATCAAGATGATACCTTGTTCAAAAATCCTTATAGTCCTTCTTTCTTAACTCACCTCTCCTTCTCCTCCAAGCAACCACTTATCTTGTCACTATAGATCAGTTTGCATTTTCTAGAGTTTTATATAAATAGAATCACAAACTATGTACTTATTTTCCCCTGACTTCTTTCTCTCAGCATAATTATTATGAGATTTATCTTGTTGCATGCATCAGTAGTTCACTCCAGTTTAATGCAAGTAATATTCCATTGTATGGATATACAGTGAGTTCTCATTATTCATAGTAGTCATGTTCTATAAAGTCCAAGCAGACTGAATTAGCAAATACTGAGTCACTGCCCCTAGGGAAAATACAGGTTAGGTTCCTGCCAGCCTTTGGTCACAACATTTTCATCAATGAATCAATACATAATCCTGTTTTATGTGAGTTTCTGTTTCAGGGCACCTTATTTAATATATATTTTGATTCATTAACATTGAATTTATGGCACTATAATTCATAGTGGAAAGTAACTTAGCTGATATACATATTTTCTCCATGAGGCACGCATCAGACAGCATTTCAGTAGTGTTTGGGGGCCATTTAAACCGCAAAATCACCAACAAAAACACAAAAAATGCAAAAGACATGGCACTAAATACAGAGCAGAAGGTTGAGCTGCTTATATTATGGGAGCTGAAACAAGAACTTGTTCAACCTCAGCTAGAAAAATGAGCTCTTCAGGCAACTCAGATGTTTTCACTGCTCTGTGCTCTCAAATGTCCTTCAGTTCCCGTGTAAACGCCAAGAAGATTCATTTGAGGGTTACATATAAATTTTAGTTGGTAGTGGAATTGGCAAATGTGGAATTCTCAATTATAGAAACCACAAATAATGAGGGTTGTCTCTACCATATTTGTTTATACATTCACCCACTGCTAGATATTTGTGTTGTTTTATGAATTTTATCTATTGCAAATAATGCTTTCATGAATACTCATGTACAATTATTGGTATGGATGTATGCTTTCTTCCCTTATAGATAAATGCCCAAGAGTGGAATGGCCAAAAGGTATAGATTGTAGGCTTTTTAAGAAACTGTCAAACTGTTTTTCAAAGTGGTTGTAAGATTTTACATTCTCACCAGTAAGGTATAAAAGTTTCAGTTGTTCCAGAGCATTGCCAACACTTGGTACAATCAGTGTTTTCAATTTTATCCAACCCCATAGGTGTGAGGTTGCATCTCAAAGAGATTTAATTTGCATTTTCCTAACAACTAATGATGTTGAGCAGCTTTTCAAGTTTGTTTGTTTGGTTTTTTTTTTTTTTTTTGCTATCCTTAATCTTTGTTGAAATGTCTTTTTAAATTCTCTGCCCATTTAAAATCTTTTAAATTGTTTTCCTATGAAATTTGAGAACTTGACTGTAAATTGAATTCAAGAAATATGCTTAAGTATTATTCTCTCAAACTTGTCTTTTTATTTACTGTCTAAAAACATAAATTTGTAATTTTAGAAAGTGTGTTTCATCAGTGTTTTTCTATAATGAACTAATCCTTTGGTACTTTAAGTTACTTAAGGTACTAAGGTACTTTAAGGTACTTTTAGCATAAACCAAGGTAATACAACAAAAATGTTCTCTTATGTTTTATTTTAGGATTTTTATAGTTTCAGGCTTTACACTTATATCTAATGATACATTCAAAGTTAATTTTTTTGTACATACTGAAAGGTACAAATTGAAGGGTTTTGTTTTGTTTTCATTCTTTTTTGGCACAAATTTTCAGTTGTTTCAGAAATGTTTGTTGCGAATAGTTACGTTTTTATTTCTTTTTTTTTAATTTCTTTTTTTAATAGTTACACCTTTTATATTGAATTGCCATTACAATACATTTACAAATATAAGTTGCTCAGATATAGGTGGGTCTATTTCTGAATTCCCTAGTCTATTTTTTGACCTCTTTGACTGTAATTTTCGCCAAAACCCACATCTTTCTGATTAGTGTTACTTAATTTTAGTCTTCCAATTTTATTCTTTTTCCAAAGTTATTTCAGCCCACAGTAGGAAGAAGCACTTCTTCCTTAACATTTAAGTGTTTCTGAAGCATGGCCCACGCAGGGGTTGCCTCCATTTTGAGGAGGTGGATTGTTGCACTGCCTTTGTCTTGTTTTATTTCCTCCAGAACATGGAGACCAGTCTGACCAGCAATTCCACCTCCTGTCAATGGGGACATCTTTGTCATGGGTGACCTTGCAGGCTGTGCCATGGACTCTTGTAGGACAGATGGACTCACAGCGTGATTCATGTGTAGGTCAGGATGTGCAGAGCCCAGGGCCTCTTCTTTGGCCCAAAGAATTGCCCCAAGTCCATCCCCACCTCTTCGTTGCAGATGGCACCTTCTCAGCCTGGTCCTTCAGTTTTATGCTGCTGGAACTTAGGTATTCAGGTGGCCGGAGGAGCACAACCTAGCTGCCTATTTTGACTTCTTGGGAGAACACAGGCAGCACCTGTGTTCTAATGCTTGGTACACTTCAGTGTAACTATTTCAGCACTTCCATATAAATTTCAATAAGTGTAGATTTCTATAAAACAATCATGCTAGGATTATTTTTTAATTAGGATTGTCTTGAATTGATACATTCGGGGAAAATTTGTATCATAAATACTGAATACTCTAAATCAAAAAAGGGTAAAAATCTCACTAGTTGGGTCCTTAAATTATGTCAGCAAAGTTTTATAGCTTTAAATGTGTAAGACACCACATATTTTGTTAGCTTTATCCCAAAATAATATTTTTATATTGAAATACTACTTTAAACTAAACTTCTGATCATTGATACAATAAAGTTGTAATAGAACTGTTTTTATGTATTTGATGTTATATTGCCAAGTTCACTTATTCTAGTAGCTTTTCTTCAACATAGATCATGATGCTTCATACAAACAAAATTTTACAATTTTTTATTTGCATGCCACTTATTTTATTATATCTTATTTCACTGATTTTAAACTTTGGTACAATGTTAAACAGGAGGACTGAGAGCAAATATCCTTAGACCACTCCTAATCTTAGGCGGAAAGCATTCAGTCTTTTTTTTTTTTTAATTAAGTATTATTTGTTTCAGGGTTACAGGTCTGTGATTCATCAGTCTTATACAATTCACAGAGTTCACAATAACACATGCCATCCCTGATGCATCAACCAGCTATTCCATCCCTCCTACCCTTCTCCACTCCAGCAACTTTTAGTTTCTTTCCTGAGATTAAGGGTCTCATATAGTTTGTCTCCCTCTCTGGTTTTGTCTTGTTTCATTTTTCCTTCCTTCCCCTATGATCCTCTGGTCTTGTTTCTCAAATTCCTCACATCAGTGATATCATATGATCATTGTCTTTCTCTGATTGACTTTTTCACTTAGCATAATTCCTTCTAATTCCATTCATGTTGCTAATGGCAAGATTTTATTTTTGATGGCTGTATAATAGTCCAGTATGTGTGTGTGTGTGTGTGTAAAATCACATCTCTATCCATTCATCTGTTGATGGACATCAAGGCTTTTTCCATAGTGTGGCTATTGTGGACATTGCTCCTATAAACATTGGGGTTCACATGCCCCTTCGATAACTACATTTGTATTGTTGGGGAAAATAGTAGTGCAATTGCTGGGTCATAGGGTAGCTCTGTTTTCAATTTTTTAAGGAAACTCCATACTGTTTTCCAGAGAGGCTGCACCAGTTGCATTCCCACCAACAGTGAAGGAGGGCTCCCCTTTCTCTGCATTCTCACCAACAGGTTAATTTTGCCATTCTGATGGATGTGAGGTGGTATCTCATTGAGGTTTATATTTGCATTTCCCTGATGCCAAGTGATGTTGAGCACTTTTTCATGTCTGTTGGACATTTGGATGTCTTCTTTGCAAAAATGTCTGTTCATGTCTTCTGCCTATTTCTTGATTGGATTCTTTGTTCTTTGGGTGTTGAGTTTGATAAGTTCTTTATAGATTTTGGATACTAGTCCTTTATCTGATATGTCATTTGCAAATATCTTCTCTCACTCTGTCAGTTGTCTTTTGGTTTTGATGACTGTTTCCTTTGCTGTGCAAAAGCTTTTTTTATCTTGATGAAGCATCAGTAGTTCATTTTTGCCCTTGTTTCTCTTGACTTTGGTGATTTTTCTAGGAAGAAGTTGCTGGGGCCAAGGTCAAAGAGTATGCTGCCTGTGTTCTCCTCAATGGTTTTGATGGATTCCTGTCTCATATTTAGGTCTTTCATCCATTTTGACTCAATTTTTGTGTGTGGTATAAGAAAATGGTCAGTTTCATTTTTCTGCATGTGGCTCTCCAATTTTCCCAGTACCATTTTTGAAGAGACTGTCTCTTTTCCACTGGACATTCTTTCCTGCTTTGTTGAAGATTAGTTGACCAGAGTTGAGGGTGCATTTCTGGGCTCTCTATTCTGTTCCATTGATCTATGGGTCTGTTTTTGTGCCAGTGCCACGCTGTCTTGATGATTACACTTTTGTAATAGAGCTTGAAGTCCAAAATTGTGATGCCACCAGCTCTGGTTTTCTTTTTCAACATTCCTCAGGCTATTCAGAGTCTTTTCTGGTTCCATGTAAATTTTAGGATTATTTGCTCCATTTCTTTGAAAAGAGTTGATGGTATTTTGATAGGGATTGCATTAAATGTGTAGGTTGTTCCAGGTAGCATAGACATTTTCACAATATTTTTTCTTCCAATCCATGAGCATGGAATGTTTTTCTATCTTTTTGTGTCTTCCTCAGTTTCTTTATAGAGTATTCTATAGTTTTCTGAGTACAGATTCTTTGTCTCTTAGGTTTGATCTATTCCTAGGTATCTTATGGTTTTGGGTGCAATTATAAATGGGATTGACCACTTAATTACTATTTCCTCTGTCTTGCTGCTGGTGTATAGAAATGCAACTGAGTTCTGTGCACTATTTTTATATCCTGACACTTCACTGAATTCCTATATGAGTTCTAGCAGTTTTGGGGTGGAGTATTTTGGATTTTCCAAATAAAGCATCATATCATCTGCAGAGAGTGAGAGTTTGACTTCTTCTTTGCCAATTCAGATGCCTTTTCTTTTTATTGTCTGATTGCTGAGGCTAGGACTTTCAGTACTGTGTTGAATAGCAGTGGTGATAGTGGACATCCCTGCTATGTTCCTGACCTTAGGGGAAAAGCTCTCAGTTTTCCTAATTGAGAATGATATTCTCTGCAGGGTTTTCATAGATGGCTCTTATGATACTGAAGTATGTACCCTACATTATGATGAGTTTTGATCAAGAAATGTTCTTTACTTTGTGATATGTTTTTTTTCTGCGTCTATTGAGAGTATCATAAGGTTCTTATTCTTTCTTTTATTAATGTACTATTTCACAATGATTGATTTGCAGATGTTGAAGCAAGCTTGCAGTCCTGGAATAAATCCCACTTTGTCGTGGTTAATAATCCTTTTAATGTACTATTGGATCCTACTGGCTAGTATTTTGGTGAGAATTTTTGTATCCATTTTCATCAGGAGTCTTGGACTGTCATTCTCCTTCCTGATGAGATCTTTGTCTGGCTTGAGGATCAAGGTAATGCTGGCCTCATAAAATGAGTTTGGAAGTTTTCCTTCCATTTCTATTTTTTGGAACAGTTTTAGGAGAATATGTATTAATTCTTTTTTAAATGTTTGGTAGAATTCCCCTGGGAAGCCATCTGGCCCTAGGCTCTTATTTGTTGGGAGATTTTTGATGACTGCTTCAATTTACTTATTGGTTATAGGTCTGTTCAGGTTTTCTATTTTTCCTGGTTCATTTTGATAGTTTATATGTCTCTAAGAATGCATCCATTTCTTCCAGATTGTCTAATTTCCTGGCATATATTTGCTCATAATACATTCTTGTAATTGTTTTTATTTCTTTGGTATTGGTTGTGATCTCTCCTCTTTCATTCATGATTTTACTAAGTTTAGGTCCTTTCTCTTTTCTTTCTGATACGTCTGGCCAGGGATTTATCAATCCTAATGACTCTTTCAAAGACCCAGCTCCTACTTTCGTTGATCTGTTCTATGGGTTCTTTTGGTTTCGGTTTCATTGGTTTCTGCTCTGATCTTCATTATTTCTCTTCTCTTGCTAGGTTTAGGTTTTATTTACTGTTCTTTCTCCAGCTCCTTTAGGTGTAGGGTTAGGTTATGTATTTGACAACTTTCCTGTTTCTTGAGAAAAGCTTGTATTGCTATATATTTTCCTCTTAGGACCACCTTTACTGCATCCCAAGATTTTGAAGAGTTGTGTTCTTATTTTCACATGTTTCCATGATTTTTTTCAATTCTTCTTTAATTTCCTGATTGACCCAGTCGTTCTTTAGTAGGATGCTCTTTAGTCTCCATGTATTTGAGTTCTTTTCAACTTTTCTCTTGTGACTGAGTTCTAGTTTCAAACCATTGTGGCCCGAAAATAGCATTCAGTCTTTTAACATTAAGCTCAATGTTAGGTTCATGTTATTGTGCCCATTAACAGAGAGATGAAGTTCTTTTTTATTGTTAGTTTCTAGGTATTTGTTTGTTTAAAATGGGAATGGATGTTGGATAAGTCCCACCTAATCATAATGCTTTATTCTACTTATATATTATTGGATTAAACCAGCTAGAATTTCCTCTAGAAATTTTACATCTTTATTTACAGAAATTGTTTGTAGTTTTCTTATTCATTGTAATTTATGTGGTTTGCTATCAGAGTGATCATGGTCTCACAGAATGAGTTAAGAAATGCTCTTGTTCTTGAATATTCTAAAAGAGTTTGTGTAGAATTAGTATTATTTCCTTAATATTTTCTATTGTTTAGTAGAATTAATAAGTGAACAAGGTGGGCTTGTATTTTCTTTATGGCAATATTTTCAACTTAATTTTTTAATGGATATTGGGTTATTCAGTTTATCTATTTCTTCCTGAGTTTTGATAGTTAGAATCTCCCAAGCAATTTGTCCACTCTAAGGTAATAAAATATACTGATAAAAAATTGTCCTAAATATTCCCTTATTATTTTCTAATATATGCAGAACCTCTTGTGATGTCCAGGAATAACCAGTGTTATTCCTGATGTTAATAATTTTGTCTTTTTTATCCTGATCAGTCTGGCTAAGTTTTCATCCATTTTATTAATGTGAGAAAAAAAACAGCTTCTGGCTCTGTTTTCACCAGTATTTTTCTATTTTCTGTTCAATGACTTTTGTTCAGTCTGACCTTTATCATTTTCTTTGTATTATTTTTTGGGGGATAAATTTACTTTTTTTTTTTTTTAAGGCGGATGCTGAGACCATTAATTTGTGCCCTGTTTACTTTCTAAAACAGCCAGTTAAGGACTATAAATTTCTTTCTGATTGATATGCTTTGTTTTCATTGTCATTCAGTACAAAATACAAAATACTTTCAAATGTCCTGTTAATTTCTTCTATGTTCTATAATTTACTTAAAATTGTGTTTTTTGAATTTCCAAATTTTGGGGGGAATCTCTAGAGATCTTTTTGTCATTGATTTCAGATTTATAGAACATATTTTGTATGGGTTGAATCTTTTTTTAATTTATTGAAACTTAATTTATGGCCCAAATTATGATCTGTACTATACTGTAGCTTTTGAGTTGAATGTATTTTCTTTTTTTTGAGTAGAGTGTTCTGTGAATTTCGAGTAGGTCAAGTTGGCTAATAACATTGTTTAGGTATTCTATATATTTAATGATTGTGCATTATTCTACTAATATTTAGAAAGAATTATTAGAAGCTCTAGTATACTTGATAATTTATTTATTCTTTCATTTAATCAGCTTTTTTTTTTAAATATATTTTGAAGTTCTTAAGTACAGCACCAAAATCCAGGATCCATAAAAGAAAAAAACATAATAAATTATAATTAACAAAATTTATGAACTTCTGGTCTTTAAAATACTCTTTTCAGATAATGAAATAATAAGCCAAAGACTGGAGGAAAGTAATCTCAAGTCACATATCTGATAAGGGACTTGTATCCGGATTATACAAGAAACATAAAACACCTTACTATAAAACAACCCATTAAAGAGGTGGGCAGAAATCTGAAAAGATATTTCATCTAAGAAGACAAAGAGATGACAATTATATGGCAATTACATGAAGTGATCTGAGAATCTCTTATAATTATTCATTGGGAAATGCAAAATAAAACACAGTGAGATATCATCACACACCTATTAGAATGGATAAAATTTAAGAGATGTACCAAAGCAAGTGTTGGAGCAACTGAGCTAGTGGAAATGTAAACTGCAATTCTGGAACACAGCTTTGCAGTCAGAAAAAGACGCATGACATATGATTTCACTCATATGTGGAATTTAAGAAACAAAACAAATGAAGCAAAGGGAAAAGAAGAGAGAGAGAAAGAGAGAGACAAACCAAGAGACATTCTTAACTACAACCTGATGGTTACCAGAGGGTAGGTGGGTAGGGGGATGGGTGAAATAGAGATAGGGATTAAGGAGTACACTTGTGATGAGCACAGGGTGATTATGGAAGTATTGGGTCACTCTGTTATACACCTGAAACTGATATTACAGTGTAAGTTTACTCAATTTAAATAAAAACTTTAAAAAAAGAATTAATAAAATGTTATAAAATTACCAAATGATCCAGCTAATCTATTGCTAGCTACTTACATAATAGGAATGAATGCCTCTGTCTACACAAACTTATGTATGAGTATTTGTAGCATATTTACTTAGAGTAGCCAAACATGCAAAATAATTCAAATGTCCATTAGCTAAATAAACAAATATGACATATCCATATAATGCAGTATTACCCAGCAACAAAACAGGAACTATTAAAAAATAGCATGAATAAATCTCAGAAATAAAAAGTACATTTTAATGACTACATTTATTTAAATCCCAGAAAATGCAAACTTATCTATATTGACATAAAACAGGTGAGTTGTTGCCCAAAGGTCAGAAGGAGAGGGGTTACCTAGGACTTTGGGGAAGCTTTTAGGGTGATAGATATGTTCATTATTGGAATTCAAGGGTATCTATGCGTAATCAAACATACCAATTTTTTTTTACTTTAGACTTATCAGTTTATTATATGTCAATTATATCATAATGAAACTTTCAAAAGAAAAATTAAGCCAACAAAGAATATAGGACTTAAATGTTATCCCTTTCATAAATATTAGCAACTCAAAGAATAAGCGTTTAAGCTTTTAAATATATGTGAAACCATAGTGAGATTATCATGGAAGTATTATAGACATGAAGAATCAGATACAGTAAGCTTAACCTCCAATTTAGTGAATTAATTCCAACATATACACCTTTATTATTAGTCATTCAATTATTATTTCAATTTTATTTTGCCAAGTAGTTTAATATTAGTGATATATTTTTCTTAATTATTTCTGCTTCCTTATTTTATGCAGTGATAATATTTTCCCAGTTGTCTGCTATATAACTCTAAATTTTATTCAATCAGTATTTCATGTACATATAGAATGATAGAGGCTCTCTCTTTCTATGAATCTGTTCTTCAGTGTCTCGTCTCTTCCCTTCTCTCCTACTCTCCCCATACACACACAAACCAAACAAGGATAGAGAGATTTCTAATCAGATTTGTCACATCTGAGGATATATTTGTATTTTTTGTTATTATTATTTGGTATGGCTACTGATCCTTAATAATATGTGATGTGTAGTTATAGTCCTGGTGCTGCTGAGTAGATGGTAAGCTCTGCCAGTGACAAGAACATAAATAATTATCCATCTTTGGAACTCATTTGTGGACCTGCCACATAGTAGGCATTTTAATATATTTATTAAATGAATGAAAATAATTTTAACATTCGGTTTTGGTGAGATTATGACAGAACTGATATTTCCACACTGTTATTGCCATAAAGTAGTAGAAGAGTCATCATGGCATAAGCAATATATGGAGGTAAATAAGCACGGTAAATGTGCTCATAGTTACCTCCTTTTTAAAGATTGCTGTTCGAGGATTTTTGCAGGAAGAAACTACTGGGCACCTCCACTGAGATTTTATACACATTGTTGCAGATCCTTGAGCTGGCTGTAAAAAGTAGGTAATATTTATATCTCATCCTCCAGGAAAATGAATCCTGGAGTCACAGAATGAGTGGATCAAATATGGATATTTTGAGTATTTGTTCTTTCCAATTATTTTGTATTTAAATAAAAGTAAAAAATGATAAAGGGAATATCATGTACATTCACTAAATGACCAGGTAATTGGAGACTGAGATATTTTTCAGTGCCACACCACTGGAAAAATTAGTGTATGGGTTTAAAAGAGATAGATAGAAAGATATATGAATACATGATTACATCCTGGTTGCAGCCCAGCATTTATGGGACCAAAATAACTGCCCTGTCTGAAATTTTCTTTCTTTGATGGTCCATTCTTTCCTCTCAAGTATTCGTTCCCATTTCTTAGAGCTGAAATTCCATACTTCAAAATAAAGTACTGTGGGCATTGTCTTATGCTCTCTGGGAAACATCCTTATGCAAGTACAATATATCCCAAGTATCATAAGTAGCAGTTTTCCTAACTCCCAGGTTGAGGCTAATCCTGGCCACTTCAGCTCTTATAGCTCCTCAGATCTGACACTGCACCTCCACACCTAGAGCATTTTCTCCTGGACATTAATTGGCATAATAATATGCTTAAATATTAAAGAACTTCAATGTATAGAATTGTAGAATCGTTAGAATTTATACCTGAAACAATGTAATACTATATGTTCCACTTGAATAAAAAAATTAACAATAAAAAATAAATAATGAAGTAAAGGAATAACTAATCTTAAATAAATGAGCATCATATTTTTATCAAGTAACCATAATAGACTTTGAGGTAAGCAGACTGTATCTTTCTTTAAATCCAATGATAGAATATATAGTTTTATAAAAGTACATTTTTCAACTGAACAGTCTTATGCACATTGAAGATGTATAGGAATGAAATTTCAGATGGTGGATTGCATTAATGTGACTCAGAATTGCAAATAATAAATGTCAATAAGAGCAATCTATTCTCATCAAAAGTGCCTTGAATTTAAAATTTGCTATAATAGAATTATTATTCCATTAAATATCCATATAATTTGTTTCAAAATCAAAGTAAAAGCACACTGCTGACTTCTGTGTATGAGTTTTATATAAATAGGAACTTTATCCTGCAGTTTAGCAGCTAAAGACATATAGTAAATTGAACTGATTTGTAGTTGAGTTTTTAGATACGCTTCTCTTGTTTCATGCGGTGATCAAATAGGGGACACATTATAGGAGTTAAAAGCTAAGCTGTTAAAGAGGACGAGCTGGATTTGTAGCCATCCGAGAGCCCTACAGTACTGCAGCATACTTTCTTGCATTTAATCAGACTGTGGCTCTGTCAGATAGGCCTTGGGTCTCTTAGGAACTGATCTATAATAAATATTTTATTTTATTAATACTAAGCATTGTGGCCATACACCAAACTGAACAAACAACTGTTAATGTGATTTCCAACACAATGCTTTATACTTATTTGCCATAAAAGCCAAGGGTAGACTTATCTACAATAATGACCTATAAAGCTTAACTACTGAATCAGATAAGGCTGAGAGACAGAAGCTGTCTAACTAAAGTTCAATAATTTTATAGAAACATTTGCTTTAGTTTTTGTTGATTTTATAAACTCTATGCTCTGAACATAGTTTTAAAATTCACACTTTCTAACATATACCACAATCTATTCATGCCCAATCATGACAATTATAAGGTTTGTATTGTGATATATGATGGGTCATTTCCAATTAGCTTTTATAAAACTGGAAGACCAAGTTCCAAAAATGCTATTGTTATATTTAAGAGTCATACTATAAATATTCTTTTTTCTTTAAAAATTTTTAACAGTTTCATCCATGTTGTTGCAAATGGCAAGATTTCATATGAGGAAGTGGTGATGCAACATGGGGGCTTAAGTGGGTACGAGAAGAATAAATGAAACAAGATGGTATTGGGAGGGAAACAAACCATAAGTGACTCTTAATCTCACAAAACAAACTGAGGGTTGCTGGGGGGAGGGGGTTTGGGAGAAGGGGGTGGGATTATGGACATTGGGGAGGGTATGTGCTTTGGTGAGTGCTGTGAAGTGTGTAAACCTGGTGATTCACAGACCTGTACCCCTGGGGATAAAAATTTATGTTTATAAAAAAATAAAAAATTAAAAACTTAAAATAAAAAAAAAATTTAACAGTTTGGCTCTATTCTCTCTTATTTAATAATTGAGGTCAACTAGTATAAAGCCAAACCCAAATAAGTTAAGGGATCCTGAAAAATTATGACTTTAGCATAAAAACATAACCAATACATTTAGGCAATATTCAGTGGCTAGCCTTCATCCATCAGGAACAATGTTTGTGGGTTGTTGTTATTTTTTTAAGATTTTAAGTAATCTCTTCACTCAACATGGGGCTCAAATTTATAACCCTGAGATCAAAAGTTGCATGGTCTACTGACTTAGCCACCCAGTCTCCCTGGGGGGTTTTCATGAGATTAAGCTTATGCTGAACATTTACCAAACTCCAATTAATGTTAAACTTTGCTAGGGATAACAATGAAAATTACCTATAATTTACCATTCTTTTTCCTTCTCACAAATTTTTGAGCCTTTTCAGTTATAATTGCTATTAATTAAGAAAAATCTTAGTACACTTACATTCATTTCAGTGGTTTTTAAAGGAATTTTCAGTTAAAAATGAATATAGGTATCTAAAAAACGAAAGTTTTTAAGCTAGAAAGATTAAAAGCTAATACTGCTACTACATTCATACTCACTTATTTTTTTTCTTTCTTTTTTTCTGGTCACTGTAAATGCTTAAGGAAAGGGTAAACCCCTTAATTTTTTTTCATATTGCTTATTTTTAGCATTCTACTTTTTATTAAAACCATACATAAAATTATAGTTCATATGCAAAAATATTCTCTAAAAGGTAAGTGGTGACATGTTTAACATTTTTAAAGGATACAGAGATATTTGTATATTGCTTTTATATTATAGAGTGGAAAAATCATGCCAAAATCTAGTAAATTGTTCACACGTTCTTCATCTTTGTTTTCCAGCTAACATGTTTAGGGTGTTATCAAACAAATTACATGAAGTGGAGGAAATAATAAAGGGATAAATGCTGAGGACATGCTTTGGAAGAAAAAGGCCATTTAGAGATCATTTCTTTGTGCTTGTCGTATCAAAGTCCTATCCTTAATTCCTCATCAAATTTACTAATCTCTGCCTATATCATGCTACATCAGAAATCCGAAAGAAATACTATTAGTTGGTGTTATGGTCATTTTTCTTTAACATTTCACTCTTTGGAACTGGAGTGTCTCCTGAGAATGTCAAGCTGAGTTTACTTGGGAGCGTTTCTTAAGAGATATTACAGAGATCAATTGCAAACACTGTGCTGCTGGTCTAAATATCTCAAAGTCAAGATAAGGAGATAAAGTGTATTTTCCCTCCAGACTATGAGATGTTTGAGGACAGTAACTGTGTCTCAATCCCCTTGAGTCCCCAACTCCTATTCTAGCATCCAGAATGTGTGTGGAGCTAATGTTTGTTATATTTGCTTCCAACTATGGCTTGTGAGATGAAGCCATGGAACCAAGACTGAACAAATGAGTAGACTGCAGTGCAAAAGCCCAGGGTAGGGCTAATAAAACCAAGAAGCTGAAATGACAGGAAGGAACTGGCATTGGGGCAGGGCACGAACACCCAGAATTCTTAACTTGGAATTCAGACAGTAGTAGCATCTGTGCTACAAGGGAATAATGGGATGTTTCAGTGAAGAGCTTCTGATTCTGCTTTTGTCTGTGCTTTAAAGACGAATATAAATCCTGTAAGTACTAACATAATTTCTCTACATTTTCCTCACCATACAGTCCCAACAAAATGTCATGGTCAAGTCAGGCACGATAGTTAACCCCATAACCCAACGTAATATCCTCACCCTACCTGTTGGATCTGTCTGTTAGAGAAGTTATTAGCTGCTGGGTCCTCTCCTCCCCACAACTTTTCCAGGCTGGGATCAGCTACAGAGTATGTGTGTGAACACCAGGAAAAAAAAAAAAAAAGAGATAAAGATGCTGCAAAATGATTAGACTTTCTCTGTGACTGGGATTAAGGAGGTCTCACTGTTGCCAGAGAAGGGAGATGTGATTCTGGCAAAAGAGGCAGTGGGAGACAGGCAGATAGAAAGCAAGATGGGTAGCTGCCAAGAGTGACCAGCAAAAACAGAGAAAGACAAAGGTTTGGGGACAGGGAGAAAGAAAAATAAAGAGAAGGGAAATCTGTGAGAGAAACTGAGTAAGAGAGGAAGAGAAACATCTTTGGGGACACTTTCAGAGTAATGAGTGTCCCCGCTGCCATTTTCTTTTAGACTTGCAAAGTCTGAGAAGATATTTTTAAAAATTTATCGAGGTAACAATTTACATCTACTAGAAGTAATTTACATCTAACAATTAACATTTACTAGGTAAAAAATTTACTTTTATCGAGGTAACAGTTTACACCTATTAGAAGTCACTCATGTTAAGTGTATAATTCTATGATATTTGACAGTATATGGAATCGTGTGACTACCATTTCTACCAAGACATAGAATAGTTCCACCACCAACCAAAAATGGTCCTTATACTCCTTCGCAGTCAATCTCCTCCTCACCCCATCCCTGGTCTCTGTCTTTCTTTTGCTATTAGTAATCCTTTATTATAAAAAAATTCTCAGCCTCTAAATATCTATATAAAGAATAATATAAAAACTTGCCCATAGTTACTGCCTGGTTTCATCACTCTTAGCACTTTATTTCTTGTTTTCTTCTTATAAATCAAATATTACTGATAGAGTTAAGATCCACGCTCACCCCTTTCAAATTCTTCTCTTCCAGGTCCCAATTTGATATTTTTCATTCCCATGCATCTTTTATTAATTTACAACATGCCTGTGTGTACATAAGTTACATATGGTCATTTTCTATTTTTAAAGGTGAGTACAGATGACATAATACTGAATATATTATTCTGTTGGTTTTTCTCCTCTTTTGTGTTGAGTTATATTAGAGATACCTATTACTAAGGTCATTCACTTTATTCACTTTAGATTATTCTGTTCCCATTTATTTATCCACCTCACATATGGATAATTCAGATTGTTTCTAACATTCTGTAATTGCAATCTATAAATTAATAAACATTTTCCTATGCATATTCTTGTATACAAATACAAGAGTTTTTCTAAGAAACTGTGCATCTGGTGATAAACTACTGACCCACAGAATATACTACACCTGTTAAATGCTTCCAGATATTGACAAGCTGTTCCGCAAAGCAACTGAAGATATTTATACCAATTCGGAAGTATATAACAATACGTGTAGTTCCATATACTTAATGATGTTGATGTTATTATTTGTTAGTTTGGCAGTTCAATAGGTATGAAAAAGTATCCACTATACTATATTATCTATACACCATTAGTGTCTTCTTCTTTTTGAAAGGCCTCCATATACTTTGCCATTGAATGTATTATCTTTTTTTTCTTTTTTTAAAGATTTTATTTTTTTTATTTGACAGAGAGAGAGATTGAGAGGAGCAGAGGGAGAAGCAAACTCCCCACCAAGCAGGGATCCCGATGAAGGACTCGATCCCAGGGACCCCGGGGGCAAGACCTGAGCCAAAGGCAGACACCCAACCAACTGAGCCACCCAGGCATCCCGAATGTATTATCTTTTTTTTTTTTAATTGTCTTGTAGCCATTTTAAAAATACATTCTAGGTACTAGTTGTCTGCTCCTCGTATGAGTGGCATCTGTTTACCTTCAGTCTTTGACATAGGTTTTCACTTTAATTCCACTCCCGACCCCCTATGGAATTAAGGGAACTCAGATGATCTTCCCTGGATGTGGTGTCACCAAGTGTGAAATAACATAAAAATGTTAAGGGGGGAGGAAAAAAAAAAAAAAGGAAAGAAAAATGTCAAGGAAAACATCGCCACCATTGTTGGCATTGATGCAATTCTGTTAGATTTTATCAGGTTGCAATATTTCTTTTCTTCCTTTCTCTCTCTCTTTCTTTCTTTCTTTCTTTTATTTTCTTCTTCTTCTTCTTTTTTAATAGGTGTACAAAGAACAGAGTTGATCTCTTGGACCTATTTAGTGGTGAGAAATGCGATATCTGGACTCACCTCTATTTTGTTATTAGAAACTATGATGCAATGAATAACCTTGTGCACATGTCATTTCATGTGCACAGGCAGAGGAATTCATCATTCATGATCTACGTATTACCCTTTGACATGCTTCACCCATGATTTTCTTAATTGTAAAATAAATTAATTTTAATGTATTCACACATAGCACAGTTTTCCTTTATGTATGTTCTTCTAGGGTTTATTTTTAAAAATGTTTCAGTCCTAAACAGCCATAAGAAGTTTCTTCATTTTCTTAAAACATCTTTTATTTTAGGTTGCATATTTTGGTCTTTAATTCAATGGCAGTGCAACTGGGTATATAGGAAAACAAAAGAATTTATTTATTTTTTTCCTCATGCAAATAAAAAATTGTCTAAGCACTGCTGATTGAATACTGACAGCACAGTCTTTCCCCACTGAACTATAGTGCTGCCTCTAACCCACACATGGATACTCTTTGCATGGGTCTGATTTGCAGCTCTTCCATTGGCTTATTGTCAAGACCACATGGCCTTAATTACCATAGGATTAGAATAACTCCTGATGTCTGTAGACTAAATCTATAGCTCATTCTTCAGAATTCTGCAAGGTACTCTTAGTCTTCTGCTCTTCCAGACACACACTTATAGGTTAGATTTATTATTAGGAATTTTAAAAATTTCACTACTATTGTATACGATGTTTATTTATAGTTACTATTGCTTTGTTACTATATTTAGATACTGATGCTTTGATGCTGATTTGTAGAACAAACTTTATTATTAATTAATTATTGGTTTTGTTTTAAGAAACCTTGCTGATGTCTATAATAGTTTGTGGTTCTATGGGACTATCTATATGGACTTTCATTTTATAAACAAATAATGGCTTCTATTCTTCTTTTCCAAATATTGCATACTTTCTTTTTTTCCTTCTTAATGTGTCATTTAGAACCTGCAGGACAAAACTGAATAAAAGTGTTGTACCTGTCTCATTCTTGATTTTTTTTTTTTACACTATTTCTTTTTTTTTTTATTCTCATTCTTGATTTTTTTAAAGGATATGTTTCTAATAGTTCTTTGAAAATTAATTTGCTGAGACATAGATGAACTTTACTCAGTTAAATAAATTACTGTTTTTACTAGGTTGCTAAGAATTTTTTTTTTTTTTTTTAATTCTAAGTTATTGTTAGGGCTCCTGGGTAGCTCAGTCAGTTAGGTGTCTGCCTTCTGCTCAGGTCATGATCCCGGGGTCCTGGGATGGAGTTCCACATTGGGTTCCCTGCTCAGCGGGGAGCCTGCTTCTTCCTCTCCCTCTGCTGCTCCTCCTGCTTGTGCTTTCTCTCTCTCTCAAATTAATGAATAAAAAAATCTTTAAAAATTTTTTTAAGTTGTGATTGAATTTGTTGTCTCTTCCATTTAACAGGATGATCCTATATAATTTTTTTTCTTTTTAAAGTTGGTACATGTGTGATGTAACTTGATTATAATTGTAAACATTCATACCCATTTAAGACTTCCCATTTATATACACATACTTATATATATGCATGTGTGTATACAAACATATATTTCTGTATTTGGCTTTCTAAAATTTTGTTTATAATTTTTGCATCCATATTTACAGGTGATATTGGCCTCTTTCTTCTCATGTGTATGTATAGTACTGATATCAAAATTTCACTATCCCCATAAAAGTGATTTGGAGACTTATTCTCTGAATGAGTTTATATAAGACAGAATTATATGTTTTAATTAATACTGGTGACATATTACCTGTAATATAGTAAGGGTAAAACAAATATATGACTCTATAATAGAAATCCAAAAACTCAGCAGCCTTCACCTTCTAACCAGGGAACCTACCCTTAATGTTACCAGAAGACTAGAGGGATTATCCTGTCAGTTTCCCTGTGAAGCTCCTTTTGTCATTTTTCTTGGTGAGATTTTATGTATTTCTGGCCTCTTCTGTTTTGGAGTTAATTTCTGCTCCCAGATTAAGTAATTTATAATAACCCACAGTATTTCTGAGGGCTTACTCCAAGAATAGGGAAGCAGGCAATTTTAATGGATCCACTTAATTCATGTACCAAGATTATGATAAGTACTTTATAAGTATTATTTCCTTTAAATCTGAAGAAAAAAAATTTATGAGGATAAAGAAATTGAGGCACAGAGAAGTGAAGTAACTTCCTAAAGTCACTTAGCTCATTAGTCAGAGACAGGATTCAAACTTCGGCATTATATATCCTGAACTCTGCCTTTATCCACAGTTGATGTTGCCCCCCCCCCCGGGGTTTTGAGCATTCCCCTAGCGACCCTTACTCCAGTACTTCCTAAAGTAAAATTTTTGATACCTAATACATGTCAGATGAGATACCATTGTGTTTTCTAAATATTCATAATACATATAAGAGCAAGACACTGTATGTTCATAGTGATAAATTTTGGTTAAACTAAAAATGAAAATTTTGCTCTTTGTAAAACCAGAGCACTTAATTGAATGCAGAAAATTAATTGTATTTAGAGCATTCTGAGCTGTGAGAGACTGTTTTTCACACAGGGAGGTATACTGAAGAAATTAAGAAATCAGGTACTTTATATAGAATGCATTGCACATGCTTGTGATTTTGTGAATTCTTATTACTTGAAATGGCAGATAGAGTTTCAAGACCTCTGAAGTTGGTTATTATTAGTTTCACATCTAAATAAACATTGGGAAGAAGAACCCATGTAGGGTACTCCCAATTTAGTGTGGCCTAGTTCAATACCATCATCCCCAGAGTCAACTCACTCAACATCAAATGGGTTAAAGAAGCATTCTGTATAGCGGATCCTTTTGGTCAGGCTCCCCTTATCTCCTGTCAGCCCCTGAGACTCTAGGATTGAAGACTTCTTCTCTGTTTATACACAGACTAGGCCAGAAATGCTGAGGTATTTTACTCTAAGTAGTCCAGTGACAATTGTAAGTCAGAGCTCAAATGTCCCCGGCTTCCTGCACCTTTAGTTGGGGTTAAGGCAACTATGAAGCGTTTTTTACTCTGCCAAAATCCTCAAAAAGACTAGCCACAGTTTTCCACAGTGCTAGCCTATTCAATATTATACCCTTTTTTTAGGAGTGCAGGGAGGTTACAACTTTTTTCTCTCTTTTTTCAACTCCCCATTTTGTGTTTCTTGAAATCATCTCCCAAGTAATCTATGTCATCTCATTACTAGCATATCTCCCCATAATTATTTTTTTATCTGTAATGTTCAAATTACCACCTCAAGCACAGGGCTGGGTACATAATTTCTGGGGGCCATTGCAAAATGAAAACATAAAGCCCCTTGTTCAAAAAGCAAGGAAAAAAAAATGCTCCTAAAGGTCCTAAATGTAAAACCTCTTCTTCTGCTATTTCTCTTTCAATCTGTCAAGGTGTTTTTTTAATCTGCTTTCTAATTTTGCAGAACGCAGATACCCAATGCTACCAGAGAGCTCTCTCTAGGACTCTGCATGTCCATTCATAGTCCACTGATTGCTGGATTCCTCCTCTCAGTAGTCACTGATATGCTATACCCTGGCCAGTGGCAGAGAAGTCAAGTTCCCTTCCCCAAGGCATAGCTGCCCCAACTCATAGTTGGAAGGAAATTACCAAGGAATTATAACCTCTGCAATGGGATGTGTGGGGTATCTGGATTGTGGGTGAGCTTGAGGTGAGCTAGAGGCTCACTCCCACCAAGTTACCCGTCAAGTGTGCCATGGTGGTGTTGTAAGCCCTAGATGGGCACAGCCATGCCTAGCTAGCTCTGAAGTGCCATGGGACAGGCACAGCCAGCCTTGGAGCTCCTCAAACTCCTCAAACTCCTGCCCAGTTCTCTACCAGGGGTGGAAGGCAGCAGCAATGATTAGATGGGTAACGGGAAGGGGAGTCCAGGGCCTGGGACATCAGGGGCAGGAGGTGGAAGCTGTCATGGGAGGAGGGGAGTAGACAGTGGGGAGGAAGGGGCCAGGAGGGGCACAGGTACTAGGGGTTGATGAAGCAGTTATCACTGAAACTCTCCTAGAAAGATAGAGGGTAGGAGATTAAGTAGGAGGTGGGGTTGGATGTGAGTTGAGGCTTGAAGCTACTGGTGCATGTTCTATTGTGTCATTGGACTTCACTCACAAAACACAAATTCAAAAATTAAATTATTAAGAATTTCATGAAGGTGACCAAAGAGCATTAAATGCTTACCCTCTGAGTAGGAGCCCCTATAGTGACAGCACTAGTCCTAAATCCTTGAAGCCAGCCCCACTGAGCACAAATCCTTGACCTCATTCTCCCCTAAAACTGCATTCCTTTCTTTCTCAATCCTATCCCACTGGACACATCCTTCACCTTGCCAATCTCTTACATTAAATGTTTTGCATTTCCCACTTTCCAGTGGGTTTTAAAGAAAACATACACATATTATTTAGTTTACATGACCCACTTCCAAATCACTCTTATATCACTTTCCCTCTTTTCAAGTACATGGACCTCTCTTATAATACAGAATTCCATTCTAACTCTAATTGTCTACTAACTTTAAGGTCCTTAAGAGATATGGGTACTGTATTTATATATTTTTTTTCTCCATACATCTCCTGACATTTTTCTTAGTACCTCTGAGATACCCGATGGCATCATTATAAAGCTAGATTTCTATGTCAACTACATTTCCATCAAATACCTTCTTCGGTTCACAGCCAAGTCCCGAGGCCAACAATTAAAGCAATGCTCCCATGATCATTCCTATTCTGTTTAAGGTCCTGGACCTGGTCCCTATCATATGCGGGCAGCTCTCATATGGTAGCTCTCTGGGTACTTGCCATCAAGAGGACCCTACATTAGCCAACATCGGCTGCACATCTAGGATCGGGAAAGCAGGGTTATTCTGAAAAAGAACAATCAGTGGGTTTGGAAACCTAGGGAGGATTTTAAAAGGTAGAATTTTATCTGGGTCTTCAAAACAATTCCTCTACCAAAAGATCAAATTCTAAGGAATTTCATAATTCATAATACATAACTCACATTTTCACTACTAAACAAGGTTGGAGGCAAACACAAAACTGTGCAGACTAGACATACTGAAAGTTTGTAGTTCATGAATACTTGGCAATACTTTTTTTTGTTTTTTTTTTAAGAGAGAGAGCATGCACAAGTAGGAGGTGAGGGGCATAGAGAGAGGGAGAGCAGATTCCCTCTGAAGGGAATCTCAAGATTCCTCAAGAAGATTCCTCCCCACAAGATTGGAGCTCAATGTGGCTCCAGGACCTTGAGATCATGACCTGGGCCAAAATCAAGAGTCAGATACTTACCTGATTGAGCCACCCAGGCACCCCAATACTTGGCAAGACTTTTGCTTATCTGCAAGAGATTCCTTATCCCCAGGTTTTTCCAACCTTTTGTACTCTCATTTCAAATCTCTCCTCTCTCACTTTGCCTAAATAACTACGTGTCCTCCTTTCTGAATCACCTCATTCGTCAGCCCACAGAAATCTCCCCTAACATTCATAGGCTAATCATGTCAACTGCCAGTCTGGATTGGACTGGCTGCTTTTTTTAAGACTGCCAATCACTCACTGGGTATGTCTCTACTCTAATGGTCAATACCGTTTGTTAAATGCACACATTTCCTTAACTCAATTATCTCTATCCTCATTTAAAAAATGAATAATTTTGCTCCCAACTTTACTAAGAGTGAGTCCAGGTGACTGAAGGTGCCTAGCTCTGTCCTGCAAGTTCAACTTTTGCTATCTTTAACTGACTTCTCTTCTTCCAGTCTGCAATCTCCTACCCCTTGTCAAGTGAAGAGCAAGTAACCAACCCATTGTCTAGCTCTACAGGAAAGATCAAATTAAAATTGGCTACTACAGATTATAAACTCATCTTTAATCCATTAGGCAGAGGACTGACGTTCATCTCACCTATCGGGAAAAAATTAAATTAAAAATGATTTCATATTATTTAAAAAATTCAGTAATATACCTTTGATGTAAAGAGTTCTAGCACATTCTCGAAGGCATCTTGAATGACACATACTGAGATCTTATTGGTTGATTTAGAAATTTTTCACAAATACCTAAGTATATACATGACTATAGTTAGTGAAATACTGTAACTACTTGGATGCTTTTTGCAGGATCTCTTTCTAGAGTAAATGGGATATTATCTAAAATTCTTTTCCTACTTACTTTGCTCATGTAGCCTACCATTGGGGAACATAGGTAAGAGACGGTGTATGTAACTATTTTGATCATCAAAAGAACAGTGTAAACTTATGGTAAAATTTTTCTCTTTTATCTTTATATATTCCCTGAAGTGAAATGCTAGAGGTGATAAAGTGAGAGAGAAAGAAACTTGGTAATAATAGGAACTCAGCAGACAGCAAAGTTCACACTTTTCCACCTTCATGTTCTAGCACTTTTAGCCTGAGCTGTTAACTGTTCTTACAGCTTAACTCTTTCGTGCCATTAAAAAAAAAAAAAAAAAAAAGGTAATATATGCCCATGGAAAATAATTATCATTATAATCATTATATTTATAGAGCAAGAAAGACTTACAGTTACAAAGTTTTTCTTGTTTTTTGTTAATGAAAATAAATTTTAAAATTCACATACCCCTTTTTTGCTAATATAGTAGTGTGCAAAATGTTTGGAAGTAACAAATATTTTTCTTTAAGAGGTGCTAGAAAGATGAATTATGCGCAAGCCCCTCCTTAAATTAACACCATGAAGACTAGAAAAATAACTTTTTTCATAGTATGAACAACTTTTTCAATCTTGGAAATAACGTTCAGAAAGCTGGACATATTTTCTTTGACTAGGAAACAAAACTTCTTTAAAAAGCAGTTTTGATATTGTCAGTGGCTACTTAACGTCTTCATTCTCCTCAAAAGAACCAAACATTTTCTCATTCTGTCTCCCTCCTTCACATCTGACTTTCTTCCCTCTACAGAAGACAGCAGTTAGGACCACTGGAGATCTGCTTTCCTTTATCTGGTCTGCAGAAATGAGTCTGGAGTCTTCACAATCACAGCTTCACACAATGCCAAAGTCAAGGCCCTTCCAGATGGCTGACTGAAGTGGTTTTAGGAAAGACTGGGAAGAAAATTAAGGGCAGTGCTGCAAATTATATAATAGAAGCCTAGAATTTAAGCATATACATTTTCATATTTAGCACCTCTTGAAAGGAAATTTTTATAATAGAACTGCTTTATATTTAGATCTGTATCTTCCTTGGTTGCCTTGTCTTGTTCCATCCTCTGAGAATACTCTATAAATAATAGTGATACAAAAGCCTCAGCATCTTTTGCAGAAGGTAAATGTTCTCTGTATACAAAGCTGTTGTTGCAACTGCCTCATCCTTACTAGAACTTTTACTGTGCCTATTTTTAATGTGTCCTTGTCTTGTGACTTCTGTAATAAAAAGCAGAGGAAAATAGGGATAATTTCTGTAAACATAAAACCCAAGTTGCTGGCTCATTCATCTTTGAATATCTGGCACATAGTAGGTGATCAAAAAAAATTTACTAAATAAAGAGGGCCATCATGCTCTGACAAGGTTAAGACTATGGTCTTCTCATTATAGTGTGTTAGGTAATTAGGTTTAAAAACAGATATACCACATTTCTTATTTTACTCTTTTTGATGCTGTCTTATTATTATTGCTATTATCAACGTGCTTATCTATTCCAAAGTAATAGAATGCATTCTCAGTTTCATTGACATACATTCTCACAGAACAATTAACTAATTTAGTTATCTCACAAATACTTAAGTGAGAATCTGCTAAATAAAATGCATGGGGAACATAGCCCAGCCTTTAAAGAGCTTACAGTTCTAGAGGAAAGGAGGTGAATTAAACCATCACCTAACGTATTTTAGTCATAAGTTTTATGAAGGAAAAGTTCAAGTGTTATGAGGGCATTAAATGGGAGAAAATTGCTTTGGCCTTAATGTTCTGATTGAATAGAAGCCACATTCATGGACGATATTTACCATTTGATTCACTTTGTACATTTGGGGGTTCAACTCGCTTAAAATACATTTCTGATAACTTTACAGCTCATTCCAGTTGAGACATTCTTAATCAATTCATACTATTAGTCATAGTATGACTATTAGTCATACTATTCAATGGCCATGTGTATATTGT
This sequence comes from Mustela nivalis, assembly GCF_964662115.1. Lineage (NCBI taxonomy): Eukaryota > Metazoa > Chordata > Mammalia > Carnivora > Mustelidae > Mustela > Mustela nivalis. The sequence continues at coordinate 87,922,199 of NC_139029.1, read as the reverse complement.
TTTGAATATTTTACGGTAATTAAAGTCATCAGCTATGGTCTTGTCATTTGAAAACTAAAACCAACTCTGACCATAGCAAAGATGCTCAGTGTTCTTTGTAGCACCCAAGTTAGTCTAGTTACAGATAAGAAAATCTGACTGTTCTCTAACTACCAACCAACTATAAAATGTTCTCTCCCAGAAGGTCAGGTTCTTGACTGATATTTAATCTGGAATCTGGCAAGGTTTCCCCAAATCTTTCTCTCTACTCATGTGTGAGAAAGCGAAGTTTTAGAAGGGCCTAACCTGTTATCTGCTAAAATGGAATTGCTGGTTGCACAATGTCACACGTACTTACTATAAGCAGAGTTTTATTACTTTTATAGCACCTCATGTAGCTTTTAGGATATTTGAAAGTGTGTGCCTTTAAATGACTATCAAGTACTTCTTTCCAAAGAAGAGCTTTTGCAGAACAGCTAAAGAGGAAAAGTTCCCCAGGAATGTCAATTTACATTGTATCTCTTTTACCCACATGTTTTTCCTTCTGTGGAAAACCAGGTCATCATTTAAGAGTTTAATAACTGGACTGCAATCTTCCATCACATTGTTAAAAGACTGCTTCTCCTGGTTTACAAATTCTACAAATATCTTACAACCATACTGTAGAAGGGTGGTTTAAATTCTTCATATACCTTCATGATAAGATAGTAGCCACTGATTACTGAAATTCATACATCTACTATATGACTCTAAAAATTACATAAAAATGCAAAAAATATAAGGGGTTTCAAGAAGTCCATTTCCATTCATTATACTCTTTTTTGCCGGAGAAAAGCCATAGTTATAATGTGGTATATGCCACTTCAGGCGTCTAGCCTTCTCTGTGTGAGCCTCTGGACTGTGAACTTCTAAGCCTTTCTCATTTTATCTCTTTCTACCTCCTTAGGGGGGACAAGATGCTAGGCTAGGATGGAGGGTGGGATGCGGCTGGTCACTTTCCTTGTCCCAGGTCAGTTAGGCTCTGATAATACTTTCGCAGGTTAAGTTTAGTTAACAAGTTCTCCCTGAGGGCAGGCCTCGTTAAGAACTCAGTACTCGGGGCGCCTGGGTTAAGGTCAGGTCATGATCTCAGGGTCCTGGGATCGAGTCCCATATCAGGCTCTTTGCTCAGCAGGGAGTCTGCTTCCTCCCCTCTCTCTGCCTGCTTCTCTGCCTACTTGTGATTTCTCTCTGTCAAATAAATAAATAAAATCTTAAAAAATCTTAAAAAAAAAAAATGAACTCAGTACTCTAGGGGCACCTGACTCAGTGGGTTAAGCCTCTGCCTTCAGTTCAGTCATGGTCTCAGGTGCTGGGATTGAGCCCCACATTGGGCTCTCTGCTTGGCAGGGAGCCTGCCCCCCCCCCGCCTGCTGCTCTGCCTACTTGTGATCTCTCTCTCTCTCTGTGTCAAATGAATAAATAAAATCTTAAAAAAAAAAAGAACTCGGTACTCTATATGGTAATGGCACAAAAGTCGATACCTAGATCAAAAGAACAGAACAGAAATAAAACCACCATTATATCTTCAATTAATCTTCAACAAAGTAGGCTAGTACACAAAGGGAAAAAGACTCTTCAACAAATGATGGGAAAACTGGAGGCTACAAACAAAAGAATGAAACAGGACCACTTTTTTTTTTACCATACACAAAAAATACACCCAAAATGGATTATGGACCTAAATGTAAGACCTGAAACCATAAAAATCCTAGAAGAAAAAAAAAAATCCTAGAAGAGAGAACAGGCAGTAATTTCTCTGACATTGGCCATAACAACATTTTTCTACATATGTCTCCTGAGGCAAGGGAAACAAAAGCAAAAATAAACCACTGGGACTGCATCAAAATAAAAAGCTGCACAGTGAAGGCAATAATCCACAAAACTAAAAGGCAGCCTAAGGAATGGGGGAAGATATTTACAAATGACATATCCAATAAAGGGTTAATTCCAAATATATAAAGAACCTCTATAACTCAACACCAAAACCACAAGTAACCCAATTAAAAAATGGGCAGAAGACCTAACATATATCTATCCAAAGAAGACATACAGATGGCCAAAAGACACATAAAAAGATGCTCAATGTCACTAATCACTAAAGAAACACAAATACATAGAATATTACTTAGCCATACATAGGAATGAAATCTTGCTATTTCAACAACATGGATGGAACAAGGGAACATAATGCTAAGTGAAATAAGTCAGTCAGAGAAAGACAAATACTATACGATTTCATGGAATCTGAGAAACAAAACAAATGAACAAAGAAGGGAAAAAAGAGACAAACTAAAATGCAGACTCTTAGCTGAGGAGTATAATCAGGTGACTCCTGGAGGGGAGGTGAAGGGGGAAATGGGTGAAACAGATAAAGGCGACCAAGAGCACTCTTATCTTGAAGAGCACGGAGTAATATATGGAAGTGTTGAACCACTATATTGCACACCGGAAACTAATATAATGCTGTATGTTAACTACATTGGAATTAAAATAAACTTAAAAGGAAAAAAAAAAAAAAAAGAACTCCGTACTCTGGACTAGAGGCATCCCCAGCTTTTTGAAAGTTCATATCATACCACTTTATGAAAGACCTACATTAGTACCTGTTTTCATTAACTGAAGGAAATTTGTTGAGGGTTTTCACTTTTGTAGAAAAAAAAAAAGTAAAAATAGCATTTGGCACCTGTTCAGTATAAGATACCCCGAACAATGAGAGTGGCCCTGCCAAGCTCCTTGCCCAGGAAACCTCACTAAGCATGTCTGCATCTAGCCACCATAGCTTTGAATTGTGTCCATGAGCATCTGTGCTTTCTTTTGAATTATTTTGTGCATTTATTAACAAGATGGGGTGGGAGGTTAAAAAAAAAAAGGAGCTCTTATAAGATAAAGAATAAAGTATGGGGAATAGACAAATGGAAAATATCTAATGGGCTGGGGCCACACAGTCAACCTAGTTTGGATTGAGAAAGCCCAGAATTGGTTCTGCATTTGTGGATTGGCTGACTGGATATTCCACATTTCTGGTCAAGTGGTAAAATATGATTTATTTAAGTTTCAGTTTAACACAGTACCCTGGGCAGAAGTGGCTCCATCTTGGAGCCACTTTTAACACACTCTAACAACGTGTAAAAATCTGAACAGACTTTGAAATTAACAACTTTTTTAGGACCCAAACAGATGAATATAGAAAGTTATGGATTCTCAGAGGAGAAATGACCACAGGAACCAGTGTTGGGATAGAGTTGACCTGTAATAGATAAGTTGCTGGTAAAGGAAACCAGAGTATGTTACCCCAAAATATGCCTCTAACACTAAAATTATTTTGAGAAGAAGGTAATTAAGAACCCAGAAAAAGCAGGGTATAAGTTCTCCTTTTCCTGGAGACAGAGTCCTCTCAACCCAGAGAAATAAGTAAAGAAAACTTTACTGCATTAATACCCTCCTATATAATTACCTTCCCACAGTCTGCCACCCTTTTGAAGCCTAAAACTGCTTTCCTTTGTCTTGTCATTTCTTCACAAATTTACATTCTTTGCTGAAGATTCTAGATAAGCTAGACTACCAAACTCCATTTGGAGCTACTTTTCATTTAGGTTTCTTTCACATGACACACACTGCATGCATTTTTTCTCTTATTCATGTCTTTTTGTTAGAGTCCCAGCTGAAAACCTAAGAAGTAAAGTTTTTGTCTCCCGTACCACGGAAGCTCAGTGCTGTCAAAAAACAAACTGTGCACCCAACAAAACAAAGCAGAGAGATGAGCTTTTTACAAGGGCTTTGACCTGCAAGCCAATGGGAGCAAAGAGTTCTGAGTTGCTTACAAACTAACTGTAATTAAATATTTTTTATCAGACAAAGTCCCTGCATTCATAACCCAAACAATATAATTTCCAGTTTTCTCTTTGCATTCATAAAAATGTATAAACATAGCTTTAGCCACAAGGATCCAAAACTAGTATCTGTGAGTCTATCCTTTAACTTCACAATATTATCTCCCCAGAATTTTGAGTATAGGCTGACACTATTCTCTCAGCTATGTAATTCACCATAGTGTTGACATCAATGATATAGTAATTATGTTATTAATGGACATTTGTGTTGTGAGATCATCCCTTTATATTCCTGAAATAGCTGACCATGTTTTTTAATGGTAACTGAACAAAATAGAAATGCCCTCTGCTGGGATGCTGACACTGTCTAATGTGTTATGTGAATTATACAATAGAACACATCTCAGTAGTTTTGCTGTAATGAGCTTTTGCTAGAAGAAATTTTTATAGTAAACTATCTATTTTGGCATTTAGTGACCAGGGCTTTAATTAAAGGTACTGCCTATATTATACAGCATGTGTGGTAAAAAGAAGTTCTACATACCCTTCCTCCCAAAAAACATCACTTTGCTTCACATTTTTAGAAACAATCATTTTACCAAAATAATTTTCATTAGTTATAAATCCACTATCTGGAATAATTTAAATGTGAAATTAACCCAAACTCACAGTAGCTTAGAATATACATTCCTGAGAACAAGGTAGATAACTGGAGAGAAAGGGATACATGTTTTTTGATGAAGGAAATTGGCAAATATTAATACCTTATTTCAAAATAATGCATTTTTTTCAGGGTAGCTAATTTTGGATATACTTGTTTTACTGTATTTTTTTCCTCACAGATCTTATTATGATTATCTGATATTCATCTTCTATTTCTTTTTAAGATTTTATATATTTCTATGTCAGAGGGAGAGAGAGAGTACACAAGCAGGGGGAGAAGCAGGTTCCCCACTGAGCAGAGAGCCCGACCAATAAGGACTTGATCCTGGGATTCTGGGATCATGACCTGAGCCGAAGGCAGGCGGTTAACTTACTGAGCCAATAGCAGGCATCCCTGATATTCATCTTCTAAAAAAAACAACTTGATTTTACCTGTGGCAATGTCTAAATAGAAATATCAAACATTTTGTTCAAGTTTTATATATTTGAGTGTTGAATTTCAGCATAAGCAATTGATGTAATAAATTAAAGCTATTCTGATATAGCATATAGATTACTCCTTGATGTGATATATGATTTCAGGACATTATACACCTAGGCCTCAAACTGTCAAAATTAAATTTTACTATTTAATCAAGATGTAATGCTATGGAGAAGAGATAGGCAAAATTTTTCCTTAAAGGGCAGATAATAATAATAAAAAAGTCTGCATTGAGTAATATAATACCTGTTGCAATGACTCAGTCCTACCATTGTAGGGTAAAAGCAAAGATAGGAAATGTATAAACATATGTGAATAGCTGTGTCTCAATAGACTTTATGCACAAGAACAGATGTCAGGAAGGATTAGGCCATAGACCAAACTTCTCTGATGAAAGTGAGACTGGGGGTTGCAAAATGGGTGTGTCTGGGTAGAAAGGCATTCTTATCCTAAAATCGAAGTTTCAGGTACATTTCTGAACTGAAATATTTTTACATAATTCTTTCTCTCTTGATTTCAAAATAAACAGTTCTAAAACACTGGCTTCAGATGATAGCACTGGGCCTCAACAGAAATTTTATCTCTATGTTAATACTCTGTGCTGGATTTCTTTTTTTTTTTTAATTAATTAATTTATTTATTTGAGAAGGGGGAGAGAGCAAGCAGGAGGAGAGGCAGAGGGAGGGAGATAATCTACAAGCTGACTCCCTGTCTGAGCGAGGAGCCTGATGCAGGGACTCAATCCCAGGACCCTGAGATCATGACCTGAGATGAAACCAAGAGTTGGCCACTTAACCGACTGAGCTCTCCAGACGCCTCTGTGCAGGACTTCAAAATAACTGGTAAAAGACATATATATTACAATAACAAATAAAGAATAAAAGTAACAAGTCAAGGAAGAAGTTACTCATTAGTCTCAGACTATTTTACTGAGCCTTGGGAGATAAGATATTCTGAGGTTAGCAGTATATGCTGGTCTTCAACCAATTCCAATTCTACTCTCCAAGGGTGGAATATGAATATCCACCTACAATAGATTGTACCACACACTTAGTAAAGATTATAGTTCTCTACTTCATTAACATCAGGCCAGGACATAGGCTTGACTTAGCCTATGATATATGAATGCAAGTGTCATATGCCACTTCAGCGCATACAATGTATGATCTATTAGAAGCCTCTGCCATTGCTTTTTTCCTTCTGTATGAGAATCTTATGTCTCAGGTAGGACCTGCTTCTCTGGCCTACCTCCTAGAAAGAAGACATCGGGAGCAAAGTCCCAGTTGACCTACAGCCAGCACCTAATGAGAACAAGAAATGAACCTTAGTTGTAACTCACTAGGGTTTGCAAGATATTTCCTTCCATAGTATGACCTACTGAAAGATGACATAGAAACTGCTTACAGAAATTGTTTGCTAGTCTAATACAAAAATGTGAGACTGACCTTAGAGCCCAGTAGGAAGCAACAAAGGCTAGAAAAATGGCAACCTATGCTATACATTTGGAGAGATTTTGATAAAACCATTCCTGCAAGTACTTGAAAGAAAGATAATTTACTAAGCAAGTCAGGGCCTTCAGGCAAAATTGTTGTGAAATGGACTGGTACTAATGTGTGCTGGTAACTGTCTG